>NW_021940620.1:1457388-2026221 GCF_001715985.3 Manacus vitellinus
CAGGTTGGATATTGGGAAAATTTTTTCATGGGAAAGGTTGTCAAGCCCTGGCACAGCTGCCCAGGTGGAGTCACCATTCCTGGAGGGATTTAACAGATGTGGCACTTGGGACCATGGTTTAGTGGTGGGCTTGGCAATGCTGGGTTAATGGTTGAACTTGATGATCTTAGAGGCCTTTTTCAGCCTTAACAATTCCATGATTCTGTATTGGAACTGAAATAATGGGAAGCAGTCTGCAGGGCAGTGTTTCCATCGGACCTGGAAACCTGGTTGCAGCCAGGTCCTCCTGGCCCAGTTCTCCCCAGATTCCTCTGTAGGAGTATTCATCCAGCTGGGGGGTGAGTGAGGAGGATGACACCTCTGCTAACAGAAATTTTTAGTTTTAACCAGTTGAAATCAGGTCTGAGTGAGGGCACCCAACCTGATGGTCAGCTGGACTGAAAATACTGTTGGTGCTGGTGGTCCTCACCTGGGAGCTCTGTGGTGTGGAGATCTTTCCTGGTGTCTGATTTTCATGTTGTTTTTGTCAACAGCAGTGCACTAACTGAAGGAAGCAGGTGGTCTCAGTTTCTCAATTTTCAACACTTGTTTGTTTTGCCTTGGTGCTAACAAATAATAAATTTATGCTCACTTCTTAGTTTTCAGTTAGAACTGTGGAAGAAAAAGAATTTCCCCTTTCACTGAGTGTTTGTTTTACTTGAGTCTTAGAAATACCTGTTAGTTTGGGGCTTCCTAATAATGAGAGTCATCAGTTTTGGAAGAGTTTGTCCAGCTTCCTCAGCAATCTCAGGTCCAGGTTAGTCTCTTCTGTTGGAGAAGGTCACTGCTCATTTTAGTTTCTCTGATCTTGTAAGACTGAATGCAGAGAAAAAAGGATAATGCATTAAAAAATAAACAAGTACCATTTTGGTTATTTGATGAGTACCAAACCAAACTTCCTGACCTCGGGAAGCCTTCTGTATAATTTGAGAGTACCATTGCTGCTAACTAGAAATCCGTATTTCATGCTGGGTGAAGAAAAGCTTCTGTATAGAGCATCTCACTACATTTTTTGATCATACTAAATGGCCTGATCAAAAGGGTTTTTTATTTCTTTTTGTGTTTCTGCCTGCCTGCCTTGTATTTTTACTCCCTTGTTCCATCTTGCTTACAACAGTGCTGCAGCTGGACAGCTTTGGTCACTGGCCTGTGTTTCACCTTTTCTGGTGAAAAGTGTGGTTGTCTCTTGCGGGGGGAACTTGGCTTTTCTGTTTTCTTTTTTCTACAGTACTGTGGTGTGAGCTTCACTCTTCTAACTGTTATATCTTTAACCTGTGTTGTTAATGTCTCTTTTTCTCTATGGAATCAAAAATAACCTACAAGACAAACCCAGCTGCTTGCACCTTCCTCTGACCTCAGACAGACTTAGCTGTTTGGAAAAAATTATGTAGAAAGTAGATGTGATCTTGCTTTTGTGATGGTTTAGGTAGTTTGGTTGCTTTCCTGTTCCTGTCTGTTAAGTCTGTCTGGGTTTCTTTCCTTTATCCTTTTGAATTTTAATTTTGAGATAATTTACCCAAGTATGTGAAGTGAGGGCTATGTAAGATCACACAGAGGTTCTTCTCCTGTTCCAGTAGTAAAGTCTTAATGTTTAGGATTTTCAAGTGAAAATTGGAGACAGAAAAAAATAAAAATAAGCTACTGAGGATAGTAAAAACCTCAATATAGTAAATACACTGTAGAGAGGCTTCTTGCCCACTGCAGCTATTTGCATGCATGTCTGCTCTGCTTCCTGCTGGGAGATATTTTTCCAAAACATCAAAAGGAAATGGGAAAGGATGAGACTGCTTTTTATAGAAAAAAAAAAATTGTAACTAGTGAGATAAAAGGTTTCATGTTGGCTTTTGCTAACAAGATACATTTACCTAATTTTTAATGTTTAGTCACAAATAATATTTAACATTAAGATATGGACCGAGTTCCAGTTATTTCTTCATAATCTGCTGGAAGCGATTAGAAAGCAGTATGACATAGATGAAGCAGTTATTTATAAAAAGCTGGAATATTTAAAGTTGTTTAGCTGTGACTGTTACTAGAAATAAGTTATGCTTTTAAAAATTACACTAATAAAAATGGGATATAATTCAGTCTCTTTGCCAGTTGCAAATACACAAAGAAATGGTGAGTTCTGTGTTGAAGATACGCTTGAAATGAGCAGTGTGTGTAAGTTGTGCTGTGTGATACATGTGGGTGCAGACGGGTTTCTACTGATGAGTGACATTTTTCAGAGGATACGTGGGCCTTTTTTACTTTTTTTTTTTTTTTAAAAGCACTGTTTCCTGGAAGGAAACTGTGGCCTCCGGCTCATTGTAATGAGCAGTTGTGAGACCCGCAGCCGAGGTTCTCCGAAACGCCCGCGGCTGTTTTCCCCAGAAGGGTTTAACTGCCCTGAACTTATGTTTGCTCCTTCCCCATGAGCTTCCTACGGCTCCACCGGCTCTCGGTGCTATGGAAGAACTGGATGTTTAACCAGGAGCCCGAACGTGTCTTTCAGGTGGAGAACTCCAAAGACAATGAGGAAAACATCTTGCAAAGAGAGGTCCCTCTCCGGCAGTCCCGCCGGCGGTACAGGAAGATCAACCAGCGGGGCGAGCGCCAGACCATCACAGACAACGTGGACACCAGCAGCTACGTGTCGGTGAGTCTGCTCTGCCCAGCTCCTTGGCATCCTGTGCTCTGCCTGGCTGCTGGCATCTTCTTTTGCTGGCACAACTGGTGAAGTGGAGCAGTCCATGCTTGTCTTTTCTGAGACCGCTCTTTGCTGGGGAGCAGTGGAGTAGTTTGGATTTCAACACCGTAGGTGGAGGTGAAGTTCAGGCACTAGTTAGAAAATACACTGGGTTTTTTTGGTTTAGGGATCTTTGGTCAAGCACTATAAATAAAGCTTAACATGCTCACTGGGCAGAGAAATGGTCATTCTTGGTTTTTTTGGTTTTACATGGAGTTCTTTTGTAAGATGTAGGAATTGTTGGATGTAGGATGTAGGTTTCTTTTCTTTCCTTAGTAAATTTGAACTGTGATTTAGAACTGAGTTAATCACAGATGCAGTTCAATACAGCATTAACACTGTCGTACTTGGTCGTGTTTACTGGCTTGAAAGTAGAATAGTGGTAGTTCAAGCATCAAAAAGAGTAACAGCAGCTCATTTGCTGATCTTAAATAACAGCTCAGACTATAAACTGCACTGTGTTGAAGGCTTGTACTGCTGTGGTTTCATGACCACAATGCTTATGTGAAGGTTTTTCTCTTTACCATTATTCTTCACATGCAAACTTCCTGCTTGGTGGCAGGATATACATCTGATCTAGACAAATTATTTAATTGAAAATAATTGTTCTGGATACATTGATTTGCTTTGAAACTCAAAGGTGAAAACCAGTACTAATGTTGAAGTACCAACACTGAGTGGTCAATTTCAATTTCTCCCCTTTTTCCCCATCTTCCTTTTCATCTCCCCAAAAGATACAAAGCCTCTCTCAGTTGATACACTTCAAAATATCTGATATGTGCTTCAGATATGAATTTATAACTTATATAAACTGCTGGTTTTCCTGTATGTTGGTAGTGGTTGGGTTGCAGGTGGTGATTTTAGGTCTTGCACAGCAATAATATGTCTGTGACAGGAAGAGAATATGCTGCTTGAAGTTTAACACCCTCTGCCATCTCATTTCTAGAACTGTCACATGTGTTGGATTTTATCATTAGTAAACCATTGAATTAGTTATTGAAGAAATGAGATGTTGGACCCTGACGCTCTGGGCAGGCCAACATAAGGCTTTATTAGGAATTAAATTCCAGTCTGTGTATGACAGAATCTATCTCTGTCTCTTTGGTTTTGTGACAGTCAATAAGCACACAGATAATAACTCTCAGATTTCAGTGCTAAGAGGAGGAGAGTCCCAGGAACAGCTGATGCCACCTGTGGTGCTTGCCCGGAGGGGTGCGTGACAAGGGACTTGGCATCTTTGGTCTGAGAAAGACCAAGTCACACAGCTTTGTGAATGATTTCAGAGGTTATCAGTTATTGCTGCAAGGACTTGGTGTGGTACATTCAAGGGACTGTGATGAGTCAACAAATGATGTCCTCATTAGGATTTTTCTTCTTGTGGATTTATTTTTCTTCATGTTGAATTATTTCCTTGTTATCAATGATGTGGAGCATCCGTGGGCCTGCACCTACACTTGCTTATTGCAAACCTGGTGGCTTCTTCAGATCTATGAATGTGTGTATATATATAATCTCATCATTTGATGGAAATCAAACAGCACATTCCTAGATCTGTTTTAATGTCAGTTAATTAGGAATATATAAGAAGAGTCCTGTTAATGCTGCTAAGTGTTTTCCTGGATGAGTGAGTGCTAAGTGGCAAGGAGTAAACAACCACCTCTCTGCTAGCAAATCTGCAAGCTGTTGGGTTTTTAGCAGCCTGAATTGAAATACCAGTCCTTGCTTTGTAGACTGTAAGCTCCTAATTTGAAAGTGTCATACTCACAGTACTCAGGGTAGCAAAAAGTAATTTGTAACTCAACAGATGATTCAGAATAAAAATGTGATAACCAAACTGCCTGTGTGACAAGTAAATAAAAATTAGGTGCCTATAGTTTTCCATAACTGGTAAGATAATGACTTTTTCTGAGGTATGGTTAGTTCTGTGCCTGGGTTTAACTCCTACCTGGATAAGCCTGCTCAAACATGGCTGTTGGTTCCCAGAGGCCTTGACAAACAGGTTTTATAGTGTAATGCTTGATGTAGCCCGTGAGAGAATGGCAGAATCTTAGCATGGTTTGAATTGGAAGGGACCTTAAAGATCATGTAGTTCCAACCCCCTCCCATAGGCAGGGAAGCAGGATAAGGAAGAGGGTTTTTGAGTGCAACTTTCATTTGACAGGAACTTGCGAAAACATTTCTGCCAGAGTGGGAAAACTGTTTACAAACTCTGCAGCAGATTTCCTCTCTGGCATAATGCTAATGAATGAGCACAGAGTTGTATTTCCCTGTCCAGCCTGTTGCTGAGTGCTCTGTGACAGATGCTGAATGTGTCCTGATGGACCTTTTGTGAGCCCTGTGTGCTCAGGGAGGGCTCAGAGCTTTCCAACCTCTGCAGGGACTCCAGCTGGACTCCCATGGTTGATGTTGGAGTACTCAGCATGGCACCATTTAAGTTTTTACTTAAATGCCTAATCTCTCACACACAAGTAGTTTTCTGCTTTCTGAAGAAAACCCAGATCCTATAGGTAGTGAAATTCAGTATTGCTTTGACTCAGCTCAGAATATTTCCTTAAATAGAAGATTTCTTGTGTTTGCTTTTAAGGAGAATTATCCATGCAATCTGCATTAACTCCTTAGAATGTAAATCTCTGCACATTAAATATACTGTGATTATTTTTATGATTAAGGTTAATCTATGTTTTATAAAACATCCCCTGTTGAGTTGTGACATGAACTTACACCTACTCCTCACATGGAACTCCCTGCTTGTTAGTGCTGGAACTTGTTCTGTAGAAAGACCTGATTGGCCATGAACCCAAAATTTCTGTGCAGATACTTTAAATAATATTTTAAATTATTGTTACCATCCTTGAAGCTCTTTCCTTTTATGCTTCTTAATTAAGAGAGTTCTAGGGCTTAGTTTAACTGTATATCTTCGTATCTTAAATTTCTTCCCTCCCCTCAGCTGATTGGACTAATGTTAAAAAGGTAAAAAGGGATAATCTGATTGACTTCTTTGGTGAAGGAGTTGCCATTTAGATGCCTTTACTAAATTTTTGTGGTTCATAGCTGTGTTGTCTCACAAGAGCACTGGTTGTCTGCAGAGTAAGTTTTTGAAGTTTGTTGGGATTTTGTTGTTGGATTGTTTTTTTTTTTTTCTTCCAAGTAAAACACAGTGAACACATGCTGACAGTGCTCTCTCTGCTCCCTCAAACCGAGCAAGTCTGTATTTCTGTTTCTGTCTCCCCAGTGATGTGACTCTGTCTGTGCAGTGCCAGTGTGGGCAGTGCCAGCCCTGCTCTCCTGGTGCCTGGGCTCTCCTGCCCCTCCAGGCTGCTCCATGGCTGTGTTGAGGTTCTGCTGGTGCTGGGATTTTTTCCCTTCTGCAGCACAACAAGCCAGGCAGATCTGAGGATAAATGTGTGTTTGGCAAATCCTTTTTCAGGATCCCAAGCAGCAGTGCTGCTGAGGAGGGGGCTCTGTCTGGGGGGGTGACAGCCCCGAGCTCTGTGTGCCTGGGGCAGGTCTGAGCATCCCCGTGATTCCATCCCATCTCTTCATCCCTGGGCATTTCTGGCCTTCATTTTTGTCACTTATAACTGTGCATCTCCCACATCAGCCCTGCAGTGGTGTCCTGAGTGGGGTAGGGAAGGTGGGGCTGGACATATTTGGCAAAAACTCTTGCTCCAAATGAACAGATTAGGAAGAAATGTGCCACTGGTGTTAATTCTGCCTGCTCTTGCTTCAGATCTGATCTGTTAGCTTGATTGCATTTCTTTGTGGTGATAAGCATCCAGGAGCTGGGGTCATCACAGCAGAGATAAATACTGAGTCATTTCTATTCTTAGTCTAGTTCTCAACCCAATCAATAATGCAACCGTGGTTTTTAATTACAAAAGAAGAAAATAATTGTGATCATCTCTGTTAAACTATGTCCCAAAATTCTGTGCCCATGCAGCAGGTGCTTAAAAAACTGCAGCCAGACTAACAGCAGATGACTTTTTTATAACAGAGCTTTAAAGAAAATAGTTTAATGGTAGTTCTCTGGTGCTTTATAAAAATTAAGTTGCTGTTTTGTCTTGGATCAAGTAATAGAAAAGTAAATGGTTCAAGGATTTATCTTCACAAGTACAAAATAAAACCTGAGATAGTAAGTTTTGCATTTATAATTCATGCAGTGTTCAAAACCGAACGGGGTTTAAGAATTTCTGTGTGACTCTCAAACCTGTAAACTCAAATCTTTTTTTCTAATTAATGGCTGTGGTCAGTAATCTGAGGTCGTGGACTCCCCATCCCTGGGAGTGTCCAAGGCCAGGTTGGACAGGGCTCCCAGGAGCAACGTGGGATAGTGGAAGGTGTCCCTGCCCAGGGCAGTGGGATTGGAGCGAGATGATCTTTAAGGTCTCTTCCAACCCAAACCATTCTGTTATTCTGCATATTTATTACCCACATATATTTTTGACAGTTCTCTCAGTGATATTTTTTAAAATGGAGATTATTTGTATCTCTAAAAATAGTGTACATATGATGTAATGCCTATTTCTGTAGAGTTGTGACAACATACTGAATTTTTTAACTTGTTAGTTCATTGTAGAACAGAATAAAGAAATTGATACCAAACTTTACTAGTAATCCATTTTCTTAGAGATGCAGGGGTTTTTTTTTTAAACTCCTGTAAGAGGATCATGAGGTTTAAAAGATTTATTATAATATTGCATTTGACGGGCAGTATCTTAATATTTGCATCATGTAAAAATTGTCCTGGAGCCTTGTAGAAGCATTTATCTTCAGAGAAGTCTGTCACTGCAGACTGCTTGAGTGGCAGGTTTCTTGTTCTTTGATCATTACTTAATGTAATCCTGTCAGAGGCTGGAGGTAGCATGGGGGATCTCACAATTGGAGGGAATTAAGTCACATTTCAATATGCTGGATCAAACCCATTAGGTGCTTTACCATTACTAATCCTTTCCTTTTTAAATGCTGTGAAACACTGTGGGTCTCTTATAATCTATTTTTAACTAGCAGGTAAATTTGCTGAAATGGTCCCTTTTATTGATCTAAACCAACTAAGACCGACTTAAAGCATGTCTCCAGCTGCCTCTTGCCAAACCTGGGCACAGCATCGCTGGCTTCTGTTTTTTTGGAATATCAGTTAATTTTAATGAGGCTGTGGCTGATCTGTGAGTGGCTGGAATCAGTGCTGCTTGAGCTGGAAGATGGTTCTCTTTGCAGCTCATTGGTTTTTACTGAGTTTATGTCCACACTTCCTCTTTTTGATGCTTTTAAAAAATGCTCGACAGAATTTTAATTTCATTGACTAATGACAGGCTGAGAGAGTTGGGATTGTTCAGCTTGGAGAGGAGAAGGCTCCATGGAGACCTTAGAGCACCTTCCAGTGCCTAAAGGGGCTCCAGGAATGCTGGAGAGGGACTTTGGAGAAGGGATGGAGGGGCAGGACAAGGGGGAATGGCTTCCCACGGCCAGAGGGCAGGGTTCATTGGGATGCTGGGAAGGAATCCTTCCCTATGAGGGTGGGGAGGCCCTGGCCCAGGTTGCCCAGAGAAGCTGTGGCTGCCCCTGGATCCCTGGGTGTCCAGGCCAGTTGGACGGGACGGAAGCAACGGGCTCTAGTGAAGGTGTCCCTGCCCATGGCAGGGACCTTGGGACTAAATGGTCTTTAAGGTCATTTCCAACCCAAGCCATTTTGGGATTCTATGAATCGAAGGTGAATTTAGGTTTTGCTGAAATCCAATGTCTGGCAGTGCCCTCAGAGGGTACAGACATTGATGTCGTCCATATCTGTCTGGAGGTGGTGTGTAATGCAACGAGATGCTGCAGCTTCCTTCTTCCTGAGCTTGTTTGTACAACAGCAGGTTTTTCGTAGTCTCCATCTCTAGTTTTGTGTGGCCTGGTGTGATCCCAGCCTGCAGGGGCTCAGGAGCAGCTCTGTGCCTCCGTTAGCCAGGCACCCTGCAGGACAGGACCCCGTGTGTGCTGACACTGGCTGCAGCTCCACTGAACTCCTGCCCTTTTCAGTGTTTTCCTCGCCCCTGTGATGAGAAGGAGCCGTGTCTGCAGCGTGTTCACTTCCTGCGTGGGCCCTGTGGGTTGCTGTGGGTGCGGGTGCAGCATCCGCCCCGTCTGCCGGGGAGGGGAGGGGCACAGGGATGGAACCCCCGCCTTTCTGGGGGGGAAATCACTGTTAGGCTGGGCTTTGTGGGTAGGGGAAGAGCCAGTGAATTAGGTAGTGCTTAAGCATGAATGGTCTAGAGGTGTCTTTCCCAGGCCAGACAGCTGGGGAAGGGTCTGGAGCACAAGGCTGAGGAGCAGCTGAAGGAGCTGGGGGGGCTCAGCCTGAACAAAAGGAGGCTCAGGGGGGACCTTCTCACTCTCTACAGCTATCTAATAGGAGCTCATAGCCAGGTGAGGATTGGTCTCTTCTTCCAGGTAACAAGTGATGGGGTGAGAGGAAACCAGGTTGCACCAGGCAAAATTTAGATTGGATGTTAGGGAAAATTTCTTCATGGAAAGAGTTATAAAGCACTGGAATAAACTGGAATAGACTGCCCAGGGCAGTGGAGTCACCATCCCTGGAAGTGTTCAAAAAACATGTGGATATGGCACTTGAGGACACCATTAGGTGAATGTTGTGGTGGTGCTGCACTGGCAGGTGAACTCGATGATCTCAGAGGTCTTCCTCAGCCTTAATAATTCCGTGATTCTGTGATTCTACTGCTTCACTGGTGGAGCTGGAAACAACCTCTGGCAGGGTCCTGCTGGCATCCATCATGGGAACCTGTGCTCGGCATCCTGAGCTCGCCCTGCTCTGCTGAGCTGCCCTCGGGCTCTTCCCTCTGCTTTTGAGAGCCAGGGGAGAATTGCCAAATGCATGTTCGCTCATATTTTATTTTACATATTGATTTTGTCTGCTCGTTTTGTCAGCAGTGTTACTGTCAAGGGCTCCTTGAAAGTCTGCCGCTGGTTATGGTGGTCATTAGCAAAACACCAATCCTCAAAGTGTGCCGTGCATTAAAAATCTTCCAAGGAATTTCCATAGGCCACTGGTGTTTCCCAAACCAATTAATGAGCGTCTGCAGCTTCCAACGAGTAATGACTTCAATAGACTGCATACAAAATACGAAAATACTTAATGAAAATACTGCCCTTTGGTGAAAACCTGGGTTTTTCAGATGAAAATTTTATTTTTTTTTAAACTAACAACGTAATGCAGCATGTCAACTTCAGTTTATCTGTAAACTTACAGTTGGTTTTCAAAACTTACTTTTGGGAGTTTCCCTGAAGACTTTACAAGCTTGACAAGCAGGTTAAATATAAACTGTGAATTACAGGAATCACCTCAGTTTGGAGGTGACATGTGCAGCTGTGTAACGGCATTTCAGAGTGATGCACAAATGAAACTACATCAGACTGAAACTAGGGGGGATTTATTTTAAGCAGGCACCTGTATTTACTGAAATCTGGCTACTGGCTGTCGTGTACAGCCCTTCCCATGGCCTGTGGGAGAACCTGTGGTGGTGGGTGATGCCACCATGTTGGGATGTGACATCATTCTGCTGCAGGACAGATGGACACACACTGTCCTGCCCTGCCAGGCTGAGGCTTCGGTCCTGGAACAAGGTCCTGAGTTGCTGTTAGGGAGAGCTGCACTGGGAGGTTGCTAATGCAGCTGATTACCCATCTTTCCTGCTCTTCAAGGCCAGGTTGGACAGGGCTTGGAGGAACCTCATCTAGTGGAAAGTGTCCCTGCCCAAGGCAGAAAGGTTGGAACAAGATGAGCTTTAAGATCCCTCCCAGCCTGTTCCATGATTCCTGTCTCACAGACTGCATTTTTAAACCTTCTCCATCTCGAGTAAGATGAGCACTAAGTTGTACAGCTGCTCTCCCCTCATGTGCTGGGGTGATGATGGGCCCCCTGACCCCAGCATTGTCCTGCAGCAGGTTTGTGTGTTTTCCTCCCCCTGCTCAGCAGAGCAGCAGAACTGCACTTGTTTGTGATAATTCAAGAAAAACTTGTGGATATTTTTACATTTATTTCCTACTTGCAGTCCAAACACATCAGTGTTTGTACAACTGAACACTTTTCACCAGGAAGCCTGGAACTGTTTGGAAGCAGATCCTGAGCACAGTCTGTCCTTCGCAGGGGAATCATCTGACACCATTAACTGGCATCAAACTGGAGAGCTGCTCAGCCCTTGACCTGAGCTGGTGCTGGCAGTGCTGTGGGAGGGATGTACTCTTGTGCCAGCTTGTGGCAGAAGAACCTTTCGAAACTTCTAAATATTTTGCAAATTACCACCCCAACAAGCAAGAATTCAAGTCCTTATTACTGTGCTCTCCACACAACAGCCAGTTATCTGTTCCTTCCTCCTCCTTTTACCACATAGACAAATTTACACTGTGGTAGAAATTAACTCAGTTCCTTGGAAGATGTCTGAGAAAATCTTTTATATAGCATTATCAGGGAGTTAATCTCTGTTTTGATGGACCCTGAGGGGCTGGGTGGCAGTTCCAAAGCCATTAATTCTTTATGAGCAGCCTCTTAGGCAAACTAGGCTGAGACAGATGCGTGGGGGTTTTGCCCAGTGCTCGTAACTGCGTCGCTCGGGGTTGGTGGTAGAACAGTGCTCTGTACTGGGGAGAGGGGTTTCAGTCTTTTTGGAGACTTAAAAACCTCGTGTTTGAGTTGCAGCTCTTTGTCAGATCCTTGTTTTTAACATTGTTTCAGTCTCTTGAAGTGACATATTGGGTGGCTTCTTGCAGGAAGCCGACAGGGCAGCAGCCAGCAAGCTGGTTGCCTGCGTGCAGGGAGATGGTGGCGTGCTTGGAGCTGGTTTTCATTTCCTGTCTTCCATCTGGGCTGTTTCTGTCCAATATGCTCTACTCAAGAGGAGCAGCCTGGTTGTATTCTCATTTGTAGCCAACTCAACCTTTCACTTGGGTTTAGGTTTCTCCTGCCTTAGAGAGAAGTAGTCGTGTGAAGGGTTGTTTTTTTATGTTAGCATTGTAAGGTTGTAAGTTGGAGTTGTTGGATTGAATGTCGTATAATGCTGAAGGACTTCTTCAAAGGGCTGTGATGGTGTTGTCTTCAACTTTGTTTTCAAGGTAAAATGGATTTCTGATTTAGAATATGGAAAATCACATCAACTTAGACATGTTCTTTGTAAGCCTCATGGACCAACTTAGAGACTGGGAATATCCTAAGCAGTTTCCAATAAAAATCACCATCAGAAAATGTCAGCACATAATGGAAGCATTTGGGTGCCCTGTTTTCCTTGGAAAAACCTGGCATGGAAACAACTGCCTGTACAAGAGAATAGCTAGAAGAGTATCTTTGGTTTTGGCATAGAACTGATTGCTATCTAATGACATTTAACAGCATTTGTAGTTTTATATTTGATATGTGGCATCCTTCTTAATAGGGATATGTCTGACAGATAAAATACTTGACTGAATACCATCGCTCTGTCTTAATTCCTCATTGATCCTTACTTTGTTCTTGCAAGGCAGAGTTGCATTCTATCACTGAGTTTAAGTCTTGTTCTCATATGATGAAGTTTTTAGTTTGAGGTAATGTAGCCACGATGCTTGTGTTGGCTGTATGATTTTGGTTTTGTTTTCTTTCAAGTCTGGTTAGCAGTTGTGGTTTGTCATCGTGGTGTGCAGGTATGGCATCACGCTCACCCCCTTGGTTTATCTGTTAAGATCAGTTCTCACTAGGTGAGAATAGCTGGGCTTTTCCTGCTGTTTTGCCCTCAGTGGAGGAAGGGACCCCAAATGATGGTGGGGAAAAATTTCTCAGAGCATACTCAGCTTTCCATTTTTAAAGGTCATAAGGTTGGATTGTATGAGAAAATGAGAAAGTTTGGGCATCAGGGCACTGTGATGCTCCACCTGATGAGGGGAGCCCTGCAGAACTGCTTTAGGGTCTCTACTGTGCTTCCCCAGCGTGGCTGATCTGGGCATCCACATCTTGGGATCTGGAGACCCTGAGTGCCTCACCCACCCCATTATACCTGTTCACTCTGATACTGAGCCGGGCTGGTCCCAGCCTGGTCCAGGGACAGCAGAGCTGTCTGAGCATGAAGTTATGCCCGAGCCCAGGCAAGTCTGTCTGGGTAGGACTCCTCCCAGACACAGGGTAGGACTCCTCCCAGACACAGGACTATTCCTGGGACAGCAGTGTCCATGAGATGCTGTGCCTGTGATGGTACTCGTGTCACATATGCTCGTCAAGCTGGATGCACTGACCGCTAATGAGAGTGGACTGTTCAAAGTCACCCTTGCTTAGAGGGGAATTTTGAAATTTGGTAGGAGGAGTCAGATCCCTCCCCACTTCCTGCCTGCAGGTGTCCAGTTTAGTGTTAATCCTCAAGAAAAAAGACAGAAGAAATATTGGAAGTGGCATTTTAATGATTTTTTTTTTAAAATCTTCTGTGAACTTAATGCATTATTCTCAAGGTCATTTAATCAGAGACCTTTTTTCTTGTGAGAGGTGTGCTGGTACTTTTTGTCCTAAATAGTCTTAATCTGTTTGGTTTAACTTGAGATTTAACATTTTAATAAATGGGGGAACAAAAAGCGGTATTTTGTATTGGCTTTCATATCAACTTTTGGGGGATGAGAAGATATGTATCTTGGTAGGCTTTGTGTATTCCTGGCTTCCCAGGCTGGTGGCAGATGAGGAAATCACGGCCAGGTCTGTGTTAGGTTTGGGCTGTGATGTCAGTTTTGAGACTAGATTGAGGGTGTGTTTAGTGAGCAAAACTCTGAACGTGTTTGGAAAATTTTGCCGTGGGGTATTAGAGATTTCGTCCTTTCAGTGTCTCTGGGTGGATTCAATCCCACGAACTGACCCTGTGTGGTTGGTATCCCTACCTTTTCATCACCAGGGATTTTTGGGTTGCATACCTTCCCAGACTTCCCCACCCTGTGCCGAGATGAGATGGCAGGCAGGAAGGGAGGAGCGTGGTGTGAATCACCTCAGCTCAAACCCTAGCAAGGAACTTTGAGTCTGTAGCAGAGGGGGCTTCCCCCTTCCCCCCCACTGCTATCCCTGTTTGCCATGCGGATCATGCTCTGCCCGGCTCTGCAGAGCGTGTGTGCCGAGACAGAGCTGCAGGGGAGAGCTGCAATTTATAAACATGTTTAAGAAAGTATTATACACCATATAAATCTGCGTCGCTGCAAGTAGGAGATGACCTTTCCCTGCTTAACGCGGCAGCTGTAAAAAGATGGTCGGGGTAGTGCGAAAGCGACGGAGAAATCCAATCCATGGTGCCTTTTTATTGTTCCTCCTGTGTTGCTGGTGCTATATTTAGAAGCTTACATCACTTCAGGGATGATGACAGTCTCTGCCCTCCCTCTCCCGCTCCCCCCCTCCTCTCCCTCGCTCCTTCCCTTAGGATGGATCGTGTTTTCATACTACTTATGAGTCCTACAGATCTTTGGGTAGGATTTTTCTGCAGCCTGTTAGCGAGAGCTGCTGTGGAAAGTGATGTACGTAGGGATGCGATGGCACCACAGAATGTCACCCTGGAGGGGAAGGGGAGCCCAGGGTGCTGCTTTCCCTGCCTCCTCTTCCTAAAAGGGTCAGGAACAGGGTGGAGGGTTGTATTCTCTTTTCTTTATCCCTTATCATTTATGGTGTTTAATTTCAGTGGTGGGGAGAACTGGGAGCAGCATGGCAGTGACACCGAATCCAGCGAGCTGTGCCAGCATGGCAGGGGCTGCAGCTGGCTCTGCCTCCTGAACCCCTCACTCCCCATTGCCTGCCTGTCCAAAAAGCTTTAAAGTACTCAGATCTATGGAAATAACCTCTCGATGAAGGTGCCCTTAATGCTAAAATATTTCTGCATTATGCCACTGCGTTCGGCAATTCCCGCTCACAAAACTGTATTAAAATGAATTATTTTAGCCTGAAACATCTTTGCCCGAGTGTGAGCGGTGACAGATCACTTCTCGAGCAGCCAGTCTCCTACCCCAGCCCCCACCATGGGTTTGGAGTCAGGATGTGACTGGAGGTGCTGGACTAAAATGGGGGTGGCAAGGGAAGGTGTCTGCTGGTGGCTGAGCACTGCGGGGACAGCGTGGCAGGGACAGCGTGGCAGGGACAGTGCGTCAGCAACCGCCTGGCTCTGAGGACAAAAGGACAGGAGTCCTCAAGCCCAGCCTGCAGACCCAGGCCCCTCAGCTGGCTGGCTCCTGTCTCATCAGCCAGGGCCACGATGCCTTTGAGACCATCACCCTCCTCCCCGCTGGCCCTGCACAAAGGGCTTTTCTCCCTCTCATTGATCAAGTTGTGCTGTTCCTGGGGTACCTTCTGCTGGGGGCTGTGGGTTCTCCCTGGCTGTGCAGGACTTGCATTTGTGGTGTCCTTAAATGAGAGAGGGCTCTAATCCTGCTGAACTGAACACGCGTTTAAATTAGCCTTTAAATTATGGAAGGCCTTACTATCGTTTTAAAAACATCCCATTTTTCAGTGACTTACTCTTCTTAGACAATTAGAATGGGCAGATTTGGTTAACAGTCAGGAGGATTCAGGTAGCATTATGGGAGGATAAAGGGAATGATGCAGAGAAATGTATGGAGTGGTATTTCAGCATGGAAATAAATCAGTGTTAAGGAACAAAGACCACCTTTAATTCAGAGATTGCAGACTGCTTTTTCCCTAAGATTCTCTGAAAACTTGGATTCTGCCTTAAAATGTGACTGGAGATTTTCTGACTGTGATTCTGCTCGGTGCTGCAGCCCTTCACAAGTATTTTGATTGTGATCACTACAAAACCTTTGTATCAGATTTTTTTTTTTCATCTCAGAATTGTTCCAGTTTTGAGATTTGTCATTAAACAGACGATTTATAAAAACACAGCCTTGTGCTGCAGGGAGCCGGGGCTGCAGAGAGGCATGTGTTAAAATAAATAAAGAAAGGGATGAAAGCAGAAAGGGGTGGGGGGGGATGCCCCAAAAGCCGGGGTGTGGAAGTAGGTCAGGTTTTCCCCCCGCCCGGGGCTGGGCGGGCAGGGCTGCGCTGCAGCCCCCCGGGACCCCCGGCGCGCTCATTGGCGGCACGGCCACAGGGATGATGTCATCTGCACTTAAAGGCAAAAACTAGAAGGAAATAGAATTTTGTTCCCATTATTGAGCTGGTGTTTACAGTACTTGTAAAATATGGCATCCGTGCCAAAATGTGCGGTGGGTTGGGTTTGCTGCACAATGCAGAGGGAGGGGGAGATGTGCCCCGACAGCTATCGGGGGCAGGCAGGCAGGGAGAGGGTTCCTTTGGCTGGGTGGGTTTTCTTTTCTCCTTGAGGTAAATGGTGATCATGCTAATTATAATATAGGTAGCACAGCATAAAAGTATTTGGGTGTTCATTGCTGCTGAAGATTTATCTCTGTAGCATTAAGGATGTTTAAGGTGCTTTTAAATACAATTTAACGAATTATTAGAAAGGGCACAATACAGTCATGTGTAAGATGAAGCTGACATATCCAGCCTATTGTTCAGTACTGAAAAAACAGTAAGAGAAACAGCTATTTGTATAGCTCTGTAGTGCATTGTAAAACTCTAATTAAAATGCTTTCAGCTTTTAAAAATCAGACTTCGTGTTTGCAAATTTTGCAAGCTCAGGAATTAAGTTCAGATTGTCCTTTATGTTTAAATACAAATTAAACCCAGTACTGTTTATGGACCCTTGCTGCATATTATTTTTGTTGTCTGATAGAGGTTGAGTAAATTCAGACATTGATGCCAATTTTTTTCTTTTAAGACCAAAGAAGGCTCCAGGGTAAGGTCTTTCTTAGTTAAGGTGCAGTTCCCATCATAACTGTTGGACTTGATGATCCTCATGGGTCTCTTTCAACTCAGGATATTCTATGATTCTATGATTATTTGGGAAGAATTCAATTCTTGGATGACTGCTGAGGAGCTGCTGGTTTGAGATGGAGAGTGGTGTCCTGTTGGTACAACTTGGCTTCAAAAATGTGAGAATCTTCTTCCACATGTCCCTTGGCACAGTAGATGGAAAAGAGCTTTCTGTGGATTGCCTCAAACTGCCTGATTCAATATTCAAAAATAAGCAAGCAAGCAAAGAAAAAAAAGGGATTTTTGGCCCTCACTGCCACCAGGGACCCCTTGGCAGCATGGGAAGCGTGGCCATCCTGGGATAGTTTTATTTTGGGGAAGTACCCTAGAGTGTGATGCAAACTGGGAATAATGCGATGTACGGCGGTGGAAATTCTTTCCAAAGAGGGGGGAAAACGGGAACAGTGAGTGCACCTTCTTGTGGATGAAGTAAATGATCCAGAGTACAAAATAATGGCTTTAACAGAGCCAGCAGCCTCTGTCCCCCTCCCTGTCCCCTCCCTCCTTTCCTCCCCTGCGCAGTAGCAGAAGTCATTTGCCTTCTAGGAACCGAGAGCATTGTGGAGGACCCGGCTCAAAGGTGTGGGATCTCGGACGTGCTTCCTTGGAGCAGCTCTCCAGCACGTTGGGCTGCCATCCAAGACACTAAGCTCCTTGCAGATATATCAGTTTTTAGTTGCAAAAAAGAGATTATAAAACTGAATTGACTCTGCAGAATTAAGGCAGTTGGGGTTAGAGACATAATCGGTCTTGATTGAGGGAGGAAAAAAACCCCACCTACCAAAAGTTTTAAAGACAGCTTGAAAACCCTTAAAATTATGAGGATTATAAACATCACCTTTCAGTAAGAAATTGACTTCTTATTTTAGACAAAAATCTCCTAACGAGTGTATAGGATGAGATAAAAATATTGAGGCTCTTGTGTGACACACATACATAAAAGCAGAAATTATTGTGAGCTGATGATGGGTGTGTATCTGTGTGTGCATGTGAATAGCTGCAGATATTTATTTTAATTATTTCTAGATTTGGGTGCAAAGATAAGAAATAATCCACCTAAATGCTGCTGAAAGTGTTAGTAGATGCATGTGATTAATTTTGAAAAAAAAATGATTTAGAAAAAGAAGAATAATCAGAGTTCCAGCACATCCATGAATAGATGCTAAAATGATATAAAAGCTGCTGTGGAGCGGGGTGTTTGCTGAGCAGTTGTTGTACTGATATGTGTGTTTATATTAGGTCAGTAAAGATGCTCTGTTGGCTGCATCTGCAGATCCAGTAGCCAGTTGATCTAATGCAGTTTCTAAAGGCTTTCTATACAGGTGATGTCATCCTTTTAGCTCCGTTCCCCTCCCACTCTCTTTCCTCCTTATTAGATATTTCATCTTGCTGCGGAGCATCCAATCGATGGGAGCTTCTCCTGAGGGAGCTGCTGAGAAGCAAAGCAAAGATAGTAGGAATTAGGACTCGGGCAGTCAGCCTTGCTGTAGCCATGGACGTCCTGTTTTGTTGGGCATTACAGAAATGTTTTAATTGGCAAAGCTAGGCGTGGATTAGCCGTGCTATCTGACTGAGGCATTAGAATACTGAGCAACACTGCAGAGTTGTAAACTGCATTAAAAAAAAAAAAAAGGAGGGGGGTTGCAAAAGAGGAAAGGGTTTGTATTGCAGAGGCTTTTAATGCATTCCACAGTGCAAACCTGTTAGAGCAGATATCCTGGAGCTACGGTCCGGACGCTAATTCAATTTTTGCAGTTATGATGGACAAGAGTATAAAGAAGAAACTTTAATATCCAGGATGTGGGATTCCTGAATTGCCTAAGATGCTGAAGAACCTTTGCAAAATTTCATCTACGATATGAATATGAAGTTTCTGAAAAGTGGACCTGAAGATAAGCCAGTTGTAAATGCATTTTAGAAGAGAAAAAAAGAAATTTGAAGAATTCATATCTCGCCTTTCAATGTATTGTTGCTTTAACCTGCAGTTCTAATCCATTTCTGAATTAATTCAGTTTTAGCGGCACTTTTTGGGTGCATGCCTCTTGCCTGGGGGAACGTATGGACATTTGTATTTGAAAAGCTAGGAAACATTTTGATTTGAATTTATGTGCTTGTTAAAACTGGAACATTTTTATAGGAATTGCTGCTGCTGCTAACTCCCTGCAATACTGAAAACTCCTCAGATCTAGTGGAAGCTGTAATCGAATTCAGTGTGAAATCCAAGCCTGAGAAGTTGCATATATGTACATTTGCTGCTTTGGTTTATGATTTTTAAAGAGAAAGCAGAAGGGGGTTTTCTCTCTCTCTTTTTTTTTTTTTTTTTTTTTTTTTAACCCCCCCTGTGGCTTTTATTTGAGAAAGGAAACTTTTTTTCCCCCAGCCTAAGAAATGGCTTTTCTTGTTCGATGTTACGCCAACTGTCTGCAGCCCTGGGCCTCCAAAGTAAGTAAGATTTTGTCTGTGCTGCATTTCTGTGACATGTATTGACAGCCCTGGTGCTGTCTGAGTGTTCCCTTCTCATCCCAGCAGCACGCTGGGTTGGAGATGCTGGAATCCTGGCTGTGCATGAACTATTCTTGTGGAATCATTTCTAAACAGGAAGGGAGGACCTTGAAATTGTGGAATTGTTTTATGCATGAATAGATGGCAAATTTAACAGCAAGTATAAAAAATGCCATTTGCTCATGAGATGTGTAAAGCTTGCTCTTTAGCCTATAAATGTGAGGCGAGTGTTATTGAAGTGTAACATTTTTATAACTGCTGGCATATTTTGCTAACTTGAAAATATTGGTATACAAACCCACTGATGTTCTAATTTCCAAGCTGTGTGAAGCTGTACTGCTTGTTTCCTTTGTGCAGCAGCGTGGAATTGGTTAATTATTTAGCTGAACTATGTAATTACAATTAGCTTTAAAGGACCCAAATTATTTTGTGTGTCTGAGAATGCAGTATTTCTGTGAAACTGGGGAGGGAAGGGTGTTTCTTTCAGAGGAGCTAATGAAAGCTAGAACGTTCGAGCAAACCCACCTTTTGAGATAAAAGCCTTTAAAGAAATTAAAAAATACACTATTTATCAGACTCTCACTGTATGGTGTGCTCAGCTGAGTTCCTGGTGTTTTAGTAGAGATAACCCCAAGAAGTAGTTACCTAAGACATGGGAATTGCCTTACAAACCTGAGGCCAGGCATATATTCCTTTTTTTAATTATTATTTATTATTAGTTTATATCTGAAGGCTAGAATAAAGACTGGGCAACTTTCTGGCATGTGGGAACCATGAGGGTTTGGAGGCAGTGGGCAAAACCCTTGAGCTCTGGGCAGTGCGAGATGCAGCACTGACTTTGGAGCAGGAGGTTTGCTCTTGACTTTGATCCCAAAAAGTTTAGAGTCTCAGTGGCATGCCAGTGTGGAAGGGCACAGGGAGAAGCCAGCTGGGCGTGTGGGAGCCCCGTCCAGGATGGTTTCCCCTCTGGTTTTGGTGTCTGATAATGTGTGAATGCAGCTGGCAGTGTGTGGGGTGACAGCGGTGCTGGGTTTGGGGTGTTCCTGTGTGGCTACCAAAGCCAGCATGGCAATACCTGGGTGTTGGGGTGGCTGCATTTGCCTGTTCCATGTCCTGAGTCCAGCCTGTTGTCAGGTGAAGTGGAGCTGCAGGTACTGGTGGTCTTGCAGGGTGGGTGGGCTCTGTGTCCTCAGGCAGTAATTGTGGCTCCTCACCTCCGAGTTCTGCTGGCAAATCCTGGCCTCTGTAGCATCATCCATGGCTCTCTTTTTTTTCCCTTCCTACTCTGCAGACATTAATTATGAAAGGCTGAGTTTACTTAAGCTTGGCTTACCTGCACTGCCCTTATTAAGGAGGTTTGAATGTTGTAATACTGCTTAAGGAATGCTTAGTCACCTTGGTGCTTCAGCTGGGATTGCTCTTTCCATAGAGTTTGGGCTGAAGTGAGAAACCACAAAAAAGAAACCGTGTGCTCGAATAAGAGCTTGACAGGGGTAAAATAATAATATAAAATAGATTTTTTGACCCCTGTGTCAGCTCTGTGGACAATACCCAGCAGATTGCTGCCCCACCACCCAAGCCATTTAACCACTCAGTTATTAATCATAAATGAAATGGTATAAAATGTTGGGGAGGGGGAGGTTTGGGTTTTCTTTCTTTTTTTTTTTTTTCTGATGGCTGATGAGAACCCGTTAACAGGTTTTGCGTTCCAATCCATAGCTAAAAGTTTTTTACCTTCAAACCCACAAAAGGTAAAGCATCTTTATTTCCTTCTGAAAAACCCCACAAAGCACCCCAAAATTCCTGCAATTCCCCTTCCAACTTTTAAAGAGATCTGTTCATGATGTTCTGTGACTGAAGAGAAGTGTGCATAGGATTAAACACACTGATGAGCTGAATTAGATCTGAGTTTGTTCCATTTTGGTTTTAGCTAACTTTTGTACTAAAATCTGTTTCTATGACAGGTGTTTTATAATAATACGTAATACAGCAAAATAAGTGATGTCAGAATTTTAAATATGCAAGTTTATAACTTTTAATTTGAAAATGTCAAGTATTTTGAGATACTATTTTGAAACTAGAACTTAGGTTTATGTGGATCTGTCCCAGAATTGTTTTAATTAGTTGCTTTTAAACTGGTATAGGGCAATAGTCTGAAAATGGGCTCTTGACTCAGTTGTAATTACAGCTGTTCTGGATGTGGCAGTGTGATGATCCATGTATTGAATCAGAGCAAGATGAAGTCATATTTCTTATGACTAATCATAAAGGTGAGCTTTCATGAAGGTACATGAAGGAGAACACTTCTGAAGGTTAACCTTAGCCTGGGGAGGTTAATTGGTGTGGCTGTGGAGGAGGAGAAGCTTCAGGAGCTCCGTGGGCACTGGGAAGATGTTCTCCAAGCACAAGGGGTGTCCACACCAGTTGGCACAGCACACACTGGTTGGTGCTGCACCCAGCCCTCATCCCCCAGAGACTCCGTGGCCTTTGGCTTCTGAAGGTAAAAGGACAGAGTAGACTTGTGTAAAGTGATCAGTGCAATCTATTCTCCTGCCTCAGGAGCTGCCAAAAGGAGGCTGAACTGAGGAGAGAACTGTGAGCGTGGTGAATTTCTGCAGTGCCCTCGTGGAGGTCAATGTGTTTCTCAGAACTGTGCTGATCCTTGGAAATGTGTCTGGGAGAGATCAGCATCTCCTTGGCAGGAAGATGATGGTTGTTCTCTGTCAGTGGTGTCTGGAGGAACCAGCACAGGGGCAGAACTGCTCGTCATGAGGGGTGGTCCCTGCCCTGGGGACTGTGTCCTTTCTGGAATGATAGACTGTGGGAGATGAGATAAATAGATGCAGGCATCCGTGAGGGAACGTGGGGAGGGTGATAAGCAGCCAGGAGTGTGGTGAACAGTGATCAAAGCAGTGCCAGCTGTCAAGCCACTGTGAGTCTGGAAGAGGATGAGGGAAGGTAGAGGACTTTGCATCGGGTTTGTGGAGATCTACTTCCATAGGCTGGTTGTGTTTGTGAGGACAAGAGACATTCAACTTACACTGAACTAAACTCCTGTGATGCCAGTGCAGTGTTTTAAAGCAAAAAAATTAAATGATTCACAAGTATCTCAGCAAGATTCTGATCATCTTTGTAATTCTGATCATAACTTTCTCTGTTAAATTGTCTGTGATGCACTTTGTGGTATTGGACTCTTTACTGTAGCTGCACTGTGAAGTCATTATAAAAGAGAGCTTTAAACTTAATGATTTAGATGTATATGATTCTTCTGTAATAGAAATTTTATGCACATCCTAACAATTTTCCAAGCCTAGAATGTATCCACAGTTACCCTGTTTGAGAAGCAGGAGGGTCTGATGGGGAAAGTACAGAATGACTGGATAATGTTTCTATAGAGGATATTTAAAAGGGATGCTTTTTGAGATAATGTGCTTTTTATAGAAAATAAGAGTTTTTGAATTAACATTTAAGCTTCTAAAATGTTTTTTCTTGAAGGGAAACAGTTTCATTCAAGATCCCAGGTGCATGTTAAACTTATCTTACAGCAGTAGACAGTAATTTATTTTCTCTAGGCTTCTGTACTCTTCTCTTTCTGCTGTTTAGATAAAATCTAATAACGGGAGGCATAATAACAAGATACATTTGCTCTGTAGAAGTTTGTGTTTGGGTTAGTGCAGAAGACTTGGAGTCATTTTTCAGTCCCTTTTCTATTTCTGGTGTTGTCTCAGAGGGACGTGATGCAAGTTCTGGTTATCCATAACTAAAATCAGTGTAACGTCATCTTCTGGTTCCAAAGGGCATCAGTTTGATCTCCAGGATCTTAAGTTGAAACCTTCATGCAATTAAAGGTTTATTTTCAGCTCCTTAGAAGAAAAACAGAGCTTTGATAGTGTGTCCTTGATTGGATTCGATGTCAGCCTTGTCTTTGCTAACTCACTTCTGTGGAAAGTGGCCCTTGTAGGATGAATTCTAAATGTTTTCAGTGCAAATAGAGTAACTGATCCTTTGCTTTCTTTTTTTTCCTGTCAGTTTTGACAACGCCTTTCTCTTCTCCTTGGCCTTGCATCTCCCTCCAGTCTCTCTCTGTTCATGCCTGGAGCTTCCAGCCCAGCTTTGAGCCTTGTGGAGCACCCTGTCCTCACTCTGGGGGATTGCCCCCCTGAGCTCCTCTCCTGGCTCCTGATGCTTCTCTCCCCTCCTGTGAACTTTGGGTTGCATGATTTAGCCCTCTTTTGAGTTTTTGGAGTTTCAGCCAGCTCCTCAGAGTATTTATGGTCTCTCCTATCCCTTGTTTTCTGATCTTTTCCCCCTCCATCCCCTGCTCAGAAGGATTGCCTTGAATCTCCATGATATTTGTAGGAGCACAGCCCCTTGGCTCCTCAGTACTCTGATCCCTGAGCACTTGGAGAGTGAAGGCTTGGACTGACAAATGACGATTTTTCTCACACTTAGATAAAAGTTTCAATTCTCTTTTCTGTAACAGCTTCCAGGATACCTTCCATGAAACATTTTAACCACACTTTTTGCTTGAGAGTTTGTTAAGATAAAAATGGTTTAGTATGAGCTGTGTGGCCATTTACTCTAGAAAACGTGGAATTTCTTATAGTCTAGTGCATAATATGTTAAAGTTGAGGGCAAGTACACATTGTACTGCTTTTCAACAGAAAAAACCTTTTCCTGAAGTATTGTTTTTATGGGAAATTGGCTCTTAATATGCAAATAAATACCTATCTGTTCATTTATTTCCTCCTAGACTTTGTTTGTTTTAAGCCTGCTTTGTTACAATTCTCCTTACAGCTACAGCCTGAGCTGGGACCACCCTGTTTTGCCCCTCTCACTTCCACGAATGCATTTCTTGATGAATGCAGAAAGAGAACGTGCACTGGAGATTGGTGCTCCTTTGTTGTTTTTTTAGCATGTGCAGGATCTGAGGGCCTCCCTCCCCAGCTCCTGGCTCCGAGGTGATGCTGGCAGCATCAGTGAGCTCGCTGTGCTCCCACGTCCTTGGAGCCCTGCTCGGTGTGTCCCTGGAGCTGGTTGTCACCTGCGTGTCACTGCATTGAGGAGGGAGCAGCCTGGGGATGTGTAAAGAGGGCTCGTCATCACCGCTGTGTTTTACCAACCGTGTCTCTGAGAGCTGATAAATTATTCAGTCGAGATGCAGCTCGGTGTAGATGTGGAATTCCATGTGCCCTGCAGGACTGGCTGGGGATGAGAGTTCCCAAACGTGGGGCTGCTGCCGGAGTTCCTGCGCTCCTCACGGAACTCAGAGCATCCCCAGCCCCTGTCACAGTTTGTTTCCTACTGTAATTATTCAGAAAAGGCTCTTTTTGCTCTTGTAATGTATTAATTTTCAGTGGTGAGAACACAGAGTAAAATTTGATCTCTGGCACTGAAAATGGCACTTTTTGAACATGTCTTGTTTCATAGTCAAAATAACAAAACACAAGTGTTGGCGTTTAAAAAAATGTTACTCTCTGAGTGGACCAGAGAAGAGTTGGTCTGTGTTAAGTTGCATTTTTTGCAACCATCAGCTATGTTTACATGCTGGATGTTCCCAGTATAATGGAGCTCCCACCAATACTGGTACAGTTTTTCACAGGTGGGTTTGCAGACCCGTTTCTCTCCAAAGCTGTTTGCGTGTCAGACACTCAACATATCGTGAGTTAAGGCATAGTAGTAATCTATAATTTAGACATATGAAAACCAAATTAAAATTGCATTACATGCGTGGTTTAAGGCAACACCAGAATTTAGGTTGAAATTCTGTCCTCATGTCACCTTATTGTAACTAAGGAAACGTAATGCTTCAGAGGATTTTATTTTCTATGGGCTGTAGGAACCATGAAGACCAAAAAGCTCTTGGCTGCCAGAGGCACAGAACAACCTCTGGGGATTATTAATTCTTTTAGATTTTTTTTTATATGTGTTGTGTGCGCTTCTTTTATTTTAATGTAAGCCTGGAGATATTTTAGGAAGGCTCCAGGGATAGTTTTCAAGGCACTGCAAAGCTATTGTGAATGGTGTCAGCTTGGTCCTTATTTCTTTGAGATTCATATCTGTAGTACTGATAATAACTGGGGTAGGTACTGTAGATAATAAATTGAAACGTGATTTGAAATAAATAATGTCGTGAAGTTTGTGTAGTTGGATAGGCACCATTTTTCTTTGCATCATGGTATTGAAGGTTACAGGATTTTATGTGAACCTCTTGGGGAAAAACCTTGAACCATCAGTGGGCTTTAAAAACAACAAAAAACCCACTCCAAACATCCTTGCTGCTCTTTAAAAATCTGAATAAGGCTGCTTTTGTGCCACTGGTGGACCATCTGTGGTCTTTAAGGAGGAAATGTTTCTGTTTGCATTAAGTTAGCTGAGGACTGATGTCAGCATGGCTAATTCCGCTGGGCTCATCTTACCCTCTCTGTGGACACCTAAGTGGCCTCTCTCTGTATCTCAGAGGAGCAACTTTCTCCTCTCCCATTAACACAACTCTAAGTGTATTTTAAACTGGAACAGAATTGTAGCTTATATGTAAAAGGTGAGCAAAAGCAGAGTTAATTTATACAAATCCTTGTGAAAAAGGCTACTGAAAATTCTGCAGAATAACTTCAGAGAACTTGTGGGTTTTGGTGGTTCCTTGTTAATTTACTGGCACGATATATGAGATGATTAAAATAATTTACTGATGCCAAGAAAAAACTCCAGCTCCTTGGACAGAGCTTTCCCTGCTTTGGTAGGTTCTTGGGAAATCAGAGTTGTTGGAGGTGTACCTGAGATTGCAACAGAAAGAGGAAAGCTCCCAGGGCTGCCAAAAAATGGGAGGATGCAAAGGCTGGAAGCGCAAATGGGAATTAAAAGGGAGAAATTCAGGCAGAACTAATTCAATATTAAGTCTGTGGAAGGTGTTGAATCAAGGGTGTCAAAGAGAAAATGGCGTAAGAAGAGACTGGAAGGATGTAGACACTGAAAGGGAGAGGTGGGAGCTTCTGGTTCGGAGGATCCTGCTCAAGTGGTCTCTTTAGTTTGGCAGTTTGGTTTAAGGCTGAAGGCAAATATACCTTTTTTTTTTTTTTAGCTGGCAGTTTGTAACAGAGCAGACTTTCTGTGTCATCTGAGAAAGGCAAATTGCTGTCCCTAAACCACTTGGGTGTGCTGGAGGCGGAGCAGGAGTGTTTCCTAAAGCTGAGGTTACCCAGTGCCGTCACAACTACGCCCTGAGCACGTGTTAATGGTTCCAGCTTAAAGCAGTGCAAACCTCTTCATGGAAAACCTCAAGCAATAAACAAAATACTGGATATATGTGCCTTAACTTTGGGGCTGTTTGTCTTGGAGAGCTGGTGCCAGCAGTGGGATGGTGGGTTGGGGCTTTTCCACGGCAGCTCCGACACCACAGGGCTGTGCCGGGCCTCGGGTGTTCCATGGAAAATAAATCCCGTGTTGTTTCTGAATATTATTCTCGCTGGCAACATTTCAGGCAACTTCAGAAAAGCAAATAAGGTATAAGGTTACTGACAATCTGTAAAACCAAGGACAGAAAATTTGCTTACACAGCCTGGAAGAGGACAGACTGTTCCCTCAGAAGCTGATGCTTCTCCCGTGTCCAGACTGGATCGATTGGTTGTAAACATCCATGTGGGGATCCAGAAGAACTGATAAAAAACTTTGCTATCAAGGAGCACCAAAAACAGAATGAGGCAAACCTTTTGGTTGCCTGTTATACATTTTCTTTCCATTAATTTGAGTTTGGAATGGATGCTGTACACCAGGAGAATTATGCAGGTTGTACTTCCTTTAGTAATCTTGTTTCTGATGATGAGTCCTTTGGCCACTGCCCTCATTGTGGGATGTTTCTGAATATGTTTAATAAACATACCACTTACTGCAGGGTGAAACACGATGGTGAAGCGTCTTTCACATGCAGAAAAAGATAACTCATAGGTCTTGTGTCTCTGTCAAGACTATTTTGCAAATTCATGTTGTCTGTGCCTTTTCAGCCTGTGTTTTTTGGTTATCCCAAGTGTAACAGGACACAGTGACAGGTATTTTCAAAACTTGTGGCATGAACACAAAGATGTGCCTTTTCCACAGGGTAAAGATACCAGCAAATCCAAAACTAAATCACTGTGGAAATGCAGGATGAAGGGCATGGTCTCTGTGCCAAAAGAGGTTCTAATGATTCCTTTCCATCAAAAAAAGTGGAGAATAAAAAAGAAAAAAGTCCGTTTAGCTGTCCTGTGATAGAACTTTGCTCATGACTTCTGTGGTTGCCTTTCTCTCTATTTAACCTCTGCAATGACTTTCCAGAGCCTTTATTTTTAGCAAACCCTTCCTGAGGAGCACATAAAGGAAGGCTGTCCTCAGGCTGACCATCATTTTTAGTGTCCTTCTCAGAGGAGTTGACGGGTGGTCATCTCGTCAAAGGTCACGTCATTTGCTCTGTTGTACAGGGCATGTGCAATCTTGAAAGTCTGTTATAGTGAAATTAGCCTTTAATTTAATTCCCAAGTATTCTGTGTGACTTCACTGCTGAGAGTAAATGGAGTTTACGTGGGAATTAAATGTCACTGCAGACGCACTCTCCTCTCTCTGCTGGCCTGGGAGCTGGGCTGTGTGTCAGAGCTCACACCCCAATTATTTTCAAAATTACAGACATGATCTGGGTGCAGGTGCACAACCTTGTACTCATCTTTGTTAGACTCGATACAGTTCTTACTGGGGAACTGTGGGAACCCTCAGCAGTCTCCTGGAGAAACCATCACGTTGTTGCTCTGCTCTTGTTGCCAAACTACTTTTAGAAAGTTTGCAGTTCTCTGGTTTGGCAGCAGGAGTGCTTTGGTGCTGGGTGGCTGCACCCATGAATGAAATCAATGGCAAAAGCCAAGCTCCTGGTGGACCTCTGGAGTCTTCACCTTGGGGTGTTTTCAGGGTTGCTGTGGGGAAAGTTTAATATTTTGTTCACGTCAGTTTTTATTAATTGTTACTCAGAGCTGGCTTTTGCACTCCCATGTCTTCTCCCCCTCCCTCCCCTCTCTGCTGAGTGACCCACCCTTGCTTGTGTCCTGGTGAGCAGGGTGAGGTGTCCCTCTGTACCCTATTCCCAAATTTCACACACCTTTAACAAAACCTAGTCCAGTCTGCCAGTGCTTCTGGGTTTGTGTGGCAAGACAGGCTGATGCTGCCATTAGGTTGAGCTTCCAGAGGGTTTAGTGTTTTTTCTCTCCTTTTTTCCCACTGCAGTTTGCAATATCTCTTTAAAAATTCCCTTGTTGAGCCAAGATTTTTTGGTGTAATCACCAACTGTGTTTTCCTGACTCAGTGGGAGGGCAGAGCTGTAGGTGGCTGTACCGACCAGAACTTCTATTTTCTTAACTTTCTTTCTTGTGCAGCTCTGAACTGCAGTGTGGCATTTCTGTGGGGGGTTTGGTCCTAAATATCCCTTTGTTGGGAAAGGTCAGTCACAAGGATGTGCTGGCACAGATGCAGGGACAGACTGTGCCAGCATGTCAGATGTACTCATATTCCAATTCCAGATTATCCCTTCTTGGGGAAAAATGAAATTGTTGTGGTTTAAAGTGGCAAAGAAGTAGTCTATTGGAGTGTTTATCAGAATTTCATGGATGTTTGGGGATTTCCTGTCTGTGGCTGCTGGGGCACACACCTAACCAGAAGATATTGCAGATGCATACATCTGCAACCCAAAGCCTCTCTAAGGTGGACACAGGGGAACGTTGCTATTTTGTACTTGTGTCCCAATGCACGATTTTTCAAGGTATGGATGCAATTGTAACAAGAGTTTCTAAGTTTCACAAAAAAAAAATTATAATCATTAATAGTTAAGACAATTTTATGTCACTTCCAGCAACTTCCCTACCACATCCAGCAAGTCCTTCCTGTGCCTGCTGTCATGTTGGTACAGGAACATCCTCTCTGTGTCTTGCTGCTTAGTGAGCTCTGAGAGAAAGAACAATCAGTTTGGGTAATAAAAATGACATACAAAAGGCAGAAGCTTTGATTTATTTTGGGAGATCGAGTAGAGTGGCAAGCAGTACTTTAAAGGTCACTTGTCTCAAATAAACCTTATCTCTCTCTCTCCAATTTAAAGAGATATTGTGGTGTTTCCTTGCATCTAACTTGCATTAAATGTCCTTTACAAGAATATATTGCAGAGTCCAGCAGAAGTGTTGTACATACCCTTTATAGGTGATGGAAATGAAGGGAAGGCTGGCAGGGGGAATGATTAGAAGTAGTAAGTTGATTAGAAATACTCCTTTGGGAAGGCTGGTGGTGCTTTGAGTTGGTCTTCAGTGAGTTTTTGTGAAAATGGCATACAAAGTATATCCACAACTTGCTTATTTTGAGAGCCACGTTCTGTTCCAGCGTTAATATAGAATTGCAGAATCAGAATGGTTTGTGTTGGGAGAGACCTTGAAGTTCATCTCTTTCCAATCCCCTGCTGTGGGCAAGAACACCTTCCACTAAACCAGACAGAGCTCCACTTCTCAATCTAGGTTTGGAAAACAATGTTTGTCACAAGAACCTTAAAAATCAAAACTAAATTAGAGAAGATAATCTGTATGTGGTAGTTGGTATCTTAGAGTGTGTGGTGATGTCTTTGAGCCAGAACAGGCTTTAATAAAACCAGTTGTTGGCAGAGAGCAGGCACCTACCCTTGTTCTCCTGGGAAACCCCATAGATTTGGTTCCTCTCCTGGTCCTGCTCACTGTGTTCTTGGAGTAGTTTTGAAAATTTGAGAATCTGGATAGCAGGCAGCTTAAATTAGATTTCCTTGTGTCTGTATTATCACAGTCAGTGTGGGATTTGCTCATGGATGGAAAGATGGAAGCTGAATCGGAGCTGGTTGTTGGGATAGGGAGGTTATAAAGATGGGGACAGGCTGAGGAGTTTGCAGCAGTACTGGGTAATGAATCTCTGTGGGCTGATTTGTTCCATAATTTCCTGAAACTCCTGGATTTTTCAGTTCCACTGACTTGCAGTGTCTCTGCCAGCAGCCCTGCCTGGTACTTTGCCAGCAGTCCCACAGTGCTGCTGGATGTTCTCCCTGGAAGTGATGTGCTGCCCTGGCTGGGACGTGCTCGGAGCGTGGCTGGGAGCACCACACTGCTGCAGAGGGCTGGGGGTGAGCTCCAGGAGCAGGGCAGCAGTGTCACCCGTGGCACACACACCCAGCCCTGCCCTGCAACAGCAGTGGGGAAAGCCAGAGGAGCAACCTCCCCCAGCAGTGTGGTGAGACATCGGTGCCTTCCCCACTGTGGGCTGTCGGGAGGGTGATGATGTGACTCCCTCGTGCCTGGCAGAGGTGCTGCACGGGCAGTGCTGTGCTGGGTGTGGCACAGAAATGGGTTCTGTACCGGGTTCATTTGAACCAGGATTAAATCCCAGCTTCACTGCTGCTCATTTTGCTGTGGCTGGGAGGTCACATCAGCTCTCCCCCGTGTGCTCACAGCGAGGGTACCTTTGGCCACTGGGTTGGATTTTGTCACCTGAATGCTTTGACCTTTTTGCTGTTCTCAAATCCTGAAAATAGATTTTTTTTTTTCAACCTGCAAAACCTTTTCTGGTGGCTTCAAAGTGTTGTGTTCCCTTTTGGATCAAGTTCACTATTTAATACTTCCAGCTCTGATGGGTTTTTTGTGGGAGTTTGTGAGAGTTTAGTAATCATTTCAAACTTTCTCCTTGTCACAGATGCACGTGACCACAGGTATGAATTTACAGGTTGGATATTTTACACTTTCTTTTTGTTAGCAAAAGATACACAAAGCTAGAATAAGGTAAGAATTAGGAGAGGGAGAAATAGCATTATATTCTTTCATAGCCCATAGAGTGGTTTGGTTTGAGTAGTGACTGCCAGTGGGAATGTCATGGGAATTACAAGGGACACAACATCCCCCACGTTCCTCATCACAATTTGATAATAAAATTGTTACATGTGTCAGAGGGTATCAAATATTTTTTTTCTGGGGTTGGGAAGACCCGTGGTGCCACTTTTTTTGAAAAATGGTGAACTGATATTTGGTAAAGTACTTCTCTTGTGTGCTCTTCAAATAATGGACATAAAAACATGATTCCAAATCAAAACCTGTTTACCATTTAGTCAGTATTTATAAAGTTGATACCAGAGCAGCAGCATTTGTACAATACTGTATTTTAATTTGTAGGACTGAATGTGGCTGACACAACAATGTGGAATCTTTACAGAAGAAATCTTTTCATTTGATCATAGCACTGATTCTGTCAGATTAGTTTTGGGCTATTTTCTGCATCAGAACATTTTTAAAGGAATAGTGTATAACTTTTATAATTTACAATGGTAAAAGCACGTAGAGAATCTATGATTCCTTGGTACAATGTTCTTTTCATATTGTTGAGTATAAATTTAGAAAATATTAGAAGTACATGTGGCAGAAAATAAACAAGCAGCTGAATTAAAGGCTTGGTTACTTGATAGGATTTCATGCAGCTTTGAATCTTCAAAAACCATTGCTGATATTTGCTTTTTTTCAGTAGAAAGAACCATGTTTGTGGACTTGAGTCATACACTAGAATTTACATATCTGCATATGTGTGCTCATTTACAGATAGATTTATAAAATAGAGGTGCTGTTGTATATAGCTGTACCAAAAATGCATCGCATTCTTTCTGTGTACTCATTTTCTTAAAATTCAAAGCCCTTTGTAGACCAAACCTTTTGTTTAGATTACACTACTTTTTGTTCTATATTGGTATTTTCTAAAGGTTATTCTCGAACTAAGGTGCATAAATTGAATTTATAAAGAGGAATCCTGCTTCATATTGGATTGTAACATCAACTAATGTTAAATACTGCAGGCTGTTTGGCCAACATCATGCATTTATCTTCTTGGGGGATATTAGCTATAAAGAGCCCAGACCTTTGTTCTGTAGAAAGGTGCATCATTTTCTATGAATTATGTGAAATCTGGAGTGTGATTGGGCAAGCTTAGTCTAAATTAGCTTTTTCTCAAAATGTACATCGAGTTACAGATTCAAATTCAGTTTGAGTTTGATTCGATAATTCAACAATTCAAACACAAACACGTAACAAAAGTTATTTAAATAACCGTGTCTTCAAATCAGACTTATACATCTTGTTTTCCTTTCTTTTTCCTGCCTTTCCCCAAATCCTTCTCGATCCCAGCTCCCAGCTGACCTTACCAAGATGCACCTCACGGACAATCCCCACCCTCAGGTGACACACGTGCCCTCCAGCCAGTCTGGGTGTAGCATTGCCAGTGACTCTGGGAGCAGCAGCCTGTCTGACATCTATCAGGTGAGATGGCTTTTGTTTCCTGCTTTGCCTTCCTTGATGTTAAATATTCCATAAAGAAGAGCGGCCCTTTATCCAAGATTTTGGGTGAAGCCCTCTTGGTACTTCTGCCCACCCCCACGGACACACGGGAGTGCAACAAGCTGCTTGTAAAGCTCTTTTTGTTGCTTCTCACATCTGTCTGTACCACCAAGTACTCTGTGGCTTTTAGAAGTCATATTTGTTGATTTATGGGATCGTTTTCCTTTCTGAAATGGAACAAATCTCATGAAATCAGCCTCATGTTTCCAATACCTTCCTTGATTATTTGTATTTATTGCTAATAGCAGATGTTCAGTTCTGCAAACAAAAGCATGGTAATAAACCCACTCCCTGCACTAATTGACTGTGGAAATTCTAGTGTGGCTTGCTGAGAATAGAAGTTGGCTGAAATCCAGAGAGAGCTTCATTTGTTTACAGATAATACACTTAATAAGTTACCTGTCTGGTGTCACATCCCAGAGCTCATTCCATGGGTGTTTATGTTCTGCTTGATGAGGGGGCTCAGCTTGGCTCTGTGTTGATCAGTAATTTCACAGCTTTTCCACTTCCAAGTTACAATCCAGCCCCAGCACTGGGTACACAGGATTGTGGAGCACAGTGTAGGTGTAACTTGATTTCAGACACCTGTTCCCTCTCCTTAGGTGCTGTCTGGGTATTATTTCTATACTAGAAACAGATCAGGGATATTTCTATTTACAGCAACGTATTATTTAGGGAGCTTTAAAAATAAGCCATTAAAGCAAAATTTCCCTTAGAACATTAGAAGTGTCAGAGTTTTTGTCCTGTTTCATCTGTTCCCGTACTACTTCTTTAGATTTTCTTGCTGCCAGCTGGGTCAGGAGTAGCTGGCATCCCTGAGAGAGCCTCTCCAAGATGCTCTGTGACTCCTTTAACTTCTGAGAGGCCCTGCTGGAAGATGGTGTTCTTTATCTTGATTATTCTTATCATTTTTTATTTTCTGCATCAACAGAATTGATGTGATCAGTCAGAGTCACCAGAACTAGTCTGTGTGTTGTACCTTAGCATGTCAGGCATTAGGATGGTGATGGATGGTTTCCCTGACCATGTCTGCCTGCCTGTCTACCTGAGTAGTTTGGAGAGGTTGCTCTAAGTGAAAAGCACTTAAAATATATTATTGATAATGAAGATATCATTCTAGCCATGATATCTTGTAATGAGTGAATATTCTATCGTGTGTGGTTAATTGCCTTTTGTCTACTCATCAGAAAAGGCCAGAAGAGCATAATTGCTAAACAAATAAAAATTGTATCAGTAAAAGAAATGATGGAGTAACATATTCATATGCACTGTAGCAAATAAACAGTGGTGCAAAGTATTTTGTACCCTAAGGAATGATTAATATATTAATGTGAAAATGTCTGCAGATTTTCTATTAATTTTGAGGAGTGGGGACTTTTCAGTTAGGAATTTCCTATTCAGTGACATGAGCCTGGCTGGTTTTGAATCCTGAAGGAATCGTGGACAGCTCTGCACTGTCAGGCTTGTGGGAGACCCTCAAAGATAATGTTACAGCCCTTTATGATCAGAGCTACAGTGTCCTGAATCCTGGCAGACAGCATTGGAGAATCCAGCATTTGATGAGCTGTTGGTGATGATAAGATGTGCAACAGGCATGTCAGGAGTGGGGTGGGGGGAACCCAACAACCCACTGAGGTTCCCTCTCCCTTCTTATTTTTTTAGTGAATTTTTAGTATATTTTCTCATGTGCCTAATGTGCAAACACCAACCTGTTAAAAGATGCACTTTAGGTGCATTTATGTATTTTATGGGCTTTATTGCAGTAGCAGTAACAGTTAGTGTTGGAGAATTCCCTTACTGTTTGTCACACATCTCTAAGTGATAGCTTGATATTGCTTGGTAATAGATAGATATGGTGTAATAATGCCATGGCACAGTGTTTAACATTGCATTATATTGCAGTGACACGTCAGTACAGACAGATTTTGAAATCACAAAGAAAAAAGAAAATGTTTCCCCCAATATTCATCATATTATGAAGGCAGAGAATCTCTTTGATATGCAGTAAACCTACATTTGAGTGTAATGTATTGGCTCAGTAATTGAAAGCATTTTTGGTACAACAAAATACAGCTTTTCATGGAGTATTTGGAAAATGCTGCTTTGCTGTTGCAGTCAGTTTTGTATCTATTGCATGCCAAACTCTCCAGTAATGTCATTAATGTCACTAATGTTCTGAATAATTTTGATTAATGTAGCCTTGAAATGACCTTTTTTATGAATGGTATCTTAACATTAATTTTTACAGTAAGTAGTGCAAACGTCATTCCAGAATAGGAAAATAGGATTAGAGTGGTAGAATTAAAGAATGATGCAGTATTTTATTAAGATTTGGAATGACTTTCTGTTCATCTGTGTACACTGCATTCATTGATAGTGTTGAAATGAGGTCTCACTGGTTCCAGCTGCATCTCAGCCCAGGATAAAACCCATTTCCAGTTAAACAGGAAATGATGAACATAAAGCTGAAGGTGAGATCAGCACAAGGGGATTCCTGCCTGTAAGCACTGCTATGGGCACATGGTGTTAAACCTTGAGTTAGTTGCAAAAAGTGGTGCAAATAAATTTATGAAGGTATTTTTCTCTCTTGTCCTGTACTGCTGATGCTCCCTGTTGGAGCTTTCAGTGTTTTGGTGTCCGAAACAGGGACACCAAAATGTCCAAATGTGTGTATTGCAAATTCCAACTTGCTTGGAATACTGCACAGCAGCTGTCTTTCTGTTGGACTGTAGACCTTTTTTAATAATAATAATAAAAAAAAAATAGCTTGTTCCCTACAATTTTTAAAACAACTTCTTGCTTGAAGAGGATTTTCAAGTTTTTATTCATTTTTTTCATTCAACCCCGTTCTGACAGTGTGTTTAATGTCAGAACTCTGGTGTTCAGCCAGAAGCAGGGGAAGCTGTGTGGTTGTGCAGAGAGCAGTTGAAATGAGGGTTGGTACAGCTGCTTTGACCTGTGATAGGTACCCTTGGGGATAAAGAATCCAGCAGGTATTACACAGTGAAAACATCTTCCTTTGCCCTTTCGTGGGATGGGCTTTAAGGTGCCCACCCAGGCTCACACAGGGAATCCAGGTTGTGTCTCTAACTGTGGCTGGGCAGGGTCTCCCCTCTCCTGTAATGGATGAGTTGCCAATGTCAGCACCTGGCACTGCTCTTCTCTCAGTGACCAACCAATTTGCATCTTTTTTTTCTGACCAGTTCTGTCAGTGAAAGTTTCTCTCTCCTTTTCACCTTTTTCCAAATCCTTCATTTATCACTTTGGCAGTGGGCAGCAACATTATTGCCCAGCAGTGATTCCAGCTGTGGTTAAGGTCTTGATACTGAAATGGATTGTGTATGAAATATGCATCAAGGATGTGTATCTCGGTAGATACTCCTGCACTGTGGACCTGATCCTGGAAATCCATGTTTGGGTGAGATGTGAGGACTGCAGCTTCTGGTTTCATTTTGTAAATCAGTCGTTCAGAATGTTTTTGTTAAGAATGATTTTGATATTTGATAATGGAAACAGCTGGAGCATCATGCTTGGGAAGAGCAGCTACTTCCTCAGATGACTTTATGAGCAGAACCCTTCCTGTTCCTTCCAACTCTGCCTGACCTGCCAACCTTCTGTCAACCCTCTGCACATAATCTTTGAAGCACAGTTGGAGGGCCATCTCCTATTTCATAGCTAGATCAAGTCATAACTTACCAAGAAAGGAGATTTGTTTATTTTCCCATATAGGATACACAAAATTCTGTAGAACCTGTAGCCTCAGTTTTTCTACCTTAGCTTGAGATTATCGAAGTGGGGAGTGCTGCTGTTGTCTGCCTTATTCAGCCTGGAGCAGTTGATGTAAATTGTGGCTATTTAGATGAAGAAATGCTAGAAAAGTCCTTGTATAAAATGCTGTACTGATCATGTGCTGCTGAGACTCTCCAAGCACAATTTGCGCTTGGGCTTAATTCCAAAACTGTTAATGTGAGCTACAGGAGCCAGTAAAGTGATGTAATGTAAAACAGATTTAACCCTCTGTATTGTTAGATTCCTCTGAAAGATATGTTTTTGCTAAATCATTTAAGCTTTAGTTAATAGGTTTGTTGGCTAACTGTTAAATCAGGGACAAGCTCCAAAGTCCATGCTTACATCTAAACCCCAGGATATTTTGGTTTAGTGCAGGAAGGCAGTGCTGCTCCTCTGTCCAGGTGCTGGGGCTCACACCTTATTGCACCCTGTCAGTATTTAGAGTGGGCTTATTCAAAAGGCTTTTTATTGTCCTATAGTGACAGGACACAGGGCAGTGGTTTTAAACTGAAAAAAAATGGTTTATCCTGGATATAGGGAAGAATTTTTTCTCTGTGAGGGTGTTGAGACACGGGTACAGGTTGCCCAGAGAAGCTGTGCTGCCCCATCACAGTGTTCAAATTCATCCTCTGTTTTGGAGGTTTACTGAACAAGCAGAGTGTTTGATGTCTTAGATAGTTCAGTGTTTTTGTAGAATCTCAAGGATTTCTTTTAAAGTGAAAGTAAGCGTTGTAAATGTGCTCATTTAAAAACAAACTCCTGTTTTCTGCAAGTTTCTCTGTAATTGCCTTATACTTCGCAGTGACACATCTTGTTGCTGAAATTTTTGAATTTAAACAGAAAAATGATTTGCATGCTGGCTTAAACTTCAAAAAGAGTGGTTGAGCAACTACTCTGTAGAAACTGAGAATTTGAAACTTCTCCCCCCCTTCCATCTGTTTGGAAATTTATTTTCATGCAATTACATCATTTAAACTTTACAGAAGGAATTAGTGCAAACGAATCCTGTGTGGTTCTGCTGTTGGTTGCATGTATTGTGTTCTCTTTGACTGTGGCCTGTGTGTCTGCTCACTGTGATGTCTGTGTTGCCCTCTATTGCTGACAGTAGAAATGTGTCTGCAGGCACTGGGTAACCAATTAAACTTCATTATTATTTTGTGATTAATACAGACTCCACTTATGAAAAAACAATTTTACATGAATTCACAAGAAATAGTAAATAGTATAAAATGAGAATCCAGTAACTATAGATTTCAGCATGATGTGTTTTCCTCAGTGTTCAGAAAGGAGCTGTTGCAGTTTCTAGTTTGACTTGTGGGTCACAGACTTTATTTTTTATTTTGTTAGCTACCTCAGACCATACATGTTTAAACTGAAGACACTGAACTCTTTGTCTGATTGATGTTTTCTTTGTAGGCCACAGAAAGTGAGATGGGAGATGTTGATTTAACGGGTCTTCCAGAAGCACCTGTGGACTCTGAAGATGAAGAGGAGGAGGAGGATGAAGACATTGACAGAACTTCTGATCCACTTCTAGGGCGAGATGTTGTCCGAGAGTGCCTTGAGAAAGAGCCTGCAGATAAAACTGATGATGACATTGGTGAGGAGAAAAAATACATCAATTTACATAAAACTGCATCATATAATATCTGTAAGAGAAGCATATCTGAAAGCTGTTCAATGACTTAATTTTCAGTGTGTGTGTTCATAATTGAGTGATGCCTTCCAGTGATCACTTTGCTTTAGTGATACTCTTAATTGAATGATTTCTCCTCTTACTGTCTGAGAGTCTATTTGTTCTGAAAAACTAAATATTTTAACCACGAGTCTTTGAGATGCTTAAGATGTGAAGTATACACAGTCATTGTGTGTGTTGATGTGATGGGACAGGCAGCAAGGTAATTTTGGCTGCCTGAAACTGTTGAATTAGTTACTAAATACCAAAGAGAGCATACTATTACTGAGTATAGGTGTACTTAGCTGTAAACTGCAGAACAGTTCAAATGAAGATAATTTGCTGCAGTGTTTCACTAGAAGTTGGCATTAACTTCAATAGCAAAACTTGCTTTCTACTGTACTCCAGATTGCCTCTCTGAACACTGGAAAATCATTTCATGCTCCTGTCAAGCTTGTAATTACTGTACCTAGGGGTATTTTTAATTTTTCTCAATGTTTGAAGCTGAAGTGCTTCTCCTCTTAGCTAGACTGCTGCCCTGAGAGTCAATCAGAGCCCCAGCCAGGCTGCAGAGCTGAGCTCTGGCTGTGGATGACAAAGTGCACACTGGGCTCATTAAGCCCCAGGCACTAATGGGGAGTGTGACCCCACTGAGCAATTGTGAGTGTGGCTGAGGTTTGATGGACCTGTGGAGGGTGAGGGATCTGAGGAACCCCTGGGCCCTGCAGTCATCATACCAGTGTTTCCTTTGTCCAACAGAGCAATTATTGGAATTTATGCATCAACTCCCTGCCTTTGCAAACATGACCATGTCTGTGAGAAGAGAGCTTTGCTCAGTGATGATCTTCGAAGTGGTGGAGCAAGCAGGAGCCATCATCCTCGAGGATGGCCAAGAGGTGAGTCACTGCTTGCAGCACAGTGTGGGTGCCACAGGCAGGTCACCAAGGGCATTGAGGCTGAAGGGCTGGAAAATGTTTCCCATCTCCACACTTGGAAGTTAGAGAATTCTTCTCTCACCCTGACCCCGTAGCCAAAATCCCCAACCCTCTGTCCATCCCTTCAGGAGATTCTACCTGTGTGTTGGTTCCCTGCCCGTGGAGGGAGTTGGAATGAGATGATCTTTAAGGTTCCTTCCAACCCAAACCATTCTGTGATGGTTACTGTCTTGTTCAAGACTTTACCAAGTAGAGTCAAAGTATAGACCAAGAATATACTTTATGTACCAAGTATAGGCATTAAAGAGCATTCAGGATGTTGTTATCAGGTAACTGCCAACTTATTTCAAAGATGATTTGTGGGATAAAAAAAAACATAATTTCCACTGGGGAAAAAAACTCTCTTCCTTATAATGTAGGGGTTTTTTTAAATACTAATATGGAGGGGTATCTTTGCCCAGTAATGTCTAAATTAGGAGCAGTTTCCATACATGTTCCCTGGGAGGAGGCAGATGTTCAGGTTAGGTGCCCTGAATCACTATCTTGAGATCTTTCCCTCTGCTTGGATCAAGCCCTCAGGAATGGCATTCCTTGTTCTTCCCTCCAGGAGGGCAAGGTGGACTCATCTCTGGTAGTGACCAAATGGGTGCCCAGGGGAAGAGTGTTCACTCTCACTAAATGGTATAAATATATCATAGCAATTAGCCCACAGATTAAAAAAGCAATCTCTTCATCAGCATTCCTCCCTCTGGAATTAGTTCTGAAGTGAATGAAGCATTCTTGTTTCAGTCATTGCCATTGCTGCCTTCCACTGCACCGTTTCAGTGAATGAAATGTTGCAGAGCCATGGGGACAACAAACTGGAGAGTGCAGGAATGAGCACTGTCTGAGATAAGAGCTTAGAAAAGTTGTTGAATTAGCTTCACTTGTTTGGTTTTGGTTCTTTTTCTTCTTCTAGCTCGATTCTTGGTATGTTATTTTAAATGGCACAGTGGAAATCAGCTATCCTGATGGGAAGAGCGAGAGTCTCTGTATGGGAAATAGTTTTGGGATTACTCCCTCTCTGGACAAACAGTACATGAATGGAGTGGTCAGAACCAAAGTAGATGATTGTCAGGTGAGACTGCAATTCTGTACAACTACTTTGTATTTTTTAACATCTAATAAAAGAAAACAGACTACTTTTATCCTAAGATATGGTGGGGTGGATGAAAAGCAGGATATAAGCCAAGAGCCCAACTGCATCCTGGGCTGCATCAGAAGAAGTGTGGGGACTCTCCCCCTCATGAGACCCTGCCTGGAGCACTGGCTCCAGCTCTGAGCTCCTCAACACGAGGACATGGACCTCTTAGAACAGGTCCAGAGGAGGCCACAAAGATGCTCAGAGGGCTGGAGCATCTGCCGTGGGGTCAGGCTGGGAGAGCTGGGGTTGTTCAGCCTGCAGAAGGGCATGTGTTCATGGTTTAGATGTTTATTCACAGTCTTTTGTTGTTTGGGGACAGTTTGTGTGTATAGCCCAGCAAGACTACTGGAGGATTCTGAACCATGTGGAAAAAAACACTCATAAAGTGGAGGAAGAGGGAGAAATTGTGATGGTGAAGGAGCACAGGGAGCTGGATCGCAGTGGAACCAGGAAAGGCCACATAGTTATCAAGGTGAATGTCTTTCTATGCTTTCCACTAATCTATTAAACTGTTATTCATTAGTAAATAAATACAAAACATCTGGGCTGAGAGAAGCAGGAAGATTTGATTTAAACATGTTGATGTGTTTTCTCCTGAGCTTGCCATAGGTGAACTTTGTAAAGATATTATACTGTTCACCTGGGTTTATGTTGAAATACTCTCTAGGGGGAGGTAGAGATGAGAGGTACCAGTTATTTTTTGCATTTACTTTTTTAAGGCAACACCCGAGCGACTCATCATGCACTTAATAGAAGAACATTCTATTGTGGATCCCACCTACATTGAAGATTTCCTTTTAACATACAGAACATTTCTAGCAAGCCCCTTGGAAGTTGGAAATAAACTCTTGGAATGGTTCACAGTGGACAGCCTCAGGGATAAGGTTGGTTGAGTCTGAGAGATCAGTGTTTCTGGTGAAAATGTGTTCAGATGGATTCCTTTTTCTATTGTGATAAACTAGGATTATGCTTCAGTTATTTTATGTGAAACATTTTAAAGCGAAGTATTTTTCACTTATATCAAGAAAGGATTCTCCAGGGTGTTGTGTATGATGGTGTGCTATCCAAAATCAGGTGTGATGCTGCTTCTCTTCTGCAGAATGATAAATAGTGTTTTCTGTTTAATATAAAGAGGTAAATGCCAGTCTCTGAAATCCTCTTTCACCAGAAATTTAAGGGAATTGCGTTCAGGTTCTCTTGGACATTCCAGTTTTGTTTTTACAACAGCATTGTGCTTGTTTTCCATGATTTCTACTGCAGAGCTTTTCAGTGTTTTGAGCACATTTTGTTTGAGCAGCTTTTTACAAACTCTGGACTTCAAATAAACTCTGCTCAAGACAAGTGCAGTTGGTAAAAATGCTTCCAGAAATAGAACCAGGTTCAGCTCTTTGTAACCCTGTGCACACACATGAAAAATGTGGATAGTCTGGAACTTGTGTCGTGTCAATATGTTGAAAATTATGGCAGTAAAATTCTTAGCCAGTGGTTTTATGTGTTCTAGTTTTGAGCTGAAGGAAACCTAATAGTAATCTGTCAGATGTTATTCTGCCATGTCCAGGTATTCTTCTTTGTTTATAGATTAAAGCTGATAGGAGAAGAATCACAGATACCCTTGTGTATATGTGGATATATACATATATATACATACACAGAATTTATTTTGTTTTTACAGGTTACCAGAGTGGTCTTACTGTGGGTGAACAATCATTTTAATGACTTTGAAGGAGATCCTGCCATGACTCGATTCCTGGAAGAATTTGAAAAGAACTTGGAAGATACGGTAGGAGCCAAAAAGAAAGAGTGTCACATTTTCTAATACCATGTTTCAATTTTCCAGTGTTACCAGTGCCTCACACACTGCAGTCTATAAATGTAACAGCTACAGGTGGCTTTTAGCATGGGCATATTTGTTGTTATATATATATATTTAGATATAAAGGCCATATAAAGGAGTACCTATGGCACTCATTTATGGGTTTTTGCATTTCTACAGAAGAGGGCAAGGTTTATTTAGTAAGATGTTAATACATGGCATCAAAAATCTATTTGCTGGCACTTGGGGTGTTTTTCATAACTGTTTTTCCATTTCTGATAAAAGCACTGCATTCTGTGTGTTGTGTTACAGAAGATGAAAGGCCATCTCAGGTTGTTGAATATTGCCTGTGCTGCCAAAGCAAAATGGAGACAAATCACGCTGCAAAAACCTTCCAGAGATTCCCCCCTGTTTTTCAGCCTCCTCGGGGGCAGTGACAAGGGCTTTGGTATTTTTGTAGAGACTGTGGAGATGGGCAGTAAAGCAGCAGAGGCTGGACTCAAGCGTGGTGATCAGGTAAAAGCAGTAATGTTAATTTAAATATTCTGGTTCAGCCAGCTCTGGTGTTCTCAACAAAAAGGTTGTGCAAGTGTTTTCTTTGGAATGCCACAGCTCAGCTTCCATTTTATATCTGTTACATTTCTGATTCTAAATTCCTGATTAATTGCAAGAATGTCATGTTACCATAAAAATAAAGTTATTTCAAGCATTTTTCAGGTAGAAATGGAGGTCCTGTCTTATTCACAGCATATAACTTTACTGACATGATGAAAATAGTTATTTTACAAGGAATGGTTTGATTCTGAGACTGCTGTAAAGATCATATGAGAACTTCTGGAAAGTTCTTACTGTGCCTGTATTATCACCTTTGTATTTTTAAGTCTGTCAAACAGATGTTCTCCTAATAGCCTAATTCTTACTTTTTCTTAAAGATAATGGAAGTAAATGGACAGAACTTTGAGAACATTACCTTTGTGAAAGCTCTGGAAATCTTAAGGAACAACACACATCTCTCCATTACTGTAAAAACAAACATTTTTGGTGAGTAGACTTTATATATGATATATTCCTTGTGTATGTGAAGGAACAGCTCCACTCTTTCTGGCTCTAGAAGTGCAATAGGATTCCACCTTCCTTTCCAGCTCACTCTGGGAGTGAGAAGTTGTGCAGAAGTCCCCTCGTTGTGCCTCTGTTTGCTTGGATAAGTTCTCGTGTACCAGGGGCTGCACGTTGAGGGGCACAGAGCCAGCACAGGCAGCTCTTCCCTCCCTGAGAAACCCTCAGTGACTCTTTAAGCTGCTTTACTGTCCCTCCATGCTGCGTGGCTGAAGCTGAGCCAAGGGAGCTGGACCAAAATATTTTTGCCAAGAAATGGCAAAGATGTAAACCTGGGGTTTTGTAGAAGTTTTTATAATGGCTGTGAGGACGAGAGGATAAATTGCCTTTATGTCTCAAATTGAAAAGGGGATATAAAAAGTGGTGTGGCATATAAATGCTGGCTCTTAATTGTCATCATGAATACAAACACATAAATAGCTCTTTAAAATCTCAGTCAGATCATCTGTTCTTTTTCCATAATCCTGTTCAGAATAACCAGAGCTACAGAAGCTGTGCACAGAATAACTCCTTCCCCCATAGTTGCATCCAAGACCTTCTGATGATTTCCTTATTTTCTTCCCCCAGTTACCTGCCCTTGCTCACTATTGATTTTCTTTTCAGTTATTATTCAATGTTTATCCCTGCATGGGTAAAGAGTTTCAAACCCTCAGCAGTTGATTATTAGCATAATTCAAAAAGAGCATAAAACCACCACCAGTGGTCCAGACTAATGTGAAAGGACATGAAATGAAGCATCACTGTAACTGAGACAGTGAGAGGTTGTTCATTTGTATTATAAATATAAGCAACATACATCTACAAACGGGTTCAGATCTCTTCCTACTGGCTGATAGAATTTCAAGGTGATTTCTTGGATAAATTTTAATGGATTCATGTCTTGAAGCTTTTTTCAGCAGTGATACTTATTATACAGTGACTTTTTAATTGAGTGCTAAGTGCCTGGTGCTGGCAATGAGCAAATCCTGTTGTTATATTCAAATGTAGACTGGGAAAACTTATAAGTTTTATTATATAATAGAATTATGCAATTTAACTGTACTTTCTGTACTTTCTGTGGTTTCCCTGTTCATAGGGACAGTCTGAGTAATTTACTGTGTACAGTTCTGCATTCTTCCAGTATCACCATGTTTTCAACAGAAAATACTGACTTTCTGACTTGAGTGATTTCAAAGGATTTTAAAAGATCTTTAAAGAAATAATTGATATTGAAAAACCAATTTGAACTTTTTTTTTTCCACCTTATATATGTGGAAAGAAACAGGAAGAACATAAACATTTCTGTGGAATCATATCTTTGGGAACGTCAGTGTGGGTAATAGACTGGCTTAGCTTGATAAATGCAGCAGGAAATTTGATGCAGTTTCTGTTCAGTAGTGTTAGGAAAAGCAAACAAAGGCAGTTTGGGAAAATCTCAGTCTGTGCTGCAGTTATTCTTGAGGAAGCATCTGCACTCCATTACCAAAAACAGGCAAACAAAAAAGCCAATAAATACATGGTGCTGATTACCCTGAATCCTTATTATCAATCTGGGATGTGGAAAGCAAAAGGTTTGAGGGGGAAAGAAGAATTCCCTGTGAAGTTCTGAGCATGCAAAGGTAACTCACAACGATTGTGTCTTCTCTCACAGTGTTCAAGGAGCTGCTCTGCAGGATAGGACAAGAGAAGAATGGAATTCCACATATTCCAAAAATTGCAGAAAAGAAAAACAACCGTTATTCCATCCCAGATATGCCTGGAGATGTGGAACAGATGTTTCCCCGGGAAAAAGGAAACAAGAAAATGAAAGCAAACACTGTATCTGGTGGCAGAAACAGAATCAGGAAAATCTTAGACAAGACCCGGTTCAGCATCTTGCCTCCAAAACTGTTCAGGTTTGTCAGACTCTTCTACCAAGAACTTGTTCTTCCTCATTAGGTTGTGATGCTTTAATCGTGGAAACATAGAATGAATTGAGTTGGAAGGGACCTTAAAGTCTATCCCATTCCACCCCCTACCAAGGGTAGGGACACCTCTCACTATCCCAGGTTGCTCCAAGCCCCGTCCAACCTGGCCTTGGACACTCCCAGGGATGGGGCAGCCACAGCTTCTCTGGGCAACCTGTGCCAGGGCCTCCCCACCCTCACAGGGAATTTCTTCCTAAGATCAAATCTAAATCTCCCCTCCTTCAGCTAAGGCCATTAAGAGATACTAATTGCTTAGTATCTCTGGTCCTTATGTCCACTCTACTTATGTTTTTTAAAAAATCGCGTCACCTGCCCCATAAATACAGAATGAGACCAAAACATCTTTTCTCTCCCCGCGAACGATTTCAAATCTCTTTCCTCTCTGTCCTCATTTTGAAACCCCGTCTACAACATGTAATTAAACAGCTGAACAGCATTATTTCCCTTAGTTTCATTCACCCCAAGCTGAGTAGCAGGAGTTGAGTGCCCCTGAGTGAGGCAGAGCTGTTTTGCAGTGACGGCAGCGTGAGCCAGTCGCAGGACGACAGCATCGTGGGCACCCGGCAGTGCCGCCACAGCCTGGCCATCATGCCCATCCCAGGGACCCTCTCCTCCAGCAGCCCTGACCTGCTCCAGCCCACAACCAGCATCCTGGACTTCTCTAACCCCTCAGGTAAAACAGCAGAAGGAGCTTGGTTTGTACAGGATGATTAACAGGGCAGGGGCAGGGGGGAAAATGATGCGTTTCACCAGCATCCCATGAGCTGAGTGCAGTTACTTGTCTGTCCTGTGGCTTCAACAGGGCCACACTGGAGCTCTGCTGAAAATCCACACTGCCTGAACCTCTCCTACATGCTCTTTTTGTAATGTGGCACTTCTTTTTACAAAGACATTGATTCACTGGAGTAAATCTGCTCTGCTGGAAGCAGATTGTCCTTGTCCACACCTTTCTCTTTTACCTGTACTGGTGCTTTGGCTTGTCCATCCCCTATCTGCCAGTATATATTTCAAGCAGTGTTGTGGGTAGAATAGGACTGCTGTGCTACCAACACAGTGATGTTAATGTTTTGTGTTTTACAAACGTTATGTATGTTCAACTGTGTGTCTAAAAACCTTTAAAATGTTTGGAGATGTGTAGTGTGGGCTTTTGTTGCTGTAGGAATCCACTTTATGGGGTGGCTGCAGGAGTTATTTGTTGTGATATGCAGCTGCCTGTAAACATGTCAAGTCAGAATCTTTTTTCCTTATTTCAAGTGTAAGTTCTTTGCATAATTACATAGTCTGTAAGGTGCCTTGTGGCTGTGAGTTCTGTTTATGTAAACTTGCAGATTTCCCCTTTAGAAGGGATGTACCCAGATATATCCTATCAGGTCATAAATATCCATAGCAGAAAAGTTCCCTTTTTGCTGCAGTTCCAGGTTCTTGCTGTCTGATAACTAGTTCATCTTGGAATCAATCACAGAATCACAGGCTGGTTTGGGATGGAAGGACCTTTAGAGGACACCCAGTCCAACCCCCCTGCCATGGGCAGGGACATGTCTACCTAGATTGCCTTTACTTCAGGTTTTCTATAACAAATATGCTGCCATGTTTAAAGAGCAGAGAAAACCAAACTAGTTCTGACAGTGTACACTTGATAAGTTTTGTAAACATCTGAATCTCGATTTGCTGTTGACACAGTTTTCTTCTTTTTCTCCTGCCTGCAGCTGTTGGGTTTTACTGTAAGTATCCTGATGTTCAGCATCCTGTAGACCTTAATATTGCATGGCTTGCCTGAAAACTTAACACTACCAGACACTGCATTGACACAGTTATTACTGTAGGGCATCCCAGAGCCCTGTGCCCTGTAAGCTTCCTCAAATAAAACAAATCCATAGGTTCTCACACAGGCACAGTGCTGTGCTGAGACCTGCATTTTATTCCCTTTTCTGCCACTGAAACACTGGATGACCTTTGGCAGTTTCTTCTCTTCTCTGTGGCCTTGCTTTGAAGGAATGAAGTTGCTTATATCTCTTATAGAGCTGAGGTTTTGGATGATAACGTAGTTTGAGATTTAATTTGCTCTTCTGTTGGACTCTAACTAAAATGCTGTGCATGCAGACTGGAAATGTGCTTTGTATTGTCGACACAAGCGGAACGATGCATAAAAAACCATTTAATTTAATAATGTTTACATGCTTAAAAGCAAAGACCATGAAGACACACATGTGCCTGTAATTTATGTGCCTGTCACATTGCATTGTTTTGGTTGCATAGTGATTATTTTTTATTTTATTTTTTCCTTTTTTCCCCCAAATTAAACTTCAGTTTTCAGTCTTACACCTTGAGTGTATTCTGATTTTTAGGTATGTTGATACTGAAGTAGAGATGTTTCCCTTTTCTGTTGATTTATTGTGATTTTTATGAGTGCAGGCACTTCCCTGATTATCCAGGATGTCATTTCTACCACTTTCACTCTGAAACAAGGACAGAATAGTTATTTATTCCCTTTATTGCCCCTGTTCATATATATATTGAGCTTTTCAAATTCAGCTAGTCCCTAACTGCTAAGGAGAATGCCCTGGTAATGTGATAACCCTAATAATGAAGCTGTTAGAAGAATTAGCTTTCAATCAGATTCTTTTTCAAAACCCTATTTGCTCCCATCTTCAAATTTATTTACAACTGATATTGAACCTTTCTTTTTTCCAATGGGTGGAAACTTTTGATACTGGACCACAGACTACCTGCTTAACTTTTTGCCCTGAAATTCCTGCTACTTGTCCCCATGACACCATTAAGTCCTGACACAAGAAAAAGTTATCCCAAGGTCGCTGCCCTCAAAGATCTTGTTTTTTTCCTGAAACAGTGGATTTTGTTAGAGGAAAATTAATGTGAAGTTTAGTCTTCAGACTTTAGGGAGGGGGAAAAGCTAGGTTTCCTTGTGCTTGGAATTAGTGTGTGTTTTGACTCTGGACATTTTTTTTTCCAATGAGTTTTATTTTGAAAATCAAGCTTTCTGTAATAACTAATGGAGCAAATTATTTGCAATCATCAAGCTGTGGATTAAACGCTTGTTTCTGTAGATATTTATTTCCTGCTGTAGGCTGCCTCAGATAAAGCTCTTCTCTAATGCATTTATAATACATAAAATGTGCTATAAATAAGTATACCAGCCAAAGAATTAACTGCTGGCAGCAGCTTAGTTCCTTCAGGGGGAGAGGGTGAGTGTGAAAGCTCGCAGCTAGTTATGGGAGCAACCAAATCTCCTTTCCTCTTCACATCCTCCCACCCCAAGCCCATCCATCCCTGGGAAACGTGCCCTGGCACGTGTGTGGACCTGGCTCTCACAAACACACAAGAGCCAGAGAAGGAATGATGCTGCCAAAGTTTTTGAGGCCCGCTGGGAAGCACGATGCACAGCTCAGGGACATACTGAGTGTCTTGTACTTTGATTGTGGTCATGGGATGATAAAGGAATTGAGTTGTGGAAAAGCCCTGATGAGAAGAGTCTTCTTTTTTCCTCTCAAAGTTGAAGGAAGAAGCAGAATATTTTAATATTTTTCAAGTCCAGCATGGCTTTTGTTTCCCAGCAGCTGGTTTTTGTTTTGTTCTCTGGCTATCAAATGAGACAGTCTTAGAGTCACAGAATGGTTTGGGTTGGAAGGGACCTTATAGCCCATCCAGTTCCAACCTCCTGCCATGGCCAGGGACACCTTCCACTAGCCCAGGTTGCTCCAAGTCCTGTCCAGCCTGTCCTTGGACATTTCCAGGGATGGGGCAGCCACAGCTTCTCTGGGCAACCTGTGCCAGGGCCTCCCCACCCTCACAGGGAAGAATTTCTCCCTAATATCCAATCTAACTAAACCTACCCTTCTTCAGCTTAAGGCAATTCCCCCTTGTCCTGTCACCACATGCCCTTGTGAAAAGCCTCTCTCCAAACAATGTGTCTTTTCAAGGGGAAAAGTAACTTCGCCCATCAAAGGTGTTCCTCTTCTTTTAGATATCCCGGATCAGGTGATAAGAGTTTTCAAAGCGGATCAGCAGAGCTGTTACATCATCATCAGCAAAGACACCACAGCCAAGGAGGTGGTGAGCCACGCTGTGCACGAGTTCAACCTGACAGGGGCCCCCGACACCTACTCCCTGTGCGAGGTGTCTGTCAGCCCTGAGGGCGTCATCAAGCAGCGGCGCCTCCCGGATCAGTTCTCCAAGTTGGCCGACAGGATCCAGCTCAACGGACGGTAAATGCGCCCTCGGTTTGCTCTGCTTTTAGTTGCCTTTTAGGATTAATCATAGAATCACAGAATCAGCTGGGTTGGAAGGGACCTCTGAGATCATCCAGCCCAACCCTTGATCCAACCCCGCTGTGGTTCCCAGCCCATGGCACTGATGCCACATCCAGTCTGTCCTTAAACACCTCCAGGGATGGAGAATCCACCCCTTCCCTGGGCAGCCCATTCCAATGGCTGAGCACCCTCTCTGCAAAGAAATTCTTTCTAATATCCAACCTAAACCTCCCCTGGCACAGCTGAAGACCCAGCCCTCTTGTCTTGCTGATGGTTGCCTGGGAAAAGAGACCAACCCCCCCCTGGCTCCCCCCTCCTGTCAGGGAGTTGCAGAGAGTGAGGAGGTCTCCCCTGAGCCTCCTCCTCTCCAGGCTGAACAGCCCCAGCTCCCTCAGCCTCTCCTCATAGGACTTGTGCTCTGCTTTTAGTTACCTTTTAGGATTAAAACATCATGGAATCAATAAGGTTGGAAAGGACCCCCGAGATCACCATGGGGGATGTTTTAATTAAAGTAGACAGGTTAGAAGGACAAGCAGTCAAATACCAATAAATGACACTTTCCTCTCTCCTCTTGTGTCACCTTCATCTTATGCACCCAAAACTCCTCCCCAAATCCACAGCCAGCTCGCTTGATGACAGCTAAATTTAGCAGATCAGCTATATAACATATATAGTGGTTTACACTTGGAGAAAAAATTTATATTTGTTCTGACACTTCCCACATGTACTGGAGGATTAAAGCATACAATTAATTCTTTCCTCAGTGCTGTGTTGCAATGAACTGATTCTAACCTGAGATAAATTCTGCCATTTTTATGTAAACTGTTCTGAATCCTTCTGAAACGTTAAGTGCTTTGGTTTTATCTGATGACCTGATCCAGACCAGAAGAAAGTTTATTAAAGTTAAAAACTCTGTAGTTGTCTTTGCTAGGCAACAAGAGGGAATTTATGAGTAATAAACTTTTGTGTATCTGAAAGTGATCTGCTTGGGACTGTGGAAATGAATTTTCCAGATACATTTTCATTTCCTGAATACTCTGTGCCTCATGTAAATATTACTATGCCACAGTAAATTTATGGAAGAAACCACACTGAATTTGTGTAAGAAATGGAGAAAGACATTAACAGGAGATTTCTCGGGACTAGTGTGTATTTAAAATGTAATTTTCACTGCTGAATTTACAAATGGAAAAGTAACTGACCTTCTTCTGAAGGTGAACTCTACAGCATATTACAGAGTACGGTATGAAATGATAACAAAGAGGTAGATTAAAACAGGCTTTTGAAATGTTTGTTTGCTTAAGTAATGATGTTATTTTACGTTAGCTGAAGTACAAGGTTATCCTGTCCCTTCTTGTCTCTGTAATGCCCTCGTTGATTGGTGCAGTTCAACGTCCTTGTGTTCACAAACCCTCTGAAGAGCATCTCTAACGGGTCGCTGTCACTCCATTATTCTCCAGGTATTATCTGAAAAACAACATGGAGACAGAGACCTTATGCTCAGACGAGGATGCTCAGGAGCTGCTCCGGGAGAGCCAAATTTCCCTGCTCCAGCTGAGCACCATCGAGGTGGCCACCCAGCTCTCCATGAGGGACTTCGAGCTGTTCCGCAACATCGAGCCCACGGAGTACATCGATGACCTCTACAAGCTGGACTCCAAAACAGGGAACGCTCACCTGAAACAGTTCGAGGATGTCATAAACCAAGAGACCTTCTGGGTTGCCATGGAAATTTTAGCAGAGCCCAACCAGCTCAAAAGAATGAAGATTATTAAGCATTTCATTAAAATCGCTCTCCACTGTCGAGAATGCAAGAACTTCAATTCCATGTTCGCGGTTATAAGGTAAAATACTTCCCGTTTTTCAGCTCTGATTGGTGCTGTCAGAGGCAATTCTGGTAATCTAAGCTGAAAGGGAAGAAATAGAACCATCTTGGGCACATTACAGATGGGTCTGGGTGGTTTTCCAGAGCCAGCCTGGTCCGGGGTGGATTTGGATTGTTACCACAGCGGTTCAGTCCCACTGAGGTGCTGGATGTGACAGTCTCTCTTTTACCTGTTACCTCCCAGGGAAAGAGAAGATTGGGACAAAGCACTGTTTGATTGATGAACCTCAGGAACCTGCCTGAGCACTGTGTCATTTTCCGTGATTTTGGCACCCAATTTCCCTTCCCTTTGTCAGTCATTGTTACTTTTTTTGAGTCATATCTGTGATGATGAGATTACTTCATTTCTTCCTTCCATTGTAAGGACTTCCTCAAATCAGTCTTGTTTTGGCTTAATTTTCCTTTTCATTCTTTCCTGTCATCTGCTTGCTTGTCTATTTTATTTTTTCCTGCACATTTAGACTTTCTCTTCTGATTTATCCTGAATACTGCTACTTTAACAGCATGAGTTCAGCATTTCCTTTATTTGCAATTATCTTACACCCAGCCTTTACTTTAGGGGAAAAAAAAGGCACTGTGATTCATCAGATAAAGATCTGGATTTGTGCTGTATCCCAGCACCATTGTTGAAAATGCCATTATAAAATATTTTCTTCCATGTCTAACCAGTTTATCAAAGGGTATTGGCTTCTGGTTAGTCACACATTAAAGAATTCATGAATTTTCTTCAAAGGGACTGGGCAGCAATTGGGGCTGGGGCTGCTCATTACATGGTGAATACACACGTGGATACTGAATCTCATTTTTATATTCTGCTCCCTAATTTCTCTTGGTTTATTGTAGTGGAGAAATGACTCTTCCTGCTTCTCAGTTAAGTCTAATCAGGCCATGACTGAAGTGGACTTTGGTCAAAAAAAAAAAAAAGAGGCAAATAAATTAGTTACTGTTTTACCCTTATTTCCAGAGTAATATGTTTTTCTTAGCATATGGCACAGGAGTTGTCTTTCTTGCCTTGTCCTGCACAGCAGTTTGATGCCATATGTCTCCTGAAATAGGAAGATAACCATCCTAAACTAGTATGGAAAAGAGGAGCTGTGGGCTGGCATATGTTGGATTTTTCATGTCAGAGAAGGCTTTGTTTGGCATAGCGTGGAGAGAAATCCGTATGAAAAATGAACCAAATTCAAAACAAGACTTTGAAGCTTTCAAAATGTGGAAAAAAAAAAACAACTGAAAAAATTCATCCTCAGAGGGAAGAATTTCTTCCTAAAGTCTTCCCACTTCTGCTTGGGATGAGCTCTGCACTGTTCTCATTTGCTGTGCAACCATTACTTCACCTCATTCATTCTCTACCCCTTTTGTCCTTATTGTGATAGCCATTTATACAGGAGAGAAGTTGTTCTTAAACAGACATCAGTCCTGTTTTACAGAGTGATTATTTTGGCAGTAATTGGAAATCTGTACCTTGTGCATAGGAAGCAGTTGTGGTTTAAACAGCAGAGGTTTATTGTGATGAACTTGTACTCTGGCACCCAGCCAGCTTTACATTTAACCTTGGGAAAGCTATTTTTAATCCTTAAAACCCTTCACTTCCTTCTGAAATGCAGCAGTTCTGCTCACAGCTAACCATGAAACCTTCCTGCCTTGCAGTGGGTTAAATCTTGCGCCAGTAGCTCGGCTCAGAGGCACTTGGGAGAAGTTACCCAGCAAGTATGAAAAGCACCTCAGAGACCTTCAAGATCTTTTTGATCCATCTCGAAACATGGCAAAATACCGCAACATCCTGAGCAGCCAGAGCATGCAGCCTCCAATTATCCCACTTTTCCCTGTTGTCAAGAAGGATATCACGTTCCTGCATGAAGGTAATGTCAAACAGGGAGAAAACAAGCGGAGCACTGAATATGCTTTAGCCCTTTCTTCAGTGCTCCTCGTGTCAACACGTGTCTAAGGAAGCTGCCACCAGTGGGATGCTTTTGATGGGTCCTTTGTAGGAGGAAAGTAAAATAGGACTCGGAATGCTGAGTGGAAGAGACTGATCCTAGACAAAAATTAAAAATTAAATGCGCATTTTTAATATTTGAAAAGCAATGCTTAGACTTCATCAGCTGTCCTCAGGTTTAGGCTGGAAGCACAGGTGAGTGTGCTGGCTGGTAGTTGCACTACTTCAAATATATTCTCTCACAAAAAAAGAACTTGTTGCTGTGATGTTTCCAGGTTTTCATTCCATGTTGTGGCTTTCAGGCAGCTCCAACACCTCCTACTCTTGCTTTCAGCATTTTCAGGAGGTTTTGTTTAGACATTTCCATTTTGTTCCGTTTACACAAAGTCCTGTTCACAAGTGGCTGAGGCGAAACATTTCCAAATATACCCAGTTCTTGGTTGTGATGGCTCAGAACTGTTTGAACTTCTTTCCAAATGGGAATGCTGTCCCCATCAGTTCTGTATTTATATTTTAACATCATGCCAGTGAACTTGGGCATAGTTCACTTATTACTTTTTCCTCCTGCTAATACTTGTTACTTCAGAAATAGGTTAACAAGGGCCAATACAAGATACCAATACAATGTACTGTGAGTGGGCCTGATTCCATTTGTGTTTTGCCAGAGCTTCCTGTTTTCCTGCTGTTTTGATTAAAAGTTTTGCTGATGGAGGGCAGGGAGGGCAACACAGGGTCACTCTGAAGAATTTCTTACTCTTTTTTTTTTTTCTTTTCTCTTATATGTGTGTCTCAATTATGCAGGCAACGATTCCAAAGTGGATGGCCTGGTGAACTTTGAGAAGCTGCGAATGATTGCCAAGGAAATCCGCCAAGTTGTCCGAATGACCTCGGCAAACATGGATCCAGCTGTGATGTTCAGGCAAAGGTGTGCACTGGGAAGGGCACTGGAGGGGTCTCAGGGGGGGCTCTGGGGCTGTGTGTGCATCAGGACGTTGGTGTTCCATTGTGTGCCTCACCACTGACATTTACCACCAAACCACCATCTTTATCAAACTATGCCAGTAGAGGTGATGCTTCCCAGACCCGCTTGTAATGACTAATAAAACAAATTATTGTCTTTAAAACACACAGAAGAATAGGTTCTAATTTTAGTGATACGTATTTTTGCTAAATAAAAGCGTTAGTGTCAGTAGAGTTTTGAGAGAGATATAATGTTAGGGAGGTATAATACCTATATATGAGAGAGATAAAAAGCACCTAAATCACCCTTATATGAATCTGAAATGTTGCTTCAAAACAAAAGCCCACTGATAACATTAAAATCAAACAAAATATTTTTTAATTTGTTCTGAGCACAGCTTGTTCCACCTACATAATGTTTGATGTTCTCAGGCTTTAGCAGGTGGAGGGTGTGTTCTTGGCTTATTTTTCTTATTATTTCTTTTTATCTTGATGCTGAATATCATCAGGCTCTGTGTTAACAAACTGCAGAAGGAAAGCAATGTAATTTCTAATCTGGTGCTGATTAGCTCCGGATTATATTTAGTGGAACTAAATGACTTCCTGCATCCGTTTTCTTCCCACTGGCTGAACTAAAAGCATCAGGAACTCTGCTGTGTCCATGCTGGTCCCGTAGATCCCTGCAGGAAGGGTGCTGGTCCCGTAGATCCCTGCAGGAAGGGTGCTGGTCCCGTAGATCCCTGCAGGAAGGGTGCTGGTCCCTTCTCTTGCACTTTAGTTTGCCTGGAAGTGACTGGCCAGATAAAACCCCTGAGGAGGCAGTTTGGGGGGGAGTTGGGGACACTCAGGATGCAGTTTGGGGGTGGAGTTGGGGACACTCAGGATGCAGTTTGGGGGGGAGCTGGGGACAAGGTCTCTGGTGCTGAGTGGCCCCATGGTTTCTACTTCAAAAAATGAGCTGCACCCCCAGCAGTGCAGAGCTCAGAGGAGACACCGTGGACAGATTTTGGGTGAAATGTGCTTTCTCCACCCAAAATTCCAGTGCATGGGTCACCTGTGCACCAGCTGTAATTCTCTGTGATGTATGAGTTGAGTGACATCTGTGCAGTGGAAGGAAACAGCACGTGCAAGGATACAGAGTGTGTGTAAGAGATTGGGTTCCAGTGGTCAGGATGCACAGAGGATCATCAGCTCTGTCCTGTTTTTGTTTGCAAGGCTGACTATCAGGAAACAGAAGTATTTTTTTTAAATACAGGCATTTAAAGCCAACCTGGATGGGGCTCTGAGCAACCTGGGGTAGTGGAAGGTGTCCCTGCCCGTGGCAGGGGCTGGAACAAAATGAGCTTTAAGGTCCCTTCCAACCCAAACCAGTCTGTGGTTCTGGGAGTCTAAAAATGGCCCAGTCGAGGCTTGAACCAACAATAACAGATCCTTCTTAAAGTTATTTAGAGATGGGTTTGTCTCACAGTGGAGATTCACCTTCATACTGTTGGATTGGACTTAGCAGAATTCCATTTTTAGCATAAAATTATAAAGCTGAGAAGTTGTGATTTGCTTTTCAGAAACTTTGGCATTCACAGCTGAAATCAGTCTATAAATAAATTTCCCTGATGGCCCATGCACTTTCTAAGACCTGATGAAGTCCAATCATTAAATAAAATTAATAGTAAATAGTTACCTTTAGTATGTTTTTCAGAATTACAGAACAGACTTTAATGACCATAATTTAAATTATGCACACTGCCATAAACTGCTTAGGCATCTAATATTGGAGATAGTGCCAAAGATTAAAAGAAAATAATTCCATGTTTTCACATCATTTATATTCATTTTCATTGCCTCTGGTGTTTGATCTATCAGTTTGTGTTATGAAGCACCAAATAAATGCTTTTGAAGATGAAAAATTAACAAGAAAGGATGTGTATTAGTGGTAACATGAGACTTGCTCACAAGTTCTTTACTGATTAATAGAGAGCATCCAGGCTTTCAAGGTGCATTTGGCAACTGGCTTGTTTTCCAGCAAACAATCAAGAGAAAACAACATCATAAACTTGAATACTGATGATGATTTCTCATACACTCCCAGCAGGCCTAATACAAAGAATAAATAAATTTAATCCCACTTTTTGAAATATGAGTGAGTTGAACAGTTTTTACTCACTCCATCAAAATTGAATTTGACTTACAGAAAATTAAAAAAAAATAATGCAAGTTTGGTTTTTCAATTCATAGGTTAAACCTACACAAAAAACTGATAGATGTGCTTCCATATTAAAGTATTTGCCAAGTCCTACCCTTGCATTCCATGAAAACATTGTGTTATTGTTTGAGAAGAATTTTGCTGTATAGAGATTTTTTCTTTTCTGTTCTTTCCTGTCTACATCTTTCTTCCTGACTCTCAACTGTTTTATTTTTTTCCTGTGCTTTTCTGTTCAAATACATGCTTCAATGTATATGGCTCTTGCTTACAGGAAGAAGAGGTGGAGAAGTTTGGGGTAAGTGTAGAGCTGAATGCAACTAAGATAAAATAAAGATTATGCAACTCTTAACATACTGCATCCTCCTCGTTAGTGCATGCATCTGAAATACAGCATGCATTTTATTAACCCTGCAATACATGGTTTTTTTGAAAGCAGGAATAAGGGGTTACAGCCAACGTTTTACTGCGGCTGCAAGAATTCTGAGTTGCTTTTGTGTAGTAGATAAATTGTTTTGAGTTTTGGCTTTATGCATAAAAAAACCCCCTGCTGTGCAGTTATATTGGAAGGCAAACTGTTTGGGGAAATAAATGAAATGAATAACTTGCTTTTTAACGTGTGGCAGAAAAGTTGAAGCCATTCTGCATTTTGAACTATGAGGGCGCTTGGAATTGTGATAATGGTGTAGTGATTTCCCCCCTGAAGTTTGTGTTCAAGCAAGCTTCAAAGCAGTTATTTTTAGCATATATTTAAAATGTATCTCACATTTCCTACACCAAACCCCTCCTTGGTTTCCCTGGGAGTGTTGACTGTGCAAGGCCTGGATAACGAAATGACTCAAGATGAGAGTTGTGATGTTGGCTGGGGAAAGTCCTGACTGGCCCAGGGTGCTGATTGTAAGACAGCTGTCATTGTAGCTGTATTTTATGTGTTATTATGTGTAATTTTACCCATAAACTGTTACCTGTGTGCCTTTGCACAACGAGAGGGACAGTTCCAGTCAAACTGGGGTGAGCAGGTTTGGATACTGGTCCCTGGTACTGATGTGGATGCCCTTGGCTGGCAGCCTTGGATGCTCACAGGACAGCTCATGGGGACAAACACCCAGGAGCCACAGAGCCAGTGTGATTTCCAACCCTTGGGTTTGCTGTGAACACGAGGGAATTAGGGAAAAATCATTATTAAAGGAAATTGAATTAAATTGCCTTAAAAAGTCAAGTACGGACTTGAAAGAAAAACAGTGTGTACATAAGCAATGAAATATTTATATCATTAAAAATAAACATAATTTCCTGATCATTGTAGAAGAGGTGTCAACTTTGTCCTTGTCCATAGGGGACAGGAGTGTCCCCTTGGTTTGAGTAGCTGTGAACACTCCATCATGCCTTTTGCTGCTCCTTGCCTACAGTAACATTACTGTTTTATTAAATTAAGCTGTAAATTGCTGCCAGTTTTTAAGCTTATGTTTTCTTTCAGATTGATTTATTTAACATCTTTGAAAATATTGCAGTCAGCTATTTTCCCCTACTTATTTTTTTAAGCTCAGTGTACTCGATTCCTTATATTTGCTCTAACAACATGTTTCATTCTGACTCCTTTGGCCATTATGGCAGTTCTGTGCCTGATGTTGTTTATTCTGCCACTTGTGATTCTGTAAACACACAAGATCTTGATAACTGTCTTCACAAATACTGTAGCTTTAAAATATTCATCTGAATGTTTAAAAATCCCCACAAAACCCCAACTTTAAACAACTTTATTGACACTTTCCATTCTACTTTATGTGTGGCATATATACTGTGATCTCCACTTATTTAAAAATGCATCAGGACTGGTGTGGCTGTAGCACTTCTGGCAGTTGAAACAGAGGTGATGTGTGTGTTTGAGCTGTGTCCAGGTCAGTTGTTTGGTCACTCATTCAGTGAGTGGGAGTGACTGTCAGGGAGAGTAACTCATGTTCTTTAACGTTTTGGGGATGATTTATTTTTACCACAGTTGCTGATAGATGTGGGAGCTCAAAATTGGGAGTATTGAGGAGCATTGTTTTTCATAATGCAAATCTGGGCATACATGTATTATCACTGCTTTCCTCACCCTTCTTGAGAAATGTGGTTTTAGTGAGCTGCTCTTCTGTGGATGGTTTTAGTTACTTGAAGAAAGAAGTTAAGTGCATCAAGTGCACTTTGTACTTGTAACATAATTTGCCCCTTGTTTAACCCTTGTGAGAAGCCCAGTTTTCTAAGAGGATCACAGTAGTCACTCCCTTCTGTGCTCAGCTAATTGCAGGGGGTTTCTGTGTGAGCCTGATGCACACAGTGGGCACCAGATTCCTCAAACCAACAAAGTTAATAAGTTTTTCCACTCTTACAATCTGCAGTTGAAATTATGGAATTGTTAAGGTTGGAAAAGACCTCTAAGATGGAGCCCAACCATCAGTCCAGCACCACCACCACGTTCACCACTGAACCATGTTCTCAGGTGTTTTTGAACACTTCCAGGGATGGTGACTACCACTGCCCTGGACAGCCTGTTCCAGGGCTTGACAACCTTTTCCATGAAGAAATATTTCATAATATCCAATTTAATCCTCCTCTTGCACAACTTGAGGCCGTTTCCTCTCGTCCTGTCAGCTCTGGGTCCTGCAGCACAAGCCTGTGGTTCGTTGGTGGAGCTGAACGGGTTCTGTGCAGAGCACTGCACCTCGTCCTTCCCAGTTCCACATTTCCATGTGCAATCCTGTTCTAGACTCAAATTGCCGCTCTCAGTTTACCAGAATATTTTAAGACAAGTGTTGTTTTACTGCTGTTCATCTTTTTAACTCATTTGCATCAGCATGCACTAGCCCTAACTGAAGATTATTGGTATTAATCTGCTTTGGCCTGTGCTACTGCAGCTCTTCACTGCTGTCGAGAACTGAACCTTTACTGCTTTGCTCTTCTGTTTTGCAGGTCTCTGAGCCAGGGCAGCACGAACTCCAACATGCTGGATGTGCAGGGAGGTGCCCACAAGAAGCGTGCCCGCCGCAGCTCGCTGCTCAACGCCAAGAAGCTCTATGAGGACGCGCAGATGGCCAGGAAGGTGAAGCAGTACCTGTCCAACCTCAACGTGGAGACAGACGAGGAGAAGATCCAGATATTGTCACTCCAGTGTGAGCCTGCCTACAGCACTTGTAAGTACAGTTCCTTCTCTAGAAATACTCATTTAAACTCTTTCTCCGAGGACAAAATACTTCAGTAAGTTCTGGTTTGTCAGTTCGTGTGCTAAGAGCTTCAGCAAGACAGCATTTGTGTTCAGGTCTTGGTTGAGCTCAAAAAACCTCCATGATGGTTTTTCTTCTGCCCTTTAGTTCCTAAGCTGTGTGTCTTTCCATCAGTCTGGCAGGAAATTCAATAGTACATCAGCTCAGTTCTTGCCCCGCCGTCCTTGTACAGAATTAGGAAGGATAGAAGTAACATTTACCATACGAGCAGCAAGAAAATGAAAAGAGACAAAATCAATATAGAAACTGCAATGGATTTCAGCTTAGAATAAATGAAGATTGTTGAGAAGCAGAAGTTAGGTCAATATTGACTGATGGGTTTGATGTGGTTTGACAGGCAAAAATTGAGGGCTACAGCAGGACAGTTCCCATGATTTGAACTCCTGTCAAGCAAGCTGTTTTCTGACCTGCTGTCTTACACAGTTCAGTAAATTCTTACTTAGAAATGAGACATTATAATTGCATTTTATTTTGATACTTAAAATTTTTCACTTTCTTGAAAGGTAGATTTGCTTCGAACTAGAAGAGTGGCAACCATGCCAAGCAAAATAATGCTTCATGCTTGTCCTTTGTCCAAATGTAGCACTTTAAGACTTTTATGTCCTCAAATATCACTTTGTCTGTGATAAGTTAAAAGCATGACTAGGAAATGGCATCTCAAAGATAATATTTTAAGTCCTTGCAATTATCCAGTATTAAGAATGCAAATCCTTGTTATTCCCTAAGGTGCCTCCTTATGCAAAATTTTTTTAGCATTTCCTTTGAAATAGCACTGAAGTAGGAAACCTGGAAATGGCCATATTTAACTCCCTTTTTAAAATGTTAAATTCTCTGTGTTTGAACTCTTGATAGATGATCTATGTGCATTTGTGACAGGTGCCCAAGAGACAAACATAAATATTATCAGGTTGTTTTTCGGTTGTTTTGAATCAATTAAAATCTTGTTTGCACAGTGCTAGCCATAGATGTTTGGAAGTAAAAATAGGGAGTATGTACTGTCTGCTCTACTCCATGTACTTAAGCCAATCAAGGCCTTTTTCTCCTTGAATGTTAGAAAGGAAAATGAAGGTTAAGTGGATATACAAATAAATATGTAATAGAGTGGTGTATTATTAGAAGTACCTTTGTGAAAACTGGGAAAGAATCCCCCAACCCCCAAACCCACAGGTAGTTCTGGGAGAAAGGATGGAGGAGCCCTGTGGAGCATGAGGGAGCTGCCAGCCCCTCGTGGCTCTAATTCTGGTGGAGAGAGCACTGCTCTGCTCCCAGGGGTGTTCCTCCACACTGGGTTGGATTACCCACGTTTAAATTTTGACCAAGGAACTTTGACTCAGGCAGCCTGGCACAGGGCTTTGCCATTTGTTTCTGGGCAAAGAGGGTTATTTGCACATGCCCAGGAAAGCAGGGGTTCAGTCCCAACTCTTCCCTCCCTAATAAGCTCCCAGCCTTGCTTGCAGAAGGAATGAGCAGCAGTGATGCTGCAATCCAGAGTTTTCCAAGGGAATATAAGGAGAAATTGGATGGCCTTAACTTCAGAGCTTATGAATTGATTAAAGCAGAAGCTGAAGCAGTGCCCTGTGCTGTAAATCACTTGTGCCACCTAGTGAAACGTTAATGCCAGCTGCAAAACAACCTGATTTTGAAGGAGATGCTGCTCCTTATGTACAAACATCTAAAATACAGGCTTGTGGGAATAAATAACATTTTATTGTCTTTTGATTAAGTACCTCAATGGCACTTCAAAGAATTTAGGGGTATTTTTACAGCCGTTTCACACAACAGCATCTTCAGTGTGATGAGGTGGGTGTGCTTGGAATCGAAATGGTTTCAGGTACATTTTACCCTCTTTAGACAGTGGTTCCTTTGTCTGGATGGTTGTGCTGTAATAATCCTGCCGTTCAAAGTGCAAGATATTTATCTGCAGTTTTTCCCTGACAGTGACGAAGAATTTAAGTGAGAGAAGAGGAGGGAAATCCTCAGAAATGTCTCCAGTGCCCATGAGGTCAATTGGCCAAACCACGAAAGCCCATCAGCATCAACAGAACAGAATGAGTCAAGTTCTTCAGGTGCCAACTGTGAATTTGTACCCCAGCAGGAAAAAGGGGCTGACGAAGGAACATGTCACATTCAGTGAGTATCCAGTTTGAGATGGGAGTAAATAGGACAGAGGAGCTGTTTGTAGCTGGGTGCTTTATGTGAGATACCACTGTGCTTAATTTCATTAATTCACTTTAAAATAACTGGTACATATTACTGTGTTTTAAGAGAGCATGCTGTCTGCTTAGTCATTTGCACAGTGTTAAAGAACTTTTCTTAAAACAGTTAGCAGTGAGGTGCTGTCTCCAAATACACTCTTGCTTAATGAAGTCTAATATATTTAGGTGAAATCACTGAAACAAATCACATTTAATATTTTAACCTATGGGACACCATTTTAACAACAAATTATATTATGGTCAAACAGAGCAACATATATTATTAATTGCTCCTAGTAAATGTTATTTTTTTCTGTCTCTAACTTTGCTAATTGCAAACCAGTATATTATGTATTGAAAAGCTTTTAACCTATTTACACAACTGTTGTATTATTTAAAAGCCACAGTTCTGGGTTATTAAATAGTTAGCTGCAGTCAGTAAATGATATGAAATGATTTTATGGTACATTGTGCATCAATATCCTTTAAAATATCTCTGGAAAACAGTATATTGCAGCACATAAAATACTGTTTCCAGTTAGTATTTATTTCAGGTCTCCTCTGGAAAGCCCATGCAGTTTGAAATGTTCCAGGAACTTTGCTCAGAGATGTTTCTTCATTCCCAGGTTTTGTTCCGTGTTGATCTAACAAATTATTGACAACTTGAATTAACTCCTCAGCGCTGTGTTCTCTGCAAGGTGGTTCTGAGGGTGAGCAAGAAATACCAAATCCTCAGTGGGTTTTGCTAAACTGGCCAGGCTGTGGGTGGTGCCCACGAGTGTTGACTTGAGAACTCCTACTTGTGAAGATCCTGAGCTGAGCTGTTGGCTGTGACACACGTGGCTTTTAACACAGTCCCAACAGTGCACTGGGCAAGGATTCCCTCCAAGCTTTATCCTTCACACAGTTTTTTTGTTACCCAGTCCTTTGCCAAAACCACAACCAGTGTCTCCGTTGCAATGGTTCCTGTTAGGACCTGGATGTTTCAACACACTGCAGATGAGCAGCCAGCAGTGGCCACAGCTGCTCTGATCTAAATTTAAATTTAAATGGAGACTGCCTCCACATGCAGAATCCTCTGAGCATCTGCTCCTCTCTTTGCTGAATACTCTGATTGTTCAACATGGTGTTATTTGTAGTTTAAAGAGACAGCAATAACTCAAAAGAAGACAGTATCAGTAACTGGTTCCATTGTTTTCACAGGTACAGGCTCCCCACAGAAGTCATTAAGCTTGTCTGAGGAAGGAAGTAGTAAGAAACAAACAGATGACACCATGTCCATGGCATCTTCTTTGCACTCCAGCCCTCCTGCTTCTCCTCAGGGCTCCCCACGCAAAGGTAGGTGAGCTGTGGGGATGGTCCTGCTGTGTGTGACCCCAGGAGCTCCAGCCTGGGCTGAACTGAAACCAGGGTGGGCAGTGGCAGCAGTATTTGTTGATAATGGCATGTAAGAGCAACAGTAGTTTAGAATATTCATGTCAAGAATAGAATCGTGTCTTTCTATGAGTAGACATGATTTTCCAGTGTATTTATGTGTTTTGGCCATGAAAGTCACTTATTATTTAAAAAAGGGAACAATTGTTTCCTTAAAATATTGCCTAAGTGCTTCTGACAGAATTCCCAAAAGTGCTGACACCTGCCATCATGTCAGTTCAGATTTGGGTGGCCACTTAAAAAGATGGGATTCACAAACCTGGGGATTTCTGGAAGATGACAGTGTTGCACAGAAACTGCAGCTGTTGAGACAACTCCTGGTCTTGCCCAAGGTAGCTGGAATATCAGGTGATGAGATGGAGCTGGAGATAGAATGGTGTCCTAGTTCTCCAGGGCCCGTGGTTTAGGTTGCTGCAGAAGTAGTGGATCCACCTAAATCCTCGAGTTGCTGTTCATGTTTTTTGTTCTTGTGCACAGGGCTTTGTTTACATCCCTGTCTCTCATGATGCCCTGAGAATCCCTTTATTTTTGATGTCTTCGTCTTAAAAGACCTGCATCACTTCATCATTAGTCAACCTTGGATGGGAATTCATTTGAAATCTCTTAAGAGCTCTCAGTAGTCAGCCCAGGTGGTCGGTGTTGGATGGTGTAAGGCCTCTCTCCCTCCCTTCTGTGCTGCTTTGACTCACTGACAGCCCAAAGCCCCCGCGTTGGCATGGCATGGCATGGGGACTGCTGCATCTCCTCGCCCTTTTCAGGGGGAGATCAGGCTGGTCCATCCACTTCTGCCTTCACAAGACCCTGTTGCCTTTAGGAGAATGCCACTGATTTTACTTAAACACAGCATACCTATAAAAAGCTTTAATTACTTGGGTTGCAAAGCCTTGCTCCACTGAGGCTTCTGAGCATCGCTTATAAACTTGTTATTTTTGTTAGCTTTTCATCTGGTTCTTTGAAAATAATGTTTTGTTTCTTTGGGATTATTTCTTTAATTCAACTTGATTTTGGCATATTTTTAGCACTGATGTAATTTGATGGAGGTGATCTGTACCTTGTGTGTGTTGTGCTAACAGCTCATTGATCTAAAATTAGGTGCTTCACAGACAGCTGAAAGACATAATTTTAGGCATGAACACATTCCACTTAATCTTAGATTTCGTTTTCTTTTGAGCTATTACCCAAGTGATATGCAAATAGGATTGAAGAAAAAAGGGTTTAAAATTAGGGTGTTATTTTTGTTGTTATTTCTCTCGTCACTTACCAGCACCTGCCTGTGTCTGCTTCCTTGTAGTTGGCAACACTCAGAGGTCGGATAACTGCAGTCAGATGAACCTCTCTGGCTCTTCCTCCTCGCTGGCCAGCGAGACCAGCAACAAGACCAGTGGCCAGCGCAGCTACGGAATAGGTGGGGCTTATTTACAAAAGAAAATTCGGATGATTTGCCAAGGCAGAGACAGTTCTGAGAGAAGCACAAAGGCAGACAGAGAGGATAAGAGTGGAGAGGCAGAAGCTGAGTGTGAGCCCCCAAAAATAAAGGGATCACGGTTCAGAAGACTTAGGGAAAGAAGCTTCTCCAGGGAAAGGAAACCTTTTGCTGCGAAAAGGGAAGCAGAGCACACTGAAGCCTCAGAAAGGAGTGAAAACCAAAAGGACAAGGACAGTGATGCTCTCAGTATCTATAGCAACAGCAGTCTGTACACAACTCCCTGCCTGTGCACCAAGTCTAGAAGGAGGAGAAAGACCTTATGATTTGTTTTTAAAAGAAAGACTGATGTCCACGTTCTGTCAGATATCCTGAGTTTGTCTAAGTTATTTCAGCATTATCCATTTACATGTTTAAGCTGTTTAATGTTCTTCCCTTCCAGATATTTGTGTCAGTTCTTTATAGTTAATCACCCTTACAGTGCAGTGAAGACAATAATGTGAAGTTAGAAAATCAAGGAACAGGTACAGTGGCAGTTCAGTTACTTAGTGTGTCACAAATGCCAATGAAACAGTAAGTTCTGCAACGATTTCCTAATTAGACAGTCCCTAATATGATGTAAATCAAATGCTCACTTCTAGCACTGGTGTGTATTTGCATTGGTCACATCCTCTGCTGACCTTTTCAGCCCAGCAAACACTTGCCTTGAGTCTGTTTATACATATGTGCTGTTATTTAATGGCCCAACTTTCAGATAGTGTTCATCTCTTTAATGAAGAGGAGCCCTTTAGTTCTCCAGATCTTTGAAGTTCTTGAAAAACACTGTCTTAAAATTAAGACACACTGAGAGCATTTCATACTGCAGTACAATTGTGTAAATTTAAAGAGTCTCTTGAAAATGTAAAGAATATGAAATACTAGTTATTGTCAAAGGAAAGGAAACGGAAATTTAATCTTAAAAATGCTGCTCCTAATGACATTTTTCCATTCATAAGGTTCAGTCCTATAGTTTGATAATATTGATATTTAATGCTCATATTTGCTCTTAAAACCCTACAGCAGTGATCAAAGTTAAGCTGTGAAGTCTCTCAAATTATGAGCTCTATGCTCAGGGGCAAGTATGCCAGTGGCTCCAGATGCCATATTATATTATCTCTGATTTTTTTATGGACTTAAGGGCATCAGTCTTCTGTGTTTGGTTGTGTGTATCACTGGCATGGCTTTTACACTGCCTGGTCATTTCACATTTTCACCTAATGGATGTAAATATGTGGCAGCCCAGCTCAAAGGCACATGTGCAGGAATTTAGGGAAAAAAAAAAGCTTATCTGAGGTGTTGGATATATAGGGCTATATACATTATTTGAGTTGGAGATAAGTTATTTGTGGGTAAGGGTAGGCCAAGCAGAAAAAAAGACATTATAGATTCTGCTCTGAAGCTTGTGGGGTCTTCAACTGTTCCCATTCAGTGGGAACAGCACTGGAGTCTGGTCCAGCTCTTGCCAAAGTTGTATTTCCTGCCTTTGCCTCCTTCTCTGTTAGTTTTGGAGCAGATAATAAAACTGAAAAGGACCATATGGCTAATCCCTGGGTGCTAATTGCTGGCTTTTACCTTAGTCAGCGTCTCCTCCTCCACTGCCAAAATCTTTCCTGAGTCTTGCACGGCAGCAGGGCAGAGGGACAGTGGGAAGTGTGCTGTGTTTATACCAGAGGAGTCAGCAGGGTTGGAAAGATTGGCCCCCTCACTACTGATCCTGGTTAGGTAGGTTTAAGCTGCTGCTCTGGAGAGTGGTGGAGTTGCAGGTGGGTTGTTGGTGTCGCTGGACTTGCATCAGTAAATAAATTGGTGCTGACAGATACTTAAAGCTTCAGTACCTAAAATCCTCAGTGGACTGACTGTGTGCAAAGAGGGTGGTTTCTCTTCTAAATACCCGTGCTGTAATGCACGTGTCAAAACTTTGTTGCCATACCTACAAACTTGAGTTGCTCTTTGACCAAGGTGTCCTCTCCCCTCCTTAGGCTACGCCCTCATCCCTTCCACTAAATCCGACAACTTCTCCGACTCCAGTCACAGCGAGATCTCGTCCCGCTCCAGCATCGTGAGCAACTGCTCCGTGGATTCCATGTCAGCAGCACTGCAGGACGAGAGGGGCTTGTCCCAGTCCCTCATCGTGGTGGATTCCAGCGGGGCAGAGAGGAAGGAGCATCCCCAGCCGCTGGTGGATTATGGCCAGCCCTGCCCAGGGTGAGGTGCTGCTGGTTTGGGTTGGCCTTGGGGTGACGAAGGTTTGGCCAGGATGCAGCTCTGCTCTCCACCAGGGTTGTTAAGCTCTTGCTGGAAGCTGGAGAACTGGCTGCTCTGTGTGAGCCTGTTTTCCTAAGAAGCTTACAGTATCACTTGAGGAGACAAGAGCGTGTTCCCATCGTTGGGGTTCAGCTGGACATCTCTTGCTGGAGACTGCAAATGTGTTAAAAGCCAGGATGATACTTAGCAAATTAGTGTCGTGGTGAGAGACAGCAAAAGAACAACAGGAAATTATCAATTCTCTCTGAGTCAGCAGTGCCAGTCACTTACCATGCTCTAATGTGATTTTTAAGGATTTTTCTAATTACCATTTGTTGCTTAGGCAAACTGGAAGCTTTCTGCCCCTGACTTCCCGAGAGTTTCCACACAGGAGCTCTTGTTCCTTTGGTGCAGTGAGAATCTGTGCTGAAATGATGCTTTGAACTGGAAGTTTTTGGTTTTGTCTTACTAGATGTAAAGCCTCGATCCATAGGATTTAATATGTCTTAATGTATCTTGGGATAGCATTTCCTGTCCTCGGATGTCATGGATTCAAATACATGAGAGATGCTCCTTAATATTTCTAATTTTTCCAGCTCACAGAATCACAGAAGGGTTGGGGCCGAAAGGGACCTTAAAGATCATCTTGATCCAACCCCCTAAAATGGGCAGGGACATCTTCCACTAGCCCAGATTGCTCCAAGCCCTATCCAACCTGGCCTTGAACACTTCCAGGGGTGGAAATAAATGAGTAATTCCGTTTATTTCATAAGGTGAAAATGGGAATTTAAAGATGTGCTTCATTAAAAAAAATACCTCACTTTTCTGAAAGGCATAACACACACTGAGTTCACATCTTGTGGTTGTTCCTTTATTCCCTAGTTTCAGTGGGTTTTGGAGGGAAGAAAGTGGGTTTTATCCTAGAACTTATAAAGTTGAAAAGCAAGGAAAAAAACCACCTTGTTTGCACATATCTTAGAAACATTCCTTGATTTCACAATGTGTCAGTAAACTGCTGAGGGAGGGTGTTGAATTTTAATGTGCTGCCCATGCATTTGTTAACACACCCAGAAATAGTTAAGAGACTTGAATAATGTCTAGCAATCATATCTTCATGTATTCCAAATTCATGCAAACTTGGCTTTATTTTTACCCCCTTAATTATGCACTGAGAGCTATTAGAGCTTTCAACAGACATTTCTTGAAAAAAGAAATTTTGGACTTTGCTTTTCAGAATCTGTCGCTCCAGATCATTCCCACAAATGTTATTTATGTCCAATATTTCCTAATGTTCTTGAAATATAACTGCCTCCACTCTGTCTAAACAACTTGATGTTGCTGCCTGTGAAGGGTTTGGGTTTTATTCTAAATATTTATTTTTAGTTTATAAATTTAAAGAAAAAGGTGGCAGCAGCATGAAAGAAAGAGGCAGTTGCTCCTCTGCTTTCTGTCAGGCACTGTCTTGCTGTTGTTGGTAAAGCTTCTGTGGACCAGATTTATGGATCTGGGGTCAAGCCTGGAAATGCATGTTGCAAACTTATTATTCCTTGCTGCCTGTGCAGTGATGAGTTGGGAGTAGCAGTGTCTCCTGTCAGTGCTCCTGTGTGCCTTGACCTTGCTGCTCACCTGGTCCAAACCCACAGCTGCCTTTCAGACCAGGTGATGGTCTCTGAGTACATCACTCTTATTTTAAAAGCTCACAAGTGGTTTTTCCCGGTTTCTGTTGTTTTCAAATGCAGCTGGTCAATCACCAGGCCTGCCCTGATCAGAGGGATGGCTTTCACCTCCTCCATGAGCAGCGAGGAGATCTCCCACGAGCACATCACGGTGGAGGCAGCAGACAGCGGCCGGGGCAGCTGGACTTCGTGCTCCAGTAGTTCTCATGACAACTTCCAGAACATCCCCAACCAGAAGAGCTGGGATCTCCTCAACTCTTACCGTCACACCCAGCTGGACGGACCTATAGCTGAAGTGGATCCCACAAACTGTTACTCTGAGGAGGGTTATTTGTATTCCAAAGCCAACAGGCAGTCGAAAGCCAGCGTGGAGCTCGATCAGTCCCGGCAGAGCTGGGCCTCCTCCAGCTCCCTGTCAGACACCTACGAGACAAACTATGGGACAATTAAGCGCAGGGGGCTGGAGAACTCCCCGGCCGAGCAGACGGAGGTTTTGGACTCTAAACCAGGCGCTGATACAACTTACAAAACTGTTACTTCCAGTACAGAAAAAGGCCTGATAGGTAAGCCAAGCCAACAGCTTATGGAAGCTGCTACATCTGTTTTTCATTTTGATATTAAGTTGTTAAGAAATGACATCAGCAGGTCTGGGGCTGTCTGGCATGTTAAATTCAGCTTCTCCTGTGGTTGCAGTCAGAACACTACAGACACTGTGTTTTCAAGCCACCATTACAAATTTAGAGACAATGAACGAGCATACTTCCCCATCACTCTGTGGGGCTGAGGGAGAGCTGTCTTCAGGAAGATGTCAGGCAGTTCCTCTCTGTAGTGTGGCTTTTTGCTTTTTTTTGGAAGTGTACTCATCACTGTAGATGTTCCCCTGACAAGGAGCAGTGATCCCATGCTCCTTATGATACAGGCTTCCCAGGAATCCAGAGGGAAGAGCATGGCTGCTGAGTGCTGTGGAGCTCACCTGCCCCTCTGGGGCAGCTTTCATCCACAGGGCTTTGGTCTCTGGAAGCTCAAGGGCAAAGCAGATTCCTTTCCTGCCTTTGCTATTTTAAGCTGCCATTTATTTGATTATACAGCTGCAGTTTGGCTAAGTATGAAAGGAGAAAAACTTAAAACTTTCAGATATGCATAGTTCTATCAAACGAGATGTTCTACCCCTGGCCTAGTGAGCTCAGCAGCCAAAACTAAAGGAACTGTGTTAGCAACAAGATAAAACGTGGAATGCAAAGCTTTCTAAGACTGTGAGTCAAGGGTGCAGCTGACATGCAGTTTAATTACTGACTGGATTGCTGGAGGGGTTTGTGTTATCAAAGGTAATTGCCTCAACAAACATGGCAGGTAGGGCGGAGGTCTTGGATTGTGTTCCTCCTCCTTGGCTTTGGAGAAGAACTCGTGGTGGAGCCTTGCAGGAAACGTGCTCCCAGCTCAGTGCTGTGCCTGGGCTCTGCCCTCACAGCCTGCCAGAGCTGCTCCTGGCCCATTTCAGGAGATGGCATGTCCAGTGTGCAGGACACACTGTCTTTGCTCACAGCTCTTTGCTGCCTTTTTCATTCCGTGTCCGCTCCCCCTGTGCTGGTGAGGAGCCCTTGGCACGTGTGTGTCTGCTTGAGGAAAGATCTGATACAGACAATTCCCTGTTTGCAGATGCAGATCTGTGAGCTGTTCACCATCACACAATATGCCAAAGATATTTTCACTTTATTTCACCGTTTGTGAAATGTTATGAACTGGAACTTGACAGAGGGACACGTTATTCTTTCGTTACTGCAGTAGACTAAAGGGCAGCTCTAGAGAGCCTGAAGCTTTCTCCTTTGAAGAACATACCCACCCTCATCAACCCTCCTGCAAATCCAGCCAAGACTGAAGGTTGAGGGTCTGCTCAGAGTGTCCAGCCCTTCCCTTCCCCTACTTTCTCATAGAGACCCCCTTCAGTGCTAGTTCAATGAAAATAAATCCTGTAATTCAACAGTATAAATCTCTTCCTGTACCCATGTGTCTGCTAAACCCCAGACTGACTGAATTTGGTTTGGGTTATTTTACTGCCAGCCCAAGTATGAACTGAGACCTTCAGCCATGAACCAGCTGATACCAAAACCTGGAATCTCACAAGTCTACAACACAATAGGAAATATACTCCTTTATTTTTCATCCCTTCCCATTCTTCTAAGATAAGAAACTATTACAGTTGCTGAAATAAATTAAAATAATGAATGTGCACTGTTTAAAATGGATCCACAGGAAGAATGCAAATTCACTCAACTAACAGACTTTAAAAAATTATCCTGGCTTGGAAACTCTCCTGTTGCAACATGTCCATGGAAAGAGCCCAATTTAACATGCACATGAGCCCCAGACCTGGGCTGGGAGGGAGGGGAGGCAACTTGAGAAAATTTAAATTTTGGTTTGAGAGCCTTTGGGACCTGAGCAGGGCTGGAAGGGAGAAGATGAATGATGTGGCATGGACATAGCAAATAGGTATTATTGACTGGAGCCTTTTCATGACTGCACAAGGTGTAATGCAGCCTTTCCAAAGGCTGTTTCCATGACTGTTCCAGGTTGTTTCTTACTTGTAAACAGACAATATAGTTTTAAGATAAGGGTACAGAAGAAAACAAAGCCAAAAAAAAAAAAGACATTAAAAGTGTGGATGGGATAAGCCATTATTAACTGTTGGAAAAGCTAAAATAATGAATGCAGGCTCAATGTACCTTTTGCCTCACAGGAGCAGTTTTATGTACTACTGGCTTTTTTTATTCCCATAGCATAGCTGTATGGTTTCATGTCTTTATACACATCAGTTGATACAGTGATATTTTATTCTAATTAGTTTCTGTTAAGCCACTGACCTCTGTTTTGGTGATGGAGTGGATGTTGGAAGTCAACCAGCAGTTCTTGCTGTGCAAAGTGACCTGGGGCCAGTTGCCTTACTTGCTTGTGTTTCAGTTCCCCAGCCTGTAGCAGTGGCAGCAGACGTGGCTGTGCTGGCTCTCCATCCCCAGAGAACTCTGCAACACCCTGGGGTGCAGTGGGGCTGCAGGAGTGGGGATTTACCCTGGGGTGCAGTGGGGCTGTAGGAGTGGGGACCCACCCCGGGGTGCAGTGGGGCTGTAGGAGTGGGGACTCACCCTGGGGTGCAGTGGGGCTGCAGGAGTGGGGACTCACCCTGGGGTGCAGTGGGGCTGCAGGAGTGGGGACTCTAATGACAGCTGTTAATTGCAGTCTGAATGCAGAGAAGCCTATAGTCCTGTTCCCACTCAATTGGCATCTCACCTCAGGAGTTCTTGGGTTCTTTTGCTACTCTGACTTCTTAAAATAAGCAGAAAGCAGAAATGAAAGCACAAGTACCTGCTGCTGTCGTTATAACCGGTGTTTCCGCATTTGCGTTTTGTTATCAGTTTCTGTTTTGCCATTGTAACATTTCATGATTTTTTAACGTTTTGTTTCCTTTGTTTTCTTCTTTAACATTTCCATTGCTTATTTCTTGTGCCAGTGTACTGTGTCACCTCACCTAAGAAGGACGATAGGTATAGGGAGCCACCGCCCACCCCTCCGGGATATATGGGGATTTCTTTAGCGGACATAAAGGAAGGATCGCCCCACCACCCACACCTCAAACCTCCAGACTATAGTGTGGCAGTGCAGAGGTCAAAGATGCTGCACAGTGACCTCTCTAGACTTCCAGCAGCTCCTCTGGGTGGTGACTGTCTCTCCTCGAGGATGCCCCAGTGGCACGGCCGGCAGCCGTCCAGCCCCAAACTAGCAGATATGCCTGACGCAGATAGTGAAGAGGATGGTATGTGCAACACCTCAACTGCTGGGGAATCTGGGCTCACAACCACCTTCTGGGCTTTCTCTTGGGTCATTCTTGGAGATTAAAACTCGATTAATCTCGGAATATACAGGAGTGTTTGCATGGCTGCGTGCACATGCACAGCTGTGTATATCATGCACGGCTGGGTGCATGTATATACAGGTTTAAATGAAAAGGAATGCCTTCCCTTCAGAAAAGCATGTTGGCACTGAACAGATTCTAAATTATATATAAATAAATATATATATATATATAAATATACATATAAGATCTTCCAAAGTACAACTGAGACACTTCAGAGCATGGACATGTCATTTTATTTTTTTTTTTTCTTTAAAATTTGTCCCCTCTCAAACAGTGAAGGGACACTGACAGGCTACAAATTACATGTGGAAAAACTCCAGCCTCTCTGGATTGATTAAGTGATGTCCCAGTGGTTTAGGCTGGCATCAGGATGATGTCCTGAGTGATTTGGATTTGGTGAACTCCTTTCATTCATGTGTGCTGGTGTTGAGCTGCCTTATGCCTCAACAGATATTTTTGGAGATCAAGTTTAAAAATACTGAACAAAATAATAGTGAACTTCTGTTCTTTTGAAAAGTGCATTTGATGAAACCTGGGTTCTCTGCCCAACTTGACCTGACAGTGTCTCTTCCAGTTCAGTTTTTTTATGACCTTGTTTGAAGCAACAGCCAGTGCTGCCAAGCACAGCATCTATGGGGTGACCAAAATGTGAGAGGGTTTTCTGATAAAGACTGCTCTTAAATTGTGTCAAAACTAACTTCAGGGCAGGGGAATTTCTGCTTAATTGTTTATTTATATGCTGATTTGCTTTTAATGCCTGTGCACCGATGTGATCTCTCTGTACCCTTTGATAGTGAACTCATTTTTTATTAGAATGTTTGATCATTTCCTTCCATTTCAGTCTGGTTTAAAATGAGCCTGGATTTAGATTAAAACAATTTCTGATGCAAAATGATCGTATCTTGACCCTTTAAAATATCTGAACAGTATTTAACATATATATTAGTACCACAGTTCAAACTTACAGTAAACATAAAATTGCCCAGCATTACTTCAGTTGTGTTTTTGATGTAAAAATAAGGAAGCAATTGCTTCAAACATTTTAATCCAAATTTTTCTAAGCTAAATTTAACCATACACTTTTAGAGACACCTACTTTACTATTTTTAAAGTGCTTGGTTAATTTTATTTGGGATAAAATGCTCACTGCATGGGAATTTGCTGGCTTTTCTCCCAAATCCGTAGCTTTTGGCCTGTTAGGAGCTGCATGCTGGTAATTCTTGGAGGATCTGGGATTTTGTGTTTTGCAGTATGTCTTTATCGTGTGGTGATCACACCTCAGACTGCAGAAGCTGTGGCTGCCCCATCCCTGAGAGTGTCCAAGGCCAGGTTGGACAGGGCTTGGAGCAACCTGGGCTAGTGGAAGGTGTCCCTGCCCATGGCAGGGGGTTGGAATAGGATTCTATAAGGTCCCTTCCAACCCAAGCCATTCTGTGATTGAGGATTTGATAAATGGTGCTGTGGAACATGCAGTGATCAGTGATAAAGACAGTGAGAACACGCTGCTGAAGGGGTGGAGTCGTCCCAGACCCACTGTGGTCACGTCACTGGGGGCTGCTCTGTGGGCACTGCTGCAATGACTGACCCTGTCTCTTCTCTTGTTTTGCAGAAGATGAACAAGTGTCAGCAGTTTAAGCGCTGGGCTGTTTGTGTGAACCACTCTCAGCCCGAGGGATGTGGGGACAAGGACCTCGTGGTTCTGTTAGCGACCGCTAACGACTTGCTGCTACTGACCTCAGACCTTTGCCCCTGTCCTGGACGAGATGGAACGGGTTGGATTCTCCTCTCTACACCCTCCTTCCCTCTGCCACCCCCTAAGCAAGCTCTTTCTGCCTGGGAAATAGGAAGTCACATTCCAGGAGTGTGCTGACTGCCCGGATACCAGCACTGGTACCCAGAGATGGACCGAGCTTGGGGCATGGGGAGGACCAGTTGTCACCACCACTTGAAACTCAAAAGCATTCTTCTGTATGATACCATGTAATCCTTTGGTAGTTTTCCATTGTCCTTATTTTCTACATGACCATTAGAAATCTGAGAGTGTTATTTTATGAACTTCGAAAAAAAAAATTATATCAAAATGTCAGCAAAAGCAAAGGACATTGCTGAAGTATCTGAAAATAATTTATTAATTTAAATCTTTTTTTTAAATGGGAATTTCCTTTTATTTGTGTTGGGAGTGCTCTGGTTGGCTAATATAAATGTTTAGTCAATGTGACGGTAAATTAGCTACACATCCACTGTTGTGCTCTCAAAATAAACACAGAAAACTACAAGTGGGCCATTACCAGGTGCAGAAATCCATGGATTTTAGTGGGTTTAGATTTAATATAAATAGAGCCCAAAGCCCTGCAGAGCAGGGGGTGTCAGGCCCTGCTCCCCTCCCACGTGGACCCAGCAGAAACCTCCTGCCCTCCAAGGATTTCTGGAATTATTGTAGCTGCCAGCCAACTAAGGCAACAGTTGGTGCTCTCCTCCCCTGTGAAGGAACCTTTGCAACGAGGAAGCTCTTGGGGAGCATTTTGGGGGGGTCTGAAGCTTTCCCAAAAGAGCTTTACCCAGGTTTTGCCCTGCGGAGTTCAACATGCAAAACGTGTTCTAAAAACCAAAACTCAGCCGTGTGTTGTGGGTTCTTTAAGATCATCCCACACGTCCTGGCCTTTTCCCAGAGTTGCACAGGATTTAGGTACAAAGGTTATCTTTGGGGAAAAAAAAAAAAAAGAATTATAAATCACCTACATTTCACAGTAAAATTTGTGAAACTGAGTATTAAATGGCATAATGCTTATATAAGAGCATAATGCATTTTATGATGGGTTAAAAAACCCTATGGTTTTTTAAATACAGATGATCTCAAACCATTTTATTTTAAATCCTAGTTAAAAATCCTGGTGGTGTTGATGTCAAAGAGAGTTTGACTTACAGCCAGCCAGTATTAACCCATGATACTCTAGTTTGACTGTGGTCAAAAAAATTGCTTCTTTGATTTTGCTTTTAGCCAGCCAGAGCTCAGAGGGGTAGAACTGGAAATACCTGCAGGTTCTTTTCCTTCTTTTTCTTTTTTTCTTTCTCTTTTTTCCTTTCTTTTTTTTCTTTCTTTTTTCTTTCTTTTTTCTTTCCCTTTTTTGGTTCTTTTTTGGTTCTTTTTTTGGTTCTTTTTTTGGTTCTTTTTTTGTTTCCTTTTTGTTTCCTTTTTGTTTCCTTTTTGTTTCCTTTTTGTTTCCTTTTTGTTTCCTTTTTGTTTCCTTTTTGTTTCCTTTTTGTTTCCTTTTTGTTTCCTTTTTGTTTCTTTTTTGTTTCTTTTTTGTTTCTTTTTTGTTTCTTTTTTGTTTCCTTTTTGTTTCTTTTTTGTTTCTTTTTTGTTTCTTTTTTGTTTCTTTTTTGTTTCTTTTTTGTTTCTTTTTTGTTTCTTTTTTGTTTCTTTTTTGTTTCTTTTTTTGTTTCTTTTTTGTTTCCTTTTGTTTCCTTTTTCTTCTTTTCTCTTCCTTTCTCTCTCTTTCTTTCTGCACATGGCACCCCATTCTAGTGTTAAAATCAGACATGAATGTGTGAATATGTATTTAAACATTTAATTGTAAATCTTTGTTGTGATGTTTACAGCCTAAGCTAGAAAGATGATGTTTGTCATTTTTACAGTGCCTCAAAACTGATTTCTATATCCATAGTCGTGAAGAGCTTTAAGGGTTTTTTTTTTAACCTGTATGTGTGCAGGGGTGCGAGGTGAATGCAACACTTTTGGAAAATGCCACAAGTACCAAAAACAGCCCAAAGCCTTTGATGTGCTTTCCCCATAGCAGCTTGGGGCTGGTGCAGCCAGGTGGGCGTGTGTGACCCAGGCTGTGTCTGCACTGGGAGCAGTGCCAGGTCCAACATCACCTGGAATGTCCCTGTACGGATCGGAATTGGGGAGGTGGAAATGAACAGTGATGCTGAGGAGGGCATGCCTAATTTAGAGCTGATTGGTTGGCTGTATGACTTTTTGGCACAAGTATCCGAGAAGCAAATGACTGGAAAAAATATATTAAAGTCCACTTGAGGTATAGAATAATGAATGCATTTTGCTTTTTCGGGGCCTTAATGAATATAATGAACCTGCCCAGGCCTTAATGACTAAAGATTAATGCAAGTGTCAAAGCAATGCAGGGCAGAGCAAGTGTTTCCAGCACATGGAATATTGATAATAGAGCTGTTAAGCTGCTGTTTCTGTGGGATGTAAATCCAGGCCTGAGCCATCCCACTGTCAGCACATGGAAACAACAGGCTGCGTGTTCCGTCAGGAAATGGTCTGCCTTGTGCCAGGTAAATCAAACCACACGGTTCCACGGCCTCCAGGGGGTGAGCTGAGCCGATTTCAGCCTGTTGAACAAAAGTGTCAGGGATGGGGGCTGCTAGAGTGGCTTCCTTTTCCCCCAGAACCCAGCAGTGCTGCCTTTGAGGACACAGGGAAGCCCCTTAGGGGAGTGGGGTCGAGGTCTCCTCTGGCAGTCAGCAAGAGCAGCTGAATAAATCACCCATCCAGACATGGTGTTTGCACATCAACAGCCTCAGTCTGTTCCACAGGGCTTGGCAGCACACTGAAAAGTTCTGAAATGAGTTGAAAGTCTTGCTAATCATATTTTCCTAATAGCCAATACAGCTGGTGTACATAAATCATGCATAAACGATGGACAGATGAGCTACTCCTGCTCCTCCTGCCTCGCACAGTGTGGCTTCTCTGCTGCTCCTTGCTGGGCTTTCTGTTTGTTTGTTTGTTTTTACCTCGACCGATCACATTGATCGGGGCCGAGAGCCAAATGTACCAAATGTAGTGTGTCTGCTGTGGGTTTGAAGAGACACTATCCCTTTTTTTGGTGATTCAGACGGAATTAAAGTGGTGGTTGGTGCCTGCTGTGCACTGCCTTACCCCAGTGATGTCTCTGGGTCACAGACCCTGCCGTGGTCCCTCTGCCAGGTTCCTCTAACTCTGGGGGTGGTGAACAGTTCGGGTGCCTCACATCGTGTTCTTCCACTGCCATCCCTGGGTTTGCTCCCTCCCTGCTCGTTGTTTGCTCTTGACCTGTGGGTGAAAGATGTGTTTCAGATTCCTGTGATTTAAGCACACTCTGTTTCGTTATAAAAAACTTCCAGCTGACTCCTGAGAAAGCAGTGTGGTTCGGTAGAACTGATTTGGCCTCTCCAGTTGCAAAAAACGGGTAAAATGTGATCACTGAGCCTCTGAGCACCAGGTTCATCTCCCAGATACACAAAAGAATGAAAAGGCAATGACTGGATGTTTGCAGTTCACATTTTTACGGTGTGGACAGATTTGGAGTGCTTGCCAACAGTGGCTCCTTCCTTTTGCCTTTGCTCAGATGAGGAGTTTGTAGCAGCAGCCTCACCTTGAGTCCTGTGTGCAGTTTTGGGCACTACAATATAAAAAAGACATTAAGCTGTGAGAGAGCACCCAAAGAAGGCTGTGAGGATGGTGAAGGGTCTGGAGGGGTTCTGTGAGGAGCAGCTGAGGGCACTTGATTTCTTCAGCTGGAGGAGACCGAGGGGAGACCTCTTTGGGATCTTCAGCATCCTCCTGGGGGGCAGGTACAGATGTCTTGGCTCCCAAGAGCAGTGACAGGGCTCGAGGGAACGGCTGGAGCTGAGTCAGGGCAGGGGCAGGTTAGAGATCAGGAAAAGGTCTGTCACCTGCAGGGTGCTTGGGCACAGAACAGGCTCCCCAGGGCAGTGGGCACAGCACAAGCCTGGCAGAGCTCCAGGAGCGTTTGAACAACACTCTCAGGCACAGGGTGTGACTTTTGGGGTGTCCTGGGCAGGGCCAGGACTTGGGCTCGATCCTGATGGGTGCCTTCCAGCTCAGCAGGTTCTGTGGTCCAGGGTGAGTGATGGCTCAGTGGGAGCTGCTCAGGGCTGGGATGGGGTGTGCTGGGGCTGCTGGCACTGCCAGGGGCACAGGGTGTCCCCAGGGCTGGACCTGCCAGCAGTGCCACTTCCAGAGGAGCCTGTGGGGCATCAGGGGTGTTGCAAAACCTCTTTCATCACCTCCCAGGTAATTTTATCACAGACAACAGTGGAAATACGACCCTGTCATTCAAGTTTTTATAGAACAGTCGAATTTTTAAAGGATGAACTTACCACTGCCTTTGCAAAAAGACAAGAAAAAAGGGATACTCTCTCTTTAGAAAAGCTTTACACATTATATTTTAGAACGCTTGTATAGAGGGTAATCTTACCTTGAATTCCCAACCCAGCTTTTGCTTTTGTTGTGCTTTTGTTTTACCTTTATTTTTGATATACCTGGAATGCAGTTTAGCTTGGTATTAATTAAATTCTAAATATGTGAGCATATTGGCAAAACTGCACAGATGTAATGATATTCCAATAGCAATTGTACTGCACAAGTCAGTGATTGTAAAGTATTCTGTAACAAGCAATGTTTGTCTCCTATTTTTTGATACCTCTTACACTTATGTCTTTTAGAAAGACAGTGCCTCTGTATGCTTTTTGTATTTTTACTGAGTGATTGTAAATATTTGTTATATTTTTGGTTAAGAGAATGTTTAAAAGTACTGTTTATTATCCAATCTATTAATATGTTGGAATCAATAAACAATCTACATATATTAATTGTTTTTAGCAGTTCTTTTCTGGCAATCAGTGGAGGATGGGACTGAGATCATCCAAAAGGTAAGCTATGTGGGAATGTTATGGAGAAATACATTTTTTTTTAGGGAGCAGGACACTTGTGTAAGGGTTATGTGCTGGCAAGCAGAGTCTGCAGTTTTTTGTCCTTTTCTCCCCTGGTGCAAATGGCATTTTCCTCCCTCCTGGACCTGCCTGTACGTGGGGATGTGGCCACACACGTTCTGCCTGATCAGGTGAGAGCTGAGCCCTGTCTTCACCACCTTATTCCCCCCAGTGGGGCTTTTCAGTTTTAGAACCACAGAACCACAGGCTGGTTTGTGTGGGGAGGGACCTCGAAGCTAATGCAGTTCCAGGGACGCCTTCCATCACACCAGCCTGGCCTTGTTCTCAGAGCCTCCTTCAAAACCATCCTGGTTTTGTCCTCGGGAGTCTTTGACCTCGGGCAGTTTCTGGGAGGTGGTTAGGATTTTAAATTCTTGTGAGAGAAGGGAAGCAGAGCTGCCACAAGAGGCCAGCATTGCCCGTGGTTTGTGAGCTGGGCAGGTCCATCCCTGCCGTGCTCAGCCAGCACCCATCACCCTGCCGGGTGGCACTGGGGACATTTGGGGTTCCACCTGTTGCTCTGGGGCTGTGGGCTGCCCTGGGCAGTGTCTGCAGGGACACTGTGGCTCCCAAAGCCATGCAGTGCAGGAGGACACAGGGGCTGGGCAGGTCTCTACAGGGTGTAAAATCAAATTGAGAAGAAGCAGTTCCATTAGCAAGCAATCTGCTTAATGAGTTACTTGGATTTTGGTCTCCTCTTTTACCTTCCTTTGCTTACCATGTGGTGGGAACATAACACATAATGTTCAGCATCACTCTCCATCCTCACATTCCACGTCCAAGCCTTTGGATTAGACCTGCTGTTGTTGGAGTGGTGTGAGCTTCACACTCCCTGTGCTCAAGGGCTCCTGAAGCAGCACTCAGGGCATCAAACAGCTGCTGACCTAAACTTGAGTGTATTCCCTGGGGACTTTTTCTGATTTTCTGGAGAGTCACTGTCAACCCAATTTTATTGGGAAGAATTAGCAACTGCCTGTTAGACTGCAGCTGTGCCGTGTGTTATGTGCTCGTGGAGAAGTTAAGAACTGTCCCTCCAAATCAAATATGAAAAGAGAGATGAATTCCCTGTCCCCCCACAGAAGGCTGCTCACCCAGCAGGTGCTGCCTGCTGGAAATGTGCTCGCTCTTTGCCATAAGGGAGGAGATGCACTGGTGGCAGTGGGGTCACAGCTCCAGGTGTCCCTTGGGGAGGCTGTGGATTCTGGGAGGGCTCTGCAGGCAGGGTCAGTCAGTGCTTTCAGCTACTTGTCATTTGTTAAGAGGGTAAAATGTGCTGGAGAGACCATGTTTAAGCACCACGAGGGGTGAAACCTGTCCCTGCGCCGCCCTTCTCTCTGGGTTGAGTTCCTGCACTTTTGGGGCTGGAGATAAAGCATTTCTCCTTGTCCAACATCGATTCAGGAGGAGCACTTAGAGCCTCTGATGTTTGCACCATTTGCTTTCAGGCTGTGGCATCAGCTGTTGTGGTTTGACCCAGAACTTGCTGTATTTTTAGCTTTCCTGAAGATGCAGATCCTGGAGGCTCATGATGACATGAACTGATGACATTGTGGTGGGGGGGGATGTAAAGCAGCTCTTGTTGCTGTGAAAACCTTGAAAACACAAACTATAAAAAGAATTCTTAAAAAAAAATAAGAAGTGGGAAGGAAATGAAGATCCATATTGATTTAACCTGCCCCTGGCTCTCGTCAGCCCTGGGCTGCTCTGGCTCCTGATGCTGAATTCCCACAGCCCATCAGCTGAAAAGCACGATGTCTTTCCCCAGGGTATTGCCCTGAATTATTTTTCTGTGTGAGCCAACACTCCTGGAAACGCAGGAAGAACTGAGTTGTTTGTACGAGATGAATGTTAAATGGGCTCCACAAAGATTTCTGTTCATTCCCCTGAGTTTGTCAGAGGAGGAGAGTAATTACCAGTGTGACAGTGCTGCAAGTCAGCCTTGGCTTGGGAGAGAGGAAGAAATATGGTAATAAGTGAAGTTCCAATGTAGATGTAGTTGCATTTAACACTTATGAGCAGCAATAAAAATGAAAGTTGTAATTGTATCTGCAGTTTCAAAGCTCAGAACATAATTTTATATCCTCAAACATCTGTTTTAGGATCAGAGCTGAGTGTCAGATAAGTGGCTTATTTTTAGATCTATCAGTTAGGCACCATCAAGTTTATTATTAAATCAAACTCATTTGCCAGTAAACACGACTTGGATTGAGCAGCTCCACAGTGTGGTGGTCCTGGGGATGGTGGAGCAGCAGCAGTACAAGTGGGTGTTCAGCAGGATGCCAGTGCATGGCCCAACTCACAGAGGGAGATGACCCTTGCACCAGGAAGGTGCCAATGTTTTACCTGTCCTCAGGGAAGGGTGAGGGGAAGCCTGCTGCAAACCTGGGAAAAGCTCTTCTGGGATGTCAGTGGTTGATGGAGGCTTTCATGGTCTGCTTGCCCAGGACTGTGAGCACACCTTGCCCCCCCTTGGTGTATTTTGGGCACATACAGCACTAATGCTTGGCTGTGAAGTGATGACTCCTCTCATTTTATTTTCTGTGTTAGCAGTGAAGCTGATGGAGGGGAAGGTCTCGTGGTGGGCTTCTGCTTGGAGAACCAAAGGAGTGATGAAGGACCTGGTTTTAGGACCTGTGAGGGTGGGGAGGCCCTGGCACAGGTTGCCCAGAGAAGCTGTGGCTGCCCCAGCCCTGGAAGTGTCCAAGGCCAGGTTGGACAGGGCTTGAAACAACCTGGGCTGGTGGGAGGTGTCCCTGCCCATGGCAAGGGGTGGAACTAGATGAGCTTTATGAGCTTTTTATGGGAGGTGCTGTGCAGGTTTCCATCCCAGCACAGGCTCCCCAGGCTGCTCCTGCAAGCACTGAGGGTTTCAGAGGCAGCAGCACTCAGTGTTTGGATGCCCCTGGCACCCCACAGATGCTTTTCAAGAGGATTTGTTGTTGATTTCCCAGCCATCTCATGGTGGGATGCTGAGAACTTTTGTTGCCTCTGCAGCTTTGTCTTGGTGCCTCTGCCAGGCTGCAGTGCCTGGACAGGCTTTGTGCTCCCTGCACAGGTCATCACCTCACCCGGGGGCCTTTTCTCACCCCTCAGCACCCTCTACCCTGCTCTGTGTCTCTCACCAAGCAGCCTGGGAGACACCTTGGCCATTTGCCTTCAGTGTCTGCAGAGGGAAGTAATTAAATTTAATGGAAGTCACCCTCGATTTTACAGCAGCAGTAATTAAATGTAATTGGAGGTGTGACTTCTAAACAAGGCCGTTTGGTTTTTTTTCCAGCAATACATTTGGCATCAAGAACAAACAAATAACCAAGGACATGCAGAAGCTGCTTGGGGGTGAAGCCATGACCTCACCTGGGCTCCCTTGGTGTCCATCACAGGGGACTGTGCCTTTGCCCCCACTGATTGAACAGTGCTGCACTGTTACAGCACCTCATGCACCATCAGCAAAGCCATGTTTTCAAAAGGAAAGCAGCAGCAGAAGGTAAGGAAGCTGTTCTATTCCTGCTGTCCTGTCTCTGGAGGAGGCTGTGCCATCGTGGGTGAGGGATGAGGAGGATGGTGCTCCATCACCTGACTTTGCTGTAAAACCTTTGCTACATTGGACAGAGTTTTGTGACTGAGCAGATATTAAAAACAACATAATTGTCAGGAAATCATACAGTTTAAAAACCTGGCCTTCGGTGGCAGTGGGGTTTTCAAAGGTGCAGAAACTTGGTCAGTTGGAAATTAGCCAGTTAAAAAGACTCAGTGTGGCCCTGGCTCTCCTCCTCAAGCCCAGGGAAAATATGTGCCAAGAGATTCAGTAGCTGATGCTTCTGTTACCCCTGCCCTTTCCTGCCATGTGGAAATGTCAGCCGTGGCCAGAGGGAGCTCTGGGAACAGGGATGATGGTGCTGGCACCTGCTGTTGGGTGCCTTGGGTTGTTTGAATGCATGAATGTCACCCTGGAAGGAGTGAGCTGGACCCTCACGGGGCCTTAAATGTGCAGCCCAGCCCTGGAGCTGTGGGGTGTGTTTTATTTGCAGCATTTGTTATTCCCTGGGAATAAAGGACCCCAACCTGCAGTCTGGCACCTCACCCATCCACGATGGGCAGAGCCCGCTGCAGCAAAGGTGGGGAGCGCTAGAAACGTGCTGGGTTAATTTATTTAATCTGAATTATTATTCCACAGGTGGCTGAGCTGGCATTTCAAGCAGTTCAGCGCTGTGGGCTGTGGTTTGACACCAGGTGTTTACACGAGTAACACGAACATGAATGACTTGCAGGCGTCATTAAATGTTTCATCCAGTCCTGTCAAACAAGCAAAGTGGCTGCAGGGGCACACCCCACGGTGCCTGTTAACCCAGCTCTGCCTGTGGTGCTGCCCCTGGCTCTGGGTTGGGTTGGCACTGCTCTGTGAGCAGCCAAGGGCCGGGGGGTGCCCGCTCCCTCCCTGCGGGTGCCCCTGGCAGCCCGGGCTCCATGCAGAGAGTGTCAATAGCCAGCCAGGTTTTCCACTGGGCAAATGATGTGTGGCCAGCTGGAATCCTTCAGATCAATAACTCAGTGACAGGCAGCTCGAGCGCTTGGAAACAGCGCTGAGCCCGACACGGTTGTTCCGCGCGTCGCAAAGGATCGAAGAACACTGGGGCTGGAATTGCTGAGCTCCATCACCGTGTCAGGGCTGCAAGGGTGAATATTAAGTGCTGTGGGAGAATGGGGCCACGTGTGGCCTCACTGACAAGTGAAAAGGAGATGCTGGAATCTTGGACTTGCCAGCTGCTGGGGAATGGATGCGGAGGCTGGGACCGATTTCCACCGGAGTGCCCGGTCACCTTGCTGACCCGTGTTCTGTCCTGTACTCTAGGATAGAATCATAGAATGGCTTGGGTTGGAAGGGATCTTAAAGATCATCTCCTTCAACCCCCTTGCCATGGGCAGAGATACCTTCCAGTCCCGTGGGAATTGGGATTCCTAAATTCCTAGAGAAATAAGCCCTGGATAGAGGATGCAATGCTTCTACATTGCAATATCTGTTGTGAGCAGCAGGGAATTTGCTTGCCTTATGGCCAGGATCCACAGGAAGCTCCTTTTCCACTTAGGCTGATGATAATTGCTGTGCAACAGGACAATATTTAATCCCTATCTGGGCTTTTCTTCACCCCCCAGAAGAAACACCTCTTATGCTCATGTTCGTGGAATTCAAATGCGTGGTGAGTTGAGCACAAAGATCCTGTGGCACAAAACTAATGTGGAGCTTACAGAAGAGTTCTTTATGATTTTATCCCAGATCATGCATTTAATCCAGTGTAGCTGGTTTTTAAATGCTGCCTCTTCTCAAAGGTATTTAAAGAAATTTCGATCTTGGACATGTTCTAACCAAAGAACAAATGAAAGTGCAATACCTGAAATAGTTAAATTACTGATGCAGCCTGGGATTCCTCTCTTTCCTTTTGCATTTTATTTATTCAGATTGCTATTCTATTAAAAGCTACCGGTGGTTTTAAAGCTTCAAATTGTTGTCTTTGGGAAGCAAATGCCCGGGGAGCAATTTTAATATTGCTTTTGCTAATTGCTGGGAAGTGAAGGTTAAGCAAGATAGTCAGGTGGGGTAGAGCTGGCAGATGACAGTCATTACAGACAGAAAAGTCTGGTGTCAGTTGTGAGAAGGTTTAGTGAAGCAGTAGTAAAACCAGCACAATGTCATTAGAGTCTTTATAGGAAAAACATTTTGGAAGCTGACTCTGAATCCCAGTGATGTCTGTGCAAACACTCCTGTTCACTTTTAAAGCCTGAATAAAATCCGAGATGATTGCTAAGCTACTCATAATGTCTCCAAGGTCAGAAGAAACTCCCTGTATGGGCTTATCTGTGTAAAAGGAAAAAGAAAACACTCCACCAAAAAGCTAAACTAACCCTGATGCCTAAAGAAACAGCATAATAAAAGCCTACATAAAAAGGGAAGTTTGGATACTGAAATTGGGATGGAACATGTCTTTTTCCCCAAGGAACGTGAGCGTCTCTCCCGAGCTCAGCAGCTGAAATGACTCTGTTGAACATGTGTTGACTTGTGTCCTTCAGCTGTTTTGTCTCCAAGCTCTATCTATGTGTATATCTACATAATGCAATACATATTCATTTGTTTGAGTTCTTGCTGCCTTTCAACAGATGCCATCTGCCTGTGAACAAAGGTTTTCCTCCAGCAGCCCTGGCTGCCGGATCGCGGCGCAGCGTCGTCCCGCTCCCGCAGCCAGAGGGGTTTGTGCAGCTCTGCAGGCTTTTCTCATTCATTTTGGATGCTTTGCCAGCGTGTTGTGCACCTGTACAATGTCAAATACATATTGCCCACAGCAGCATTTAATAGGCTTCCTGATGTCGGTGGAAAGTCAATAACTCGAGATCTTAATTGCGGGACACGTCCGGGCGCTGCCTCAGCGACGGTTCTTTCCGCGTCAAATAACTTCCAGATATTTGGAACAAAACCAGGATATTGTTTTCTGTATGACCCCAGGAAACAAAACTAACGTTGTGAGATGCAGGGCTGTGGAGTAATGTTCGTTTTTCTGGAGAAGGAGCTCCGAGGTGGGTCCTTTTCTCAGCAAGGTAAATAAACATCCACCAAATCGTTCCAATAAGTCCGTTTGGTAGAATAAAAAGAACAGCATTTGAGGATTCTCATTTGTGAGATCAGAAAGGAAAAGGTGATGTATAGACAAAAATACTGATTAAAAGCTACATTCCTCCTTATGAGATGAATGCAAAATATCCCAGTGTGGTGTGTTCCCTTAATCACACTGAACGAAGAGCTGAGGCTCAAATTCTCTCCCCTGATTTTCAGAGCCCTGCACTGGAATTAATCCAAATTCAAAACTTTGGACTGTATTTAATAGAAGTGGGGTTTGCTGAAAATGCCTGTAAAATGGCTGTTAGTCTTTCCATGCTGCTCAGGTGGTGATGGTACCTGCCCTTTTGGTTTACAGCTGGAATCTCATGTAAGTGAGACCCCAGGGCAAAATTATATGTGTAAGGTGAAAGTCTGGATGCAGCTGGTCATGGCAGGGAGAGCCAAGAGCAGAGCCCTGACCTCCAGGCCAAATATTCTTTCCTTTGCACGTGTACTGAATCCAGAATTAATTGTGATTTTAGGAAAAAAATAAGACTTTCTGAGAGAGCAATAGCCAGACTTAAATCCAGCTGTTGATGTGCCAGTGGTTTTGGGCTCTTGACCCCCAGCATGATGCTGGCAAAGCCATTCAGCCCAAAAGATGGCACTATTTTTCTATTTCACTGTGCAGCAAATTCCCTCTCCCAACCAGATTCATTCACTATCGAACCTCTCTCAAAACCACAATTTTTCTGAGGCTTTACATACAGTAAAGTCCATTATTGTGAAGGCCAAATTGCTGCCAAAAAAAGCCTTCAGCTAAAAAATATATATCTATAAACTAATAACACATCATCCTGATGAAAAATAACACACAGGGAAGGCGTTTTTCTCCGTTATTAATGGCCAATGTTTGTTATATTGTTGTGTTTAGTCCAAGGAGCCTTGATAGAGAGAGGCAGCTTTTCAACATGAATGGCACTTCAACTGGCATTTTATAAATTTTACAAAAAAAAAAAAGAAAAAGAAAAAGAGCCCTGGAACATTTAAACTCCCTGTTAATATTAAAGAAGGGAAGCTGCAGGTTGTGAGAGAGGGATCAGTTGTGGGTGCTGCCATCCCAGAAAAAGAGAGGAGAGAAAAGTGTGGGGTCAATTTGGGGTGGGAGCTTGCCCTGCATACCCCTGTGAGTCCTTAGCTTAAAGCCATTCAAATATCAGCTAAGACAGGCTCTAGGTCTTGCTGCAGGTGAAGGCTCACGACCCCTTGCTACAAAAGGCTCTTTCCTCTCCACAAAAGGCAAGTGAATTCCCTGGAACTGAGCACTGGTCCCACAGCATCCCACCTCTGCTTCCCCAGCTGGGAGCCTGAGCAATTATTGAGGGTCAGCACAGGATTTAAACACTCCAGCACAGTGAGTTCCTGCTGCCTTTGATCCTACACTTTGGCTGCCCTTTTCCTGCCCAGGGAAAACACCAGGACATGGTGCCTGTGGAGCAGGGCTCCCGGGGGGACTGGGATAGTCTGGTCCTGGGGCTGCCCCAGAGGAGCAGCTGGGACAGTTTGGGTTTCCTCCAGCCTGGCTGGGATAACTGATGGCAGTATTTTTGTCTAATATGAAGTCCCCATAACTGCCTGGGGCAACCCAAGGAATGGGAATTTAAAGCTGAAGGGAGCAGGGACACCAGGTTGGGTGATCCAAGGACACTCCTGTTCCCTGGTGAGGTCACTCAGCCCGATTGCTTAATTGGAGCCAATAATGCAGTTTTTTGTTTGGATCTGGCAATGTCTGTATTGCAGTTTATCAAAGAGGCTGAAAAGCTCAAAAATAGCAAAACAGCAGATGAAAGACCCCGGCAAAGGCAATGGGATGAGAACAAAGTTCATTTCATTAAGAAAATGCAGGAATAAAGGAATAGAGCCTTTCAGACCAGCCTCATTAGAAGCCCAGACAAATTAGTGGCATTATGGTTTATTAAATATTATTAAGCCAAGGACAAAAACCCTTCCTGCAGAATGGTTACAGCAATGGCAAAAAAAAATAAAACCAATGAGAAACAATGTTCTCACTTAAATGCTGCTCTTTAATGTAGCTCAGATGTCTTGGTCTTAGCTTTTGAAAAAAATGAGACCATTTGCTAAACATAAATCTGGAATTGAACTGTCCATGTTGAACTTTCATTTCAGCCAAAGATCTTGGAAGGTCTCATAAGTTCAGAGAGAGAGCAGCCAGTGAAAGTATTTTCCAAGAGTCCAGTTGCAGGGAAGAGAATCACATGCAGATTTTTTCTTTTTAATTTTTTTTTTTTCTTCTTTCTGGAAAGCTAATCTGCAGTGACACATGTGCAAGTGCACACATGCTGATTTTATTAATGAAAATTAAGAGTGTTCAAATCTGCCTCTGGAGACTGGGAGGTGGGCAAGGGAAGGCTGATCACACTGAGCATTTCTGTGGTTTCCACGCTCAGGATTCCTCGCACACAGCCCTGATTGGGATGCAGAGCTCCTCACTGCCTGGCTTCTGTCTCTACACTGTGGCACACATTGCAAGGGAGATAAAACAGAAATAAAGATCTCTGGGCCAGCTGATTGCAATGCAAACTCAGAGCCATTTGGCACAGACCCTGCACTTGGGCACAGACCCTGAACTCAGGCACAGACCTGTTGTCAAGGGCGAGAAAAGGGAGAAAGGGTTTGGGTTGCAGGTGCAGATGTTTCCTAAGAGCAAACTAGATATCCTAAGGCTGATTTTGGGCACAGAGAGCAGGGAAAAAACCTGGTGTGAAATAAGTTAGATTAATACACGTGAAATTTCATTCTTTTCAGCTGATTCTGGCTGACAATGCCCTGCTAAATCTGGAGTGGGAAGGCAGCAGAGGGCTCACAGCTTGTTGCTACACAGACTGCAACCCAAGCCAATAATGGGAGCAGGAGTAAGTAGTGATTATTGTTATGGTTACCACACAAGGATATAATTCCCGCCAAAGACTTGGACAGCCTTTCCTCAGAGCTCACTCACACGTGAAGCTGCAGTGGGATATTCAGGTTTTGTGCCCCACCAGAGCCACCTTCTGCAGGATCCAGTGCACAGAGGGAGCCTGTGCAGGCTGGCAGGAGTGTGAGTTAGCAGGTGATGGAAAGGAAAGCCAATGATTTGTTAATTTGTTAAAATTAACCAGTGTTGTTGATTTGTTCAAAGCTGTCTGCATGTCTGTGGATGAGGTGAAAGGAGTCACAGTCTTTGGTCAAGACATTCTCGTGCTATCAGAGCCCAGAACCCATCAATGAACAACCTGGTCTTTTGAGCAACCTGGTCCAGTGGAAGGTGCCCCTGCCCACAGCAGGAGGTTTGGAATGAAGTGATCTTTAAGGCCCCTTCCAACCAAACCATCCAGTGATTCTGTGAATGAAGTACCTGCTGAAGCTGGTGAGCCATGTGTGCAATGTGTGTCTTCCAGGGTTCCCACGTGCAGTGGCAGTGGCCTCTCGGGGCATCTCCTGCAGAGACGACAGAACTGGATGACTGCTGGATATGTGCCACACTCACATTTTGCCACTTTGTCCCCAAGCCATGTGGTCAAAGGACCAGCTGGACACACAGACCCTGCTGGACACACAACACATGGCCATGGTGAGTGCTGGGCTGGGATGGACATCTCACTTGTGCTCTTGGTTGTTACAAAGTCCAAATGAATTCTTACAGAGGTTGACAAAAATAGCCTATTTTGCATTCATTTCAAATCCCATAAGGCGCCCATTTTCATTTTTAGGCACCTAAATACTTCTGCAAATCTCCCTCTTAGTGCTTCATGAGCTGGGGACTGATCTGGCACATCAAACTCCAGCTAAAACGGGCGTTCCTCGATCAGAGCGGTTTCTAAAATGAGAAGCAGAACTTCTCAGACATCTGCTGAGGTCAAAATTGCTCATGCCAGGGAGAAAGTAATTTCTGGAGATATGCAGATTTTTATTTTTTATTTTTAATGTATTTTCAAGGGCTTTGGTCGCAGTTGTTTTTTCATTTGTGCCGAAGTGAGAGGCAGAAGAGATTTCTATCAGCAGTAACACATAAAGCATATTGGGAATTGCTTGGGTCAAATAATTTCACCCTTTTGTTAAATGATGCTTTAGGAATATTATCACATCCATTGCCTATATTAGCAATCTGTTTATCCAGGTAACTGAGAGGCAAATGTAGCCTGCTGGCTCCTCAGGAAGACAAAGACAGAGTGGAGAGTGTTTTATATGATCCTGCATATAAATGACTTATTTATTTTGATAAGATATTACTGAAATCCAAAAGAGAGATTGGACATAGAGCTGTAAAATAGTTGTCCCCATGAAATAATGCCCATTTTCTGTGCCTGTTGGGGCTGTGTGTTGGTAATGCCAGTCCAGATGGGTGGCTTGGGGAGATGGATCCCCTGTATCCGAGTGGCACCATGGGCAAATCCTGACACCCCTCCATGCTGGGTCTGGGTGGGTGCAAGGGCAGCTGGGCAGGGCCTTCCAGCCTTCTTATTTCTGGATTTTAGGTGTTTTTTCTTGTACTGATCACCACTGCAGTTGCTTTGCTCTTGAGGTGGGATCTGGGCAGGTTGGGATTTGCTGGGTTGCAGGGCTGGTTCTCCTTAATCCAGGTCATTCCCACCTTGGCATCTCCACTCTGGTGAATGCAGCAGCAGTGCTGGGAGAGCTCTGCCCTTTAGTTGTTTCTGAGTATTTTGAATGTTGCTAGGAGCAATGCATAATGGGTTATTAAGTTTGTTCTTAAAAAAAAAAAGAGAAAAATGAAAAAAAAAGTCATCTCCCTGAGAATGAAAAATTGCTTAGAATCTGCTGTCAGAACAGCAATGCTACAATGCCACTTCTGCAATTACAGGGATCGTGCCTGCATGAGTGATGAGACTTTTACATACAGGAGAAATAAGAAAAAGGTCTTTTAAAACACAATTTAGTTTTACTTCATAATTATGTGGAACCAGAATGATGCATCATGGAGATACCCCTATGCTTAAGTATGAAATTGTTTGAACATTTATTTTTATCCAGAAGCAGTGCCATGAGCAATGCTTCAGAATATTCTGAATTGACTAGAATTCTATTAGTCATATCTTTATTATAAAGACAGTAATTTATGCAGGTGATTTAGAAGGTTTTGATTTTTATCTCTGAGGAGCTGAAGGGTCAAAACATAAATTAGAGTAGCACATGGCAGTACTGAAAATCCAAGCTGTGTCAGTACTAGTAGTGCTAATATGTTTTAGTAAATTGTCAAACTGTTGTGTGGAAAGGAGAGTTTGCACACCTGGAAAAAGCCATCATGAAATAAGTGATAGGACGGAGGAATTAAGTCATAAAATATTAATTCTTTAAAAAATCATCCTGGGAGCCTGAGCCACAACTTGGCATCACAGCTCCTCATAGCAGCAGAGACACCATCATTTTTCACAGCCTTGTCTGAGGAAGTTGAACCAGCTTTTGCCTGACTGGAAGGTAAAATGTTCCACCCAAGGAATTTGAAGAGTTACTGTTTGCAAAGAACTTAAAATACTTCTTATGAAAGGTACTGAAGAGCGTAAACAGGATCATTATTCTGCACACCACTGGGTAAAAGCTGCAAATTGCCTTTTGTCTGGAGTGAAACAGGCTGTGCTTCCCATTCCCACTGGCTGGCTGCTGAGACTGAACCCCGAGATCACTGTCCATAATGCAAATAATAATCCCAGAGAAGGGGTGTTACAGGTGAGCCTGCATTTCTTGCACTGTAGGCAATGGCATAAAGACTTGATAGCCTTTAACTTTATTTTGCTGTTGTTACTCCAACGCACAGCCTTGAAAATCTGTTTCATAGAATCATGGAATCACAGAATTGGGTTGGAAGGGACCTTAAAGATCATCTCATTCCACCCCCTGCCATGGGCAGGGACACCTCCCACTAGCCCAGGTTGCCCCAAGCCCCACCTGCCCTTAGATTCATTTGGGGTGTCCTCTCCTGGGCACTGCTGACACAAACATCTCAAAAGCACAGATTGCTTACTGACACTATTGGATGGCTTGGTAGCCATTTGCTTAGGGCAATTACTGCTAATCATTTAACAGAATTGCAAAAGCAGAAAAATAATCCATAAAGGCTACTAGAGACACATTACTGTGTGATAATGGGATTTTACAAGACAGACAAAAAGTACTCAACTCTAAACGTGTCTGTAGATGTACAAAAAGAGATACAGGTTTTTGTGACTTGTGATATTCCCTAAAAAACCTAAATATTGGACTGCCTTGCATAGAACATAAGATTAGTTTTGGCTGATACTTATTTATGGAGGAAGCTCTTCTTGATAATTTAGAAAGTATGTAAAGTGCATCTAATTTTATTCCCCCAGATACACACACGAGGTTCTGTCTAAGCTAAAATTAGCAGAGTGTTTTTTTGTCTAGACCATCTGTAGATGTAATTTTGTCTTGCAGAGTACATACACACCCAACTGTAGCACGTAATGACTTGAGCCTCTCGTCCCTTCCAAGGGACAGGAAGGAGAAATATTCCCATCTCAGAGCTGTGGGTTGGATTTTCCCTCCTTGTTCAGGGTTTCTGGTTTCTACCCCGGATACCTTCCTGCCAAGTGACCCAAGTCAGGCTTATGGGGGATTGTGCCTTTATTTGATTGTCCCTGCACTTTTCATTGGTAAAAGGAGTGTGATGGAACCCATTTAGATCACACAGCTGCTGTGAGGATTATTAAATTAAAAGTGGGTTTGGACCATCAGTTGAAAGAAAGTCCAAGTATTGACTAGTATTAGTTCTGGACTTTGCTCAGGTTCTGTAATTAATTAAGATGACAACTGTATTTGGGAAAGAGCTTGGTCATGTGAAGCTGCAGGCCCAGCAGTGGCTGAGCTGGCCTGAACATGGGGGTTCACAGTCTGGGGCTCTGCCCTGGCCCCTCTCCCTGGGGTGGGCAGAGATGTGACCCCACCCCACACCCACAGGGCAGAGCCCCTCAAGGCCCTGCTGGGCAAACCCCTCTAATAATGATGATAATCTTACATTTTCTCACCCCCAAGTCTTCCATTCGAATGGATCCCCACTGTGTTGACTCAACACATCAGTTCTTTAATCTCCAGAATTATTCACAGATAACAAGACCTTCTTTAATCGCATCTGAGTCACAGAATTGTCCTTTCAATCATCTTTGCATGTTGTTCCTGGGGCAGCTTGAGTTGCAGTGAAGGCACATGGCTTGGCTGGAGCAGGATGGTGACGTGGCATTTGCTGCTGCCACCACAGAGGAAAGCAGGGGACAAGGGAGCAATGCAATGAGCTGGCCTGAGCAAGCACCTCCTCTGTAACTATTAGCTAAGTAAGATTCTTGGTTTGATTGAGAAGTCCTTGATAGAGGGACTTAACCACGTAAATTTAATTTCTTTGTTTAAAAATCCTGTAATTAGAGATTTAATTCCATCAGTTGATGCTATCAGGTGTTTCCTAGGTAGCACTGTCAGGTGCTATTGCTAGTCAGCATGTTGTCAGAGCACTGCCACTTCCTTCAGAAGGTTATGCAAAACAGCTGCGTTACCAAAAATAAGAAAACTGAAATGTTAAAACGCTGGGATTGGACTCAACTCCCTGAGAATGAGACACTGAAATGCTTTTTATAACCTCCTGCTTCACTCTCTTCATATTGACTCACATCATTATGCAAATGCCATAAATTGCAATAAAATCAATTAAAGCGCTATTGAGTCTCATAAAAACATGTACCCATTAGTTTGCTGCTGAGACAGGGTTTCTGCTCCTCTTGCTCTGGGCCAAGGCAGGGAGGAGTGCAGAGCACAGAGGCTGCTCAGCATCAGCTTCCCATGGAGCACAACCTGAGGGACCAACATCCTGCTCACACCCCCGAGCTGGGGATCCCCAGCCAGGCTGGGGGATGTGCAGGTGCCAGGGAGTGCCAGGACAGCAGGGCAGGGGTGATCTGGACAGGGAGTTTTAACAAGGGCATGGAGTGGCAGGACAAGGGGGAATGGCTGCAAACTGAGGGAGAGTAGGATTAGAATGGATATCAGGAAGAAATCGTTCCCAGTGAGGGTGGGGAGGCCCTGGCACAGGTTGCCCAGAGAAGCTGTGGCTGCCCCTGGATCCCTGGAAGTGTCCAAGGCCAGGTTGGAGGGGACTTGGAGCAACCTGGGCTGGTGGAAGGTGTCCCTGCCCATGGCAGGGAGGCTGGGACTGGATGAGCTTTAAGGTCCCTTCCAACCCAAATCTTCCTGTGATTTCCAGCCCTGCTCCAAAATCTGACCATGCAATTCAGCCTCTTCTAACCAGGAAACTGCATCCCAAAGAGAGAATCTGAAGCACCTGCCTGCAGGGCTGCAAGACAAGATGCTCCTAGCCATAAATGGAGAGAAAATGTAGGTTAAGAATTAAGACTTCAGCCTTAGCCTAACAAATTAATCAGGGCTCTCTGCAACAAAGATACTCCACAAAAGGGATCAGAACAAACCCTGACCACAATCAGGCTACAATTCTTCTGGAAACACTAAATTTTGTTTTTTCTTCCATCCTGCTGAGGCAAATTCTACCCACCAAAAAAGAAAAAAAAAAACAACCCAAAAAACCCCCGAGGGCTCCACAGGATGCTGTGCAGTGTCTGGGTGTAACAGGGCTTCAGGGAGAACTCCCTTAGCCAAAAAACTTCCCTGCCAGGCTGAGAAGGTTGATGTCTCTTCCTGCAGACCACAAGGACTACATTGCAACAACATGAAAGTGATGCAGCAAATCACTGCAGAGCTCTGCAGTGCAGAACTGGGGCCATTTTCCCCTGCAAACCAGGCTGGCATGGACCTCCTTGGTACCTGAGCTCAGCAAGATCCCCTGGTGAGCTCTTCAGTATTACCCTGGAGAGAAAGGGTGCCTGGTCTTGTCCCAACATTTTGAAAATATAGAGATCATGATACATTAGGAGATTACATCTGAAAAAGGAAAAAAATTTAGCTGAAGGGCAGTTTATGTAAAATCTGTATGTGCCTCTAACCTGAGAAAGGGGGAATGTCATTCTCAGAGTGCTACTTTAAAGGAATTTTACTTGAACATGATTTAATGTAAAACTGGGTATCTGCATTGTTGGATACAACCTTATCTTATTTGAATTTAACAAGACCTTAACGTGAGTGTCCGAGGCCTGACCCATCTGAAGGGTAGTTTAGGAGAAAGTGCAATTGCACTATAAATAATTTACTTTGGTGCCTCGGCTACCATTCACTGTAGCCCTTTTAATACCCCATAAACTCAAATGTACCATGCTATTTCTCTCCATTTCAAACTGCTCTCCCCGGGCCAGCAAATGGAATAGCACAGTCAGACCATATGCTGTGGAGAGCAGGGAGAGGATGGAATTGCAGAGGCACCAACACGTGCCCGAGTTTTCTGGCTGTAAAGTTTTCACGTGATGGAATAGAGCTCATTCCTCCTCCTCTGTGTGATGTGCATTGGGGGAGTTTAACACCACAGCACCTGCCTGGGGTGCAATGTCAGCTGGAGCGAGGAAGGAGAGCTTTCCCTGTGTGTTTTGGGGAGCAGAGAGCACGTTGGTGCTTGTCCTTCCTTGTCCGGCTGCTGACACGGGGAGGAAAGGAGCCAGTCCCACACGATGGGCAGCTCTCCTCAGTCAGGAACTCAGGCAGGATTATTGCTGAAGTGCTGGTCTCACAGATCTGGCAGAAGGTTTTGGGGAATGGGGAGTGATTCAGGCAAAAGATGCAGCTCTGTTCATTCTGCCCATGATGGCAGTACAAGGTTTGTAATGTAATTGCAGCTTCTGTGACCTGGGATGTGAAAAGGGTGACAGCAGCACTGGGGAATGAAACTGAGGGCATGAGCTGGGCTCTGAGAAGGGGAAGTGCATCTGTTTGCAGTCAGGTGAGCAAGAAAGGATGGTAAAGAAAAAATGGGAGTTTTAGTAATCTGGCAGTGGGAGGAGTATGGAAAAGTAAGTCTCCATGCTCTGCTCCAAGGCCACCATGGACATGTCATCTCTGAGAAGTTGGCTCCTGTGATGCCTACACCAGGTTAGTTGGCTCATCTTTGGAGACTGATGCTTTTCAAAGGAAAACAAATCCTGGGATGACTGGCATCCCTACAAGGGACATCTGAAACACTCTGTCCTGCTTCTGACAGCAGCATCATTTCTTATCTCTTTGCTTGCCTTGCAGTAGCTTTCCTATAAGTTTTGGGGTCAGATGGGTCCCAGTGCCCCCTGACCCATCGTGCTTTCCTCCACTCTGTGTCACAAGCCAGGAGTGTCACATCCTTGTGCCACAAAGTGATAAATCACCGCTGCCTTCTGACCGTGGGGACAGTGGAAGGCACGACTGACACCCTGTTGCTGCTGGCTGGTTTTTGGCATGTTGAAGGAAGTGAGCTCTGTAATGGCTTAATGCCCCCTTGCTCATAAGCTTAGCATTAAACACATGCTTAATAAGTTTGTTTTCTCAAAGTGGGCCCTGCAGCGAGTGACTGAGCTGGACTTTTCCAGGCTCTCTGCCTTCACTGGCTCCTTCTGTAATGCTGTGGAAAGTCATTTAAGTGTCTCCAGGATGTAAGTTTACCCAGCTGTAAAATTGGATATAATAAGGCTTGCTTACTTTACAGCAGAGGTTTAATTCAGTGGTGTTTGTTGTGAGTGTCAGGCCTCGTCCAGGGGGTACAATAGGAAGGGTGTTGTAGATGGGCAGCTGGAGGGACAGCCCTTAGCAAAGTCCTTGTTATGAGACAAATCTCTCTGGAACAGAATACAGAAATCAAACAGCAGCTGACAGAACCAGATAATGATCTTCCCTGTAAAACACAACCTTCCAGGTGATGGGATGAAGGTGTCAGGAAGGGAGTTGGTGTGACAGAATGACAAGTGTCACCGACTGCCTGGAACGACTTTGAGTGCCAAACCCAACAGCCCATCCCAGCCCTGTCTCTGTGGGGTACCTGCCCAGCCCTTTGCTCTCTGCACCAATTCAGGCTGATATGACAGGGAGCCTTTGCAGGGTGAAGCAGAAACCACGTGGTGGGTTGGGAAGCCCTCCTGCTGCCCACTCATCCCGAGCACAAAAACGCCAAGAGGAGCAATACACTGATTTTAGCTCAGCTGCCCCCCAGCAGCTCTGTTCTGCTGAACAGCCCTGCTGAGCAGAGCATGGAGTTGGTTTAAAGTGCACACATTTATCACCTTCATGGGTGATTTATAACATGAAGTGTGTTCAAAGAGCACAGGACGTGGTTTCTCCTGCCATGGAGCTTTTTGTCTGTGTTTGGGATCTGACTGCCTGTTTACTGTGTGTCTCACTGGGGGGTTGGTGGGCAGTGGGGTTTCACCAAAGGCTGTTGGGTTTTACTGAACAGCTCTGTGTTATGTTAAAGGCTGGAGGGCAGCCAAGCTGGGCCCTGTCATGGTTGGTACATGAAAAAAGTCATTGCCTTGAGGTTCCAAGGCTCCAAAATTGGTAGTAATGGAGTGATGAGGGATAAATTGCTCTGAATATAGGTGAGAACAGAAGAAGATAAGCTGTGGGCAGTGAGCACTGGGTGAAATCTGGTTGTGTCATGCCCAAACAGAACCTGGTTTCCAGCATGGATGGGCAAATGCTTTGGGAGTGGTTGGAGGAGGCTTCCTTGCTTTTCTTGGTGATTCAGGTAGAAACACTCATCTAACTAATAATATAAAAACTCAGTTTTGACTGCACCAGGGATAGTGTGGAGCTCACACTGTGCAAGCCCATGTGTCCCCCATGACTGCTGCCCACAGAAGGAACAGCTCTCCCAAATGCTTTAACAAAAGAGGTCCCATCTCTAATTTGACCAACAATTACTCTGTGACATGGAAACCCTGTGTCAGGTACCTCTTTCTTATCCCCCAATGTTCTGTGGCTTTTCTGCCCTAAGCATTTTATTTGTTTGCCTGGTTTCACAAAAAAAATGCCTTGGTCCAGCTGAGTATTTTAGATTTATCTGTGAACCATGTGGTGTTTGAGTCACTTTGTGTGAGTTGTAGTAATGTCCAGAAGCTGTAGCTGTTTAAATCATAAGTATCAGATCAATCCTTCTGGTTCTGCTTTTCCAAGGAATTCAACGGCTGCTTGCACTTACTGTGTATTATAGTCCTTCTGTTGAGTTTTAAATTTCATGCTTCCACTGCACAGCTCTTGTTTTCAGTGTTAGGAAAAAGTGGCCCACTTCTCAGAAATGAAGGGCTTCCAAGGGCCTCAATTAAATCTGACTTTCTAAAGAGTCTCCTCTGCTGAGGGTCACCTCCCACGCTTTGCTTCCTCAGTGGAGAGTTTTGCTGGGAAAGAACTGTGATAGTTGTCATGTTACCCTTTTAAATATCTCCTCCATAGATTAATCTTCCTGTTGCATGTTGATACAAGCCAGGGACTGATTTCATGGGATGGAGGGGTGAGTTCCCCCGTGCCTGGCTCTGCACAGGGCTGTGATGGGGACACTGCAGGGACTCTTGGAAGCTGCTGGCTGGGGACACACTGTGGGGCTGGGCTCACTTGACAGCTCCTGTGTAAATGACCTGCAGCCAAACCTCCCCCTCACACACACGGCAGGGTGGGATAAAAGATGGTAAATGGATAAGAAAACCACAGGCTAAATAAGCAGACAAAACTAACAAGCTTAAATGCAGCCAGGGCTCAGATTTCCATCTGAGAACACAATGCATTTCATTGCACAGAGGGAGGGGAAAGAACAGCTCTGGTCTCTTTTCACAGGTGTAACACTCTGGACATGGAGATGAGGCAGCAGCCCCTTGGTGTGGGACAGCAGGGCTGGGCCAGCAGGGATGCTCCTTTGGGGACTCAGAGCAGGACACAGGGCTGGGCTGTGGCCACAGGGACCAGCCCCAGCACACAGGAAACCTACCCTGTGGGGATGCTGCTGCTGGCTCTGAACGAGGAGCTCCAGCTGTGCCCACAGGCAGGAAGCAAATGTTGGTGCCCAGCTCAGCCAATGTCACCCTGAGATACAGCTTAAAATTGAAGATAAATCAAAGGTTTTGGACCTAAGGAATGGACCGAATAATATTCCTGCTAAAGGGAACACTACAGAGCTCTGACCAAAGTTCCTCCCAACACATTGCTTTTACCTTGGCAATCTGCTCAAAGGTGCTGCTGCTTCCCATGCTTTCTGCCTCTTTATTTATTTTGAACATTGCCTAATGTTCATTGCTGTCCCAATGACCTTCCACTTTTCCACTTAATGCAGTCTCTGAATTCAGTTTGTCCCTCATGAGGGGTGCAGGAAAGGCCACTTGTGCATCCCCCTCTGTCTGTGCTGCTCCTCCCGTGCCCTGGGAACGTGGCAGAGCCTTTGGCCACCAGCCTGGCTGTGCCCTCTCCCCAGCCTGGCAGGGACCAGCAATGCCCGTGAGCAGGTTGCCAGAGGTGAAACCCCAACTTTTCTGCACTCTCTGTAAGTGTTAATGAACCTTGTAAAGCAAGAGCTCACTGAAGGATGTCGAGCCCCAGCTGTTCCCTCTGGGGAAGTCACCTGGCAGAAACTGTGAGCTATTTGTTGATTCTTTCATTGCTGAAGTTGGTGTGGATATACAGGAGGTGGTTGCAAAGGGAGATATTTGTAAAGGGATTGCTACCCTTGGAGCACGAGGTTTCTCCCAACACAGTGCTGTTTCCTTTTAAAAATGTCTTTTTTTCTCTCTTTCTCTCTCTTTTTTTTTTTCTTTTAAACCACCATGCCCGGTCTCTGCCCCTAATTCCCCTCTTGTATTCTATTTGATTTTCAGGAGGGGAACACCCTTTTATCCACCCCACAGAGGAGTACTCACAGAAGCACAGAGTGGATCAGGCTGGAAGGGACCCCAGTGGGTCATGTGGTCCCATCTCCTTGCTCAAGCAGGGTCTTCCCAGAGCACATTGCCCAGGATTGCATCCAAATGGTTCTGGAATATCCCTAGTGAGGGACACTCCACAACCCCTCTTCCCACAGTCTGATTTATGAACCTGTTTGTGAGTCTTCACTGGGCAGAGTCAAGTTTCAAGTGATGCATCTCAGCTGCACTTCTGGAGAAATTCAGGATTTTGTTCTCTCCCCTGATTTCCCAGAGCTGACACGACACCACAGCTGACTTTGTGGAGTGATCACAGAGAGCACTTGGATAACACCCACTGCAGCAGGACCTGCACTCACCTGCTGCCAGGTGCAGGTGGCAAAGCCCAGGAAAAGGCAAAGTGAAATGGGGGGAAACCAGAAGAGAAAATCTCTCTCTTTAGAAGTCCATCACTGAAATGCTGAGGCTAAGCAACTTCTCTGAGTTCGTTGTTAATAATCTACAAATGACAATTAATTGACAACTGCTGGCAGCTCTCTGGGTGAGGATCTGTTGCACGAGACAGATGTCTTTATTTGGAGTTGTGTTATGGGAAAGATGGGTTATGCTCCTACAAGCCACCCATTAGTTCAGCTGCTCAAACAAATAATTTTCTTGATTCACTGTAATACTTAAGACAACAGGAAGCCCTTTAGTTCTCAGAGGAAAAAATGTTACAGTTTTATATAAATTTTTTTTGGTATCATAAAAGATCGACTTTCATCAGTTACTTCTTCATAGTTATGAGTTGCTGTTGCTGTCATTTTAATGTTAGATATTGTTATAGAAAGAGAAGACACAATATTTCTTTCTGGTTTTGCTTTGTTTTAGTAAATTGTGAGCTGTGATTTAAGTTTCTGCATTAGGGTTTATTTCTGTCTCCCAGTGGGATAATACAATCCACAATATCTCCTATTGCTTTCATTTTTAAGAGAGGATGGATGAACCAGCTCATCTGTATGTCCTGTATGAAGTTAATTTAAATGCATATTTTGACTGTTATTTTTTTCTTTAATAGGAAAAGGATATTATTTAGGAGGAGAACCAAAGATGAGAAATCCCAAAGGTGAGTTTCTTACTATACAAATTCCCAGGCAATAAATGAATGAATATCCTTTAAATTAGGTGAATTTTAATCCTTCTGTGGATGAAGTGCCCCTGGACTGGCTGTGAGGCCGAAAAGGGCACCTCTCCCCTTCCTCTCATGAAATCTCCTGTAATAACTGACTGGGGATCACTGGATGGGCTTTAACACATCTTGAATGCATTTGATAGCCCATATGTTTAGAATTTGCTCATGTAGCCATATGTTGAAAACTTCCCCCAAATGCTGCTACTTCTTATTTTTAGGGCTGTTTTGAAGTTCTAAGAAAATGACAGTCTAATGGTGTGACCCCTTCACTCCAGGCTGTGCCAAACATATTGTAGGCAGTCACTCCGTGGTGACCCTGCAGAAGTGGGAAGTGTAGGAGTGAACATTAATAGCAGAGAGAAGCTTGGCAAGTGACTGCAGGCAGGGAAATGAAGGCAAGTGTTTGGGAGATGCTGTGACTATTATCTTTTAAGTTAATCAAAGTTTCCTGCTTTGTTTCCTGTTATTATCATTGTTTCCTCGTGTTTTCTGAGCATCTCCCCACTCAGAGGGGCTGGGCTTTTTTTTAGAAAGCTTTTTTTTTTTTTTCCCCCAGATATAGTTATTTTTCTCCAGCAAAATCAGGTCCTCGTTACTTTAAAATCATAAATTTTGAGCTTAATGATTAAATGAAAAGCTGTGTTTAGATTTGAACCCTGAGACATGCACATATTTTGTGGTAGCCTGTTCTGAAGTCAGAATGACCCCTCGTAGGAGGATTCATAGTTCTCATTTCCATCATTGCCAAAGCACTCAGCACCTCTCTGAGCAGGCAGGGGCCTGACTCTGCCCCACCAAGAGCCTCCTTAGAGCAGACCTGACCCAAGCTCTGTGGATTTTTGCTTTCCCACAGAGAAGTAAGTGCACATTTTTCATTCTTCTATCACTGACATGCTTGGAACAACCTAAAATCCTCACCTGCTGAGTTTACTTCCCTCAAGCATCAGAAAACCTCCCTTCCCCATTCCTTTGAAGAAGTAAAACCAGAATTTCTTTCTCCTTACCACTAGTTTTTTTATTTTTGTTTTGTTTTCTCTTTTGTTTTTCCAAATTGCCTCATGCTATCAGAGAAATGTCTTTGTGCTGTCAGGGTAACACTGTGTTGGGTGTTAGATTCTTTGCAAATGTCCTGTAAGGGCTTGCTACCCAAAATAAAGTCTTTTAAGAAGTGAAAAGTGAAACAGGTTATAATACTGGACTTTATTAGGTGTATATAATAATAATAATATTAATAATACAATGTATTATTGTAGCCCATCTAGACAAAGAGGTTCCTTTCCCTTTTCTTGGTAATCATTGTGCAAGACCATTCAGAAAGGAAGGATATTTTAACTGAGAACCAAACTGTAATCTCTCTGTACAAAATGTTGCAGATCATTAACATACAACCCTCTTCTTTTGCTCACCACTACAATTTTATATATTCATCTTTAGGACTTGCTCATGCCCTTGCATGTATTAAGTCTTTTTCTGTAGAAATGATTAGATTATGGACCTCTTTTAAGTTCATCACTTTCCTTTTGAACAAGGGAGATGTGAGTTGAAACTCATAAATTATCAGTGGTTGCTTCCAAAGTGGCATTCACTGGTGAGCCAGGCTGGACCAACTGCAAGACAAAGAGACAAATAGGTGGTAGGAGCTCCCTCCCACACCTGCATGTGCTTGCAGTGGGTATCAAGAGCAATAGCTGAAGCTGAATGAATAATGCAAAATGGAAAGAGTGTCTTTTCTTCTCCGTTTTCTGCTCAAGAGCACATTATGTGCTCACGTTGGCTGGGAAATGCCATTTTCCCCATCCCTTTGTGCAGGCACGAAGCAACTTAAACTGAGACTGAAAGGCAGCAATCCAAAAGCATGCAAAGGAAATCACTGTCTGGACTCAAATACATTAGAATATGAAACATGGCAATATAAAATGTCTAATCCTTCTGTCAGTGCTGAGTCTTTAGTCTAAATGCTAAGTGGGAATGCTGTGGCCCAGCGTTTAGACTGAGGAACTTGAACCTGATAGAGGGATTAGCCACCTGATATGACAAAGAGAAATAGCCAGAGTTATTAAAGTTAACAGTAAGAAAAACTTTCTAGAGGGAGATTAAAAGCTTATGCTTCTGAATTTAAACCAGAAGTTTTCAGACAAGTGTTTCTCTAGGTCTGGGGCAAGAAAACATAAAATTGCAGAATGATTTGAGTTGGAAGGGTCCTTAAAGCTCATCCAGTGCCACCCCTGCCATGGGCAGGGACACCTTCCACTAGCCCAGGTTGCTCCAAGTCCCGTCCAACCTGGCCTTGGACACTCCCAGAGATCCAGGGGCAGCCACAGCCTCTCTGGGCAACCTGTGCCAGGGCCTCCCCACCCTCCCAGGGAAGGATTCCTTCCCAATATCCCATCTATCCCTGCCCTCTGGCAGTGGGAAGCCATTCCCCCTTGCCCTGTCACTCCAGGCCCTTGACAAAATTCAGCACAGACACAGCACCCAGCAGGCTCATGGCTTTGGTTCAAGTGGGACATCAGCTGTGATGGAGATTAAACGAGGTTTAATGCAGCAACCAGTAAATAGCTGAGTGTTCTGTGCTCTCTGTGCCCTCTGCACTGACCCCAGAGAGCCAGCTCTCTGTTTGCTTTTGCGTCTGTCTGACTCAGGCAGTCTGAAGGTAATTTTTCAGCAGTGAGTTAGAGCCACCACAGCACAGTTAACAAACTGCCTTGATGCATCAAGGCCTCCAACGTGTTAAATATTTTGCAGTTTTTCTGCCAGAAACAAAGTTAATGTGAAAATACGTTTTTCGATGCTCAGGCACGTTCCAGACGCTCACCACCAGACTGATACATTTGAACAGAGAAAATTCATTTATAGAGCTGTTAGCAGAAATGTTTGGAAAACATGCTTGGTCTGTTATTTCCCAGAGCAGAGGGAAGCTCTGCATGTTCTCCACTGTACTGCTTGGTCCTGGCTGTCCCCAGAGTACCCCAGGGCTGGCTGGCCCAGAACCTAACCTCCCAGTTCTGGCAAAATAGGAAAGAATTTTACTTTTAAACTCAAATCATAATTTATAGTTTCCTTAAGCAACTCTAGGAGGCTTTCAGGGCTTTCCTAGGGTTAGCAGCTTCAAAGCCCAGAATCAAGTTATCTTCCATTTAACTCCATTAATATCAGTCAAGCCATGTAAAGGAGAAGTTTTATTGTTGGTTTAGATTCTTATGCTGTAAAGACACTGTTCAGAAGCCTCTAGCAAAGCAGGAATTGTTTCAGCCCCTGCTGCAGGTGGGTGTCTGTCGTTTGAGGGTCTGTCCCTTGAAGAAGCTCTGCCCAGTGATGGAGCCAAGGGTCACAACAACCTCAGATCAGTGCTGTTCTCCCTCTGAGAGCTGGCTGTGGGTCTGAAGGTCTGCAGGTACCTTTGGAAATGAGGGCTCTGACCATAAGGGCAGAGCAAAACAAGAGGGAGCTGGAGGTGAGGCAGGAACCCTCCTTGCCCTGTGAGGGGTGGACAGCTGGGTGCAGCTGACTTGGCTGAGAATTGTTTAGAATTTGCTCTGCTGACCTGAAGGCAAGTTTTTTTTTCTCAGTCTCAGATCTGAGGGAAAACCCAGTGAGAGAAGCTGTGCTGGGCATTCCATGATGGAATAAATATTGTTATGCAGCTCCTGAGCATCACTTTTAGCCCCACGGAGAGCCTGAGCTGAGAACAACCCCCCAGAGAGCAGCTTTGATTTTACACCTTGGAGAGGCTCTGCTGTGCAGCAGGAGCTCAGCTGGACCCAGAAGATGTTTTGCAGCAGCTGCTCACCCTGGGAGAGGCTCTGCAGGTCCCCCCTGCTCCTGTGCTGTGAGGTTTGTTTGGGCTCTGGGAGCTCCCCACACCATGTCCTTCCCTGCTCCATCCCTGGAAAGGCTGCAGGAAGGTCCTCTAATGGCTCTGGCTCAGTTTACTCAGCCACAGGACGTGTCTAATACCTCTTTGAGCAGGTTAACACTCAGCATCAGGAGCAACTTCTGCAGTGCCCTGTGATGAGCAGTGCCATGCAAGTGCCAAGTGTTTCTATAATAAAGCACTTAATAACTAAGTGTGGCTCTCAGAGGGGAAAATCCATGAGTAACTCTGCAGTGGAGAGGGCACTCGGTTCTGTATTGCTGTCACTGCTCACTGAATACCCTGGAGAGATGTTTGAAATGAGTGTGATATCTTCCAGGGAGATCAGGGTACTTCCAGAGGGATTTTGCTCAGAAATCTGTGAAGCTTCTCTTCCTATGGCTTTTGATGGCTTATATCTTTCTCTATTTCTCTCATAATCCTTCATTAGGTTTTGTCAAACTGTTCCAATTGCTATAGCAACCCTAATGAAAACTTGCTCCCTAAATAACCACACCAATTTTATCAGGTCAAAACCTGCCCTTTACAGCTAATTCGCTGCCTTTTCACTGCACTTTTTTTCCCTCTGAGTAGGGAGTTTGCAGTGAGAGGAGCCCAAAATTATTAACCCAAATATTTTTTTTTTCTCTTTTCAGCTTAAACAAAATGGTTTCTTTTCAAGTCCTGTGCATTCAACTAATGTGTGTGGAAGGACACACCCTCTTGTTCCTGCCATGCTCTTGCTGGCTGACCTCTGTATTTAGAGCAAGGTAATGAAAGTTCATCATCATTACAAACCAGTGTGTGTAAGGTTTCTTTCAAATGCCCTATAAATCCAATGTGTAAGGTTTCTTTCAAATGCCCTATAAATCCAGGGAGAGGGTGTGGTGCGTGTTTTATGATAAAATTTCTACTATTTCATGAGATCTGATCTGGCTTGAATTCGAGTCTTTAACAAGGCAGCCCATATTGTATCTGCAGCACCCCAAAGCTCTCAGTCACTTCTTTCACATGGAAATCCAAGACCAAATTTTGCAGTACCTTTGTTGGCATAAGAGTGGGTCTATAATTGAATAGTAAATGTCTCTTTTGCCCTTTCCCTTCTGGAATAATATCTCCTGTGCAAGTAGGAGATTTTCTTCCAGCTTCTGCCAGTGAATCAGCTCTTTACGTTGGTTATTTTAAAATAATTTAACTTTATGGGTTGGGAGGAATAAGATGAAAATAAAAGATGAGTGGCAGGGTCTACCCCAAGTTTCAGCTGCAGCCAAAGAGCATCAATAGATATTCCCCAGCTGGACAGAGATGAAATTATTCTCTTTAGCTGGACAAAGAGGTTTTTTGCTAAACGAATGACTGAAGTCAAACCTATAAATGACAGCACCCTAATAATAAAAACACCATATTTCACAAGCTTCGAACAGAAAGCAGGGGAATGCAGAATGAATTCAGCAGCTGAAATAGTCTGCCTGGTGTGTATTAAGGTACTTTGAAAGGGTATTGTGAAACTTCCATTACATCTTCTTACATTTTACATGAGCAGAGGCCTTCCTATATTTCTCCACAAAAGGAAATGAAAAAACTTTTCCTCCTATTGGAGAAAAATGGTTAAACACCCCCTGAGACAGCACATACATTCCCAGATCAGAAAAGTGCCCAATAAGCACAATGCTAAGGAATCTGGCCTAAAGGACTCTTTTCCTTTTGCTGGCAGACCCCCACCAATTCCAGCACAGGGACTTCATTGGGGATGGAATATTTGAAGATATTCAAGGAGTGGAATGGAGGCAGATTCCCAAATTTTGCTAATACTCAGTGCAAGTTTCATGCTCCATGGTCTTCTCTGCTGGTTCCTGTGCTGTTCTCCTGTGTGTCTTGCTCCTTTTGTATGTTGTGTTCATTGTGTGCCCTCTGACCCCTATGCTGGGAGAAGACTCCCAGTGGTTTGGGAATGGCCTCAGGTTTCACCAGGGGATGTTCGGGTTGGATACCAGAAAACTCTTCACTGAAAGAGTGATTGATCACTGGAACAGGCTGCCTGGGGAATTGATGGGGTCACCATCCCTGGAAGAGTTCAAAACATGAGTAGAAGTGGCACTTTGCACGGGGGTATTTGGTCAAAGGTCGGATTTGATGATCTTGGAGGTCTTTTCCAACCTTAAGGATTCTGTGATTCACTTACCCAGAGGATGGCCTGACCCAAATGTCATTGCTGTCCTCTGTAGAGTCTCACCCCCTGCTCCCAAACAGCCATGAGGAGTTTGGGAGGGAGGAGCAACACTCACTTTATAATGGTGAAGTGAATCAGAAGGCAGCAGGACTCAGTACCAGAAATACTGTGGGGCTGGAGAAACAAGGGGGTGTCTGTAACCTGAGGAGTGTCTTCCCTGGCTGCAAGAACTCCCCCAGCTGAGAACCTTGATGAAGCTGCCCCTGGCAGTGCCCTCACTCCCCTGCAGCTCTTTCCAATTTCTTCCACTGTCCGACGAGATTTCCATCACCCACCCACACATCTTGTATTAAACCAGCACACGGGGCTTTCTGGAGAGCAAGATTTGTGTTGCCTGGGGGACACACCCTGTAAATACCATCCAGACAAAGCCTGACTCTGCTGGAAGTGGTGTGTTGGTGGGAAGATGGTGTAGGTGAGTTATATGTATTTTGTAGAAGTCAGCAGCTCAAGAATTGCCAAAAGCATTGTTATTTTACACTGCAGGCTGGTAGCAACCCATCAAATGAAAGGGGGAGGCTGGAGGCAGGTGTGCTGAGAATTCTCTGGGAGACAGCAGCTGCAGAGAGAGAGGTCTGCAAGGCAAAGTCAGGAGAATCATGTCTGAAATCAAAGCAGGTTCTGATTAAAGTGGGAATATTTTGATGCTGGGGGAATTTAGTGTAGGAAATTACAGAAAGCCAAAAAAGATCTCTAGAAACAACGTACAGATTCAAATGGTGCTGCTTTAGTGACTGGAAGACATGGTGTGCAGTGAAAGCAGAGAGGTTGATTCCCACCTCAGCAGCGTGGCAGTGCAGCAATGATTGGCATGGTTAAGCCAAACTTCGAAATTCCTCTCAGAAAACACTGTCCTAAATTCTTTTTTCCTATACTCATGTGTTCATTTAGAAGTCTGTTCACTAAATACTTCATAATAATCTTATGTCACCTCAGTCTTACAGGAACATGCTGGTACTCAGGAACTTTGCTTCCCTGTGTTACAGGATTTTGATTCCTTTTGTAGGTTCCTTGAGCTTATTATACATTTAATAAGCTGCTGTGGCCCACTGCATCATCTGGAATCTCTGCAGTGAGCAAATGCTGCTCTGCTTTAGCTTCTGTTGATCATGACAACCAACCCACTCACATTATTTAGATCACTAATCCCACGAAATAACTCAGTGTCACTCTCTAAAGCAGATAAAAACCCCAAAACAAAACTCTCTTCTGAAACATAACGTCAATCACAGAGAACAGTTATACATTAAATGTTGGCTGCAGGGAAGGAAAAAGCCCAAACCTCTCAATTTCACTCAGAAAAATCTCTTTAGTTGTGAGTTTTCACTAAATGCTGTCGAATTCAATACATTCAGGAAGGTAAATTACCATTTACCTGTAACTCTTCTGCAACACACGGCACTTAAAGCTTCCTCAGCCTGTGCCCACCTCAGCCAGGAAGAGAGGGGAGCATTTCCAAGCCAGAAAACAGTAACTTCTTCCACCCAGTATTATTTTCTGAGAAAGAGGAATTGAGATATCTCCAGTATTGAAGATTACTTGAAAATAAATGTTTTGCTGGCTGAAAAAATTCCTTTGAGATTTTCCCCTTGCCAAAGCCCATTTACATTTTCAGTCTTATTTAACTAGAATTTTTCCCACATCTGTCGCAGGAAATTAGGGGTTCATGTTCTGGAAATTGTGTTTCAGGAGATAACTCCTGGAATGAGGAACATCTCGCCAGGAAGGAGGGTTCTCTCCTGCACACCTTCTGTCTCTCCAGGAATCCTTTGGGAGGTAAAAGCTGTCTGGGGGCAAGTTTCTCATCAGCAGCATTTCAGGGAACTTGTGTTTAGCTTCTTTTTTCTTCTTAAGTGGCAGCAGCTGAGCACAGATGTCTGGATTGGCAGCAATTCTGAACCCAATTAACCCAGTTAATGGCACCAGAGCCCTTCATGAAGTGAGGGATTATTGCAAGCAGACGTGGCACAGCCACTCACCCCTGTCGTGTGCCCTGGTGTCACCGAGAAAATGAGCGGAGGTAGGAGCAACCAAGTGATTAGCTGTTATAATATTGTTAATTAAGCACCAGTAGGAAGTTTGCCACTAAAATAGAACTAATCTCCATCTATTTCTCTCTCCCATGTTTGGCACTGTGTTATTAGATCACACAAAACAGTCCCAGTCCAGTCTCTGGGTAACAACTTCGTAAGAAGGTGTGAAAATGAAGCAAGGTGAGATGTGGGAGGTGTAACCCTGCCATGGGGCACTCACTGAAGTGAATGTGTGGCAGATTCAGACTAAACAGCTGCAGGATTTCACTGGGGTCACCCATTCCTGCCTCCCTGTGGTGGTGGGCTGTGTGTGTTTTTGTTCAGGACACCGAGCTGGAGCAGCCAGGAGATGTAACCTGCCTGGACTGCACAACTCCAGCTGTGCTGGTTGGTAAGATTGCACATAAAAACAGTCATTGCAAAGTGCTGAATGGTTTCTCAGCTGCATAAACCAAGGAAATGCAAATAGCTGATTTTTTGGGTAGGTCTTCCTGCAATCTCTTCTCTCTCTTCTGTCTGTTTAACAGCAGCCTCAGCCTATTTGTGGTCCTGGTGGATCCATGCTGTTCTACACAAGTGGTTCGTATAATTTCCCCCAAATTAACCAGCTCAGGACTCCTGCCACCCTATTCACTGGTTCAGTTTCTCCCTTGAGTTAAACTCCTCTTTTCTGGGCTGTGCCATGAGGCCCATGTTGCTGAGGGTTAACCTGAGCAGCAGAGTGCTGTGGGAAATGGCACAGTCAGGGAGCAGAGCTGCTGCTGCAGAAGGAAATGCTAAAGCCGTGTTTCAGAGGAGATTTTAAGAAAACTACAGATAATATCCTGGCCTGTGTTATCCATTCAGATAAAATTGAGTGTAATCCTACTCCTATCACTACACCACTAAATGTATTTAAAGGAAGAGATTTATTTCCCCTCCTATTATCCTTCTTTTCTCCTTTCCTCTTGCACTCTGTGCTACTTAGGAGTCCGAAAATGAATAGTTGAGCAAGAAACTTCTGCACTCCCCCCTCATCTCTGGGAAATTTCTGAGCTAATGTTCATGTATTTCAGTGCTCTCTTCCTTCCCTCTGCTATTATGATTCAGGACTTCAGAGACCCGTTTTGTAGGCAGGCTTTAAAGGTTACTCCCTTTAGTACCTCAATACCTCTTACTCGAAGGTTATTCTGCCATTTTTTCCCTCAGAAGTCTTCAATTTTTGTTTTAAATGACAAATGTCTCTTCCTGCCTTTTTGAAGAGAGCTCCTCCTTTCACGGTGCTTTTATTTTTGCTCACAATGAGCTGCAGCAATTATTACCAATTCTTTAGGTGCTGTGCTGACTGGCAATGAGTGGTGGCCATGGACATGCAGGTCTTTCTGCATCTTCATCAAAATTCAAGACCAAGTCTAGGCTTAGCCCTCTTCTTGGTATTTTGAGTTAATTTTTGGGAATAACTGAGAAATTGAGCCTTGTCAGGACAATAATGCTCATTATGTAAATTGTAATCCAGAAGAGGCAGCATCATTTGGATTTTGAGTTGACAATTGCCTCTGATTCTCTGCCTTCAGGACAGCATGACCCATCTCCTGCTGAGCTGAGGTCTCAATATCACTTATCCCCCTGAAAAGGGGGATTGAATTCATGATTTCTTGCTTAGTTACATGTCATGAAGGAAAAGCAATAACATTACACGATTTATGTAACTAACTGACAGTCCAAATTTTAAGGCTTGAACATTGAATATTCATGCCATGTTTATTTGAGCTATTATCTACTGGGGGGGGGAGAATGTCAAGAATAAATTCGACATCTTCTCTCGAACATTTAGGCAAATAAATTATTGGTTAGTCTGAATACTTATCTGGGTTTTACAATTAAATCTAGGTGTGGTTGTGCACAGGTAGTGGTTGTGCACAGGCACAAAATGTGCTTTAGGAGGGGAAAGAATTAACTATTTAAGCAAAATACCTTCACTTCCTCAGGGAACAGTGGAAATGCATTTCCCCTTGTACCCAGTACAAAATATCCTTGGGACAAAAGGAGAGCCTTTTCTCCAGAAGAGCAAATACTTGGGAACCTGAGGAAGAAATGCCTTCACCATGGCAAATGTAGAGCAGCACTTAAAAAGGGCTGTCTGCTGAAATAAGGAGATTTGCAGAATAAAGAGCAAATGCATTTTCTCATTACCTGGGATGAAAAGGCACTAAGATTTTCATTTTCAATTGAATGTGATAAATTCCTCTTTCTAAGAAATAATCTATAAATTGAAAAGATTTATAAATTCCTCTAAAAGTCACATTTTCCCATAATATGCCAGGCAAGATGAGAGGCAGGTGAGCTGCTCTCTTGTGTCCACCTTTGTGCACGGAGTCTTGCAGTAGTGCAGGAGTGAGATGCAGCACCTAATGAAGTTAATAAGAACATTTCAACTTAGGGCAATCTCTGATTTATTTTTATTAATTTTAAGCTTATTCTGTCCCACATGTTAGGAAGGGATTTACACTAATCTGACAAGTACTGAATGATCTGGTTTAAATCACTGGCTGCTGCTGGAATGTTTGGAAGGCAGACAAACCATGTCAGCTTTGTTATGTAATGGAATTCAAAGACTGGAATTTAGGCAAAGTCCCAACACTTTTGTTGAGCTTTTTTTTAAGTTTATGAAGACAACTACCCCTCTGTCTGTCTGCATGTGAAAACAGTGCAAAGGCCTTTCTTCCTCAGCAATGCCACTCTGAGCCATGACATTGAAGACAACTGCTTTATTTAATTTTTTTGTTTACTTATTATTTTTATTTCTTTCTTTTAAATGTTCAAAAAACAAGCAGACGTGGCTCTTTGCCATATGGTTTAGTGGGCATGGGAGTGTTTGGTCAAAGGTTGGACTTGATCTGGGAGCAACTGAGGATAAACACCTTTTGAACACCATATATATGTGTGTATATATATGTTTGGCAAATAGAATCTATCCCAAGATATCCATTTTTTCCTTGTCCATCTGAGGGATGTTACTTCAAGTTTGAATCAATAAGGTTTCATTTCAGCTCTCCAGCCCTGAGCTTAGAGTGAGGACATGGAGAAAATGCAAGTTTCCTGCCCAGTTCATGTGTTGTTTTTTCTTGGTCTGTGTGTTTTCACCTGGGTGTTTGCACTGCAGGAACACAGCAGAGTATTATGTTTTTTGGAGAAGTTATGGAGCTATTTGGCAGTATAACCTAAAGAAACCATCTGTGAGTGACTTGGACTTGTAGCTTCAGTGTCCTCAAAGGCTGTGAATAATTACCTTTCTTACTGCACTTGAAGGGCTGGTACCCTTTGTCCCAGTCTCTACCTTCTTGTTAAGAAAAAACCCCCAGTTCCTTACATCTCACCAGCAAGGTTTTCCATTCCTGGTGCCATATTGCTTCATTCTCTTTGAGCTTGTAATGAAGGTCTGCTCCTTTGTCTCATTCTCTCCCTTTGCTCTTCCCCCTGTTCCAGTGTTTGATTACCAGGGACTGAATTTGTGAAGTGTATTTAAATGCTTAAACCTTTTTTAAGCACCTGACTGACTTTGTTGTTTTTTTTTTTTCCCTACTGTGATTAGGATACAGGCCCGAGTGATTAATCTGTCTTCTTGAATAATGACAAAAATGTTGCATCAGCAGGAGAGGATCTAACCTTTGAAAAATTCCCCTGGGATCATCCCTTTCTGCTGGGGATTTCACTGCCAGTCAGAGCAGTTAATAAAAAAGGGAAAGCCAATAACACTGCCAGAAGTTTTTGCCACATGGAAGTCAGAGAATCAGTGAGATGCTGTCAAATGTAATGTATGGCATTATTAATATGAAGAATTTCAGATCAAAACGGGGCTTACTGTCCCAGAGACTGGGTCGTGTGGAAGTGCCTGAGGAAGTCTTCAAGTGGAAAATCCAGAGGGGAGCGCTTGGGCAGAGTTTGCAAAGTCATTAATCTTAGTATTTCAGGGGGATGAGAGAGTGGAAGGCAGGAGAGGAGATGCTCCAGCTGTAACGCTGAGTGTGGATCAACCTTTGGCCTCTGAGCTCTGCAAGATGTGGGAAGCCTGTTCCTCCTGGTGGGCAACGTGGGTGCCTGGGCAATGCAGGGAGTGGGGAAGGAGCCCACCCAACTGCCCATCTTGGCTGCCTGCAGCACTGAGGCACCATCATCACAAAGGACCATCTCAGCCTTTCCCTGGTGCTTTTTGCTCCCTTTTGTGAAATGTCACCCTGTGAGAGCAGTGGTTCCAACCCTGCAGGGACTCACAGTGCCTGGGAAGAATTCATTATGCAGTCGTCATGTTTTCATGCAGGCCCAGACTGTTTATTTGTTTAAATATTTGTCTTGTTTGTTTCGTGTAAATGATCCCAACCCTCGTTATCCAAACACGCTGTGTAAATTCATCTGGTGCAGCTGCTGGGAGAGGAGGCAGCTCAGGGAAATATCCACCAGGCACCCTGAGCCCCCATGGCTTGGTAACCTAAGGAAGCTCTTCAACGTCTTCTGTTGAGTGCACAAATCGTTTGACAAATCCCATCTTACTGTCCGTGAATTATCCACCAAAAAAGTTGCTTTTTAGGTATTGGCTAGCTTTAAATAATTTCTCAAAGCTGTACAGATTTTCTTGTGGATGTTTCATGCCAAGATCTTTCTTTGAGAGCAGAAGGGACCTGATGGGCTCCTGGGAATCCTTCGTTCCTCCACTGACCATAACCCTTGGAAGCAAATTTCTGCTGCACACATTTGGCTTCAGGAATTTCTTTGCATGAGTGTTCCCAAGTTCCTCTGCAGGAGTCCCTGGTACTCTGGGCACCCCCTGTGCCCTGTGGCCCTGGACTCTTGCTTTGGTCCAGCTTTGGGACTGTGACTGGGTGGGGGGTTCCTGCCTGGAGACCTCACAGGGGATGAAGGGCTGAGAAGGAAAAGTGCAAAATTTGGTAACAGCTTTGCTTAGATAAGCTCAGCACCAGGTTTGTGTGATAATTTTAAAGCAAAATTGATTCTCATTCTGCTGTGTTAGAGGTTTGGTTTTTTATTTAATTTAATTGTCTTACATTAAGGGCAGCTAAAACACAAAAAAAGATGGTTCAAGTAAGGTTTGCTGCTTCCTTGTGACTTTTGCAAGGAGCAGTATTGCTGTACCACAGCAGAGGAGGGAAGGGCAGGTAATGGAGTCATCAACAACATGACTCTCCATCCATTTTTACCTCTAATAGTTTTTTGGCGTTTTTTGTTTTTGGACAGCAATACCTGTAGGTTTTAGTTGGCCATCAGGTTTGGTTTTTATTTTGATGGACCAGATTTTCTTTCTGTAATTGTCTCACTGTCCCAGCAGTATTAACTGGCCAACAACAACTTTATTTTCTCTCATTATGAGCAGGCAGGAAGCTCTGTGACAAAACACTGAGCTGGAAAAACCCTTTGACACCACGACATGGATTCATCCCATGAACACTGTGCCTTTTCCCTTCCCCGTCCCTTCCCTTCCCTCTGTCCTTCTCACCATTGTGTCTCTGACCACTCTCTATAACTGAGCAGTAAAATAGGGGAAGATTCCTCTTTCCAGGTAAAATGAGATGGAGTCTTCCTCTCTAGATTCCAGGGAGTTGTTACTTTAATATTTCGCATTTCATACAGATAATCTCTCAGCAACAGAAGGGCACTGCTACAAGATCCACCTGTGTCCTTGGCCATTTTCCTGAACTCCCTCATTGTGAGGGGTCATTTCCAAGACACCAGGAAAAACCCCTTTTCCTGCTGGAAGTTTTCCCAGCTCTCTAATTGGTGTTTCTTTTTTTCCTCATTACATGTCATGGGCTGTTCATCAAGTCCTGCCTGAACTGCAAAGTGATCTTGAAATGTCTCAGCAACTCTCAGGCAGCATGCCCTGGTACCAGGGGAAATCAGGGACTATTTGCTTCCTCAGATACTCTCCCTCATAATGTAATTGTGCAGCTTTTCAACAAGGATTTAAAATACTTGTTGACATGGCAGGGAAGGTCTGTTCTGCTTCTCATCCTGGTGTCTTTAGGGGTTGCTGTGTTCCTCACAAGTCTAAACTTTCAAGCAGTGAGATTGTAAAGCTCCTCATGCTAATAATATTTGTCTTATAACACTACATTATAAAAAAGTAAGAGTGAAATGTCATTGCAGCTGAGAAAGGTTGTACCTGGAAGATTGGTTCTGCTGTGCAGCCAAAATACCTACTGTTCTTTATGGTGTAAGGCCACATAACTAAAATCTGAAGTGGCACATTGCATTAGATTTCCTCGAGATAAAAATCATCCAGTGCTCTTCCTGTGATGTCTTTATTTCAGTAGCATCAGAGCATCAAAATATTACTGCCTACTGATCATCTGAGAGAAAACAGCCAGCATGCCTTGAGTGAGACAATATTGGGTGCATAAAAATGTTCCTATTTTCAGTAAACCCTGCCAGTGGTGGAGACACTAATTTGGTTGCTTTAAACTTGCCTTGCACTGTTTGATTACAGAAAGGCTTTGGCAGCAGAAGTACAAGGACTTGTTCAGGGGACATGCTCTGAGTGTTTTTAGTTAAAGCCAAAGGGGATGGAGACACTGTCCTTCAAAGTGTGGGGCACCATGTATTATGTGTGGCTCTGCTGTGGGAGTGAACTCACCTGCCTGGTTTGGTGTCAAAATCACCTGGATGATGGACAAACACACTGGGGCAGCTCAGGGCTGTGTCTGAGCTCTGGGAGGGCAGAAACAAGGCCACACCAGGATCTCAGCACCATGCAGACAGCCATGGCCAGACACTTCTTCACAAGGACTTTTTCCAAGGACATGTAGTGATAGGACAAGGGGGAATAGCTTCAAACTGAAAGAGGAGAGATTTAGATTAGACATGGGGAAGAAATTCTTCCCTGTGAGGGTGGTGAGGCCCTGGTTGCCCAGAGAAGCTGTGGTTGCCCCATCAATGCAAATATTTAAGGCCAGGTTGGGTGGGGATTGGAGTAACCTGGGATAGTGGAAGATTTCCCTGCCCATGGCAGAGGGAGGGGAACTAGATGGACTTTAAGGACCCTTCTAACCCAAATCATCCTAGAATTCTATGATTCCCTGAGAAAAAGAGATTTCCTGAAGCCCATGGTCTGGGATCTGGTTAAAATATGTCTGTTTTCTCAGCTCCCAGGCTGCCAAGTGTGTCTAAAGAACTGTGGAGATCCCTGCCTGAAAGCTGTGCCCCCCTCACTGCTCTGCAGAGTTATGATGACATTCTGCCCAGAAATGACTAACCAGCAACAGTCCATCCATCTGTCTCCTGAATCCCAAATGGAGAGCACTGACTTGTCCCATCACATTTTGCCACAGTGATGCACAGTGTGAGATGTCAGGCTGCACATCCCCCTCGTGACTGGTGAGATCTGTGTTAAAAAGGGGGATTTAAAACAGGCATTGCTTGATCCTTTGGTAAATATTGGAGCCATGGAAATATCTGCAGTGTATCTTTATGCACATGGAGGATAATGCTCAGAAAGGACAGGGATGCTTTTTTTTTTCTTGGATTTCTGGAAATTCTGACCAATAAGCCCAATGTGGAACAATTAAGGTTTTTGCAGTTGATTGTGCTCAGTAGCAAGAAATGGAGAGGAGATGTTTTCACTCCAAAGGTACAGTAATATCCCACTGGGGTATCCTGCCCTCTGAGCAGGTGCTGAGCTCTGGATCTGTCCTGTTACAGTCCCAGCACTTCCCAGAGCTGCAACAGGTGATGAGGACTCTTTGTTTGTCAGAAGAAGAGACAAATTGCAGGATTTTTTCAAATCCCTCCAATATATCTGTGAGCATGAATGACACTGCTGTTATCTCACTGGGTGTTAGAAGTGCTACCTTTTTTTGTACCTTTTGATTTTCAGCTGTATCTCTTCATTTGAGCAGAGAGCTGTTTCCCCCACACCACTGTGCAGAGATAAACCCTCTGTTTGGGTCTGTGTGGGTCTGGGAGGTGCAGCTGGTGCTGGGAGCCTTTTCTTCCTTTGCAATGCATCATTTCTGTCTTTCTCTGGAGAGGTGCCTGTTTAAAATCTGCATTAAAATATGCCATGCAGGCCATGGGCAGAGGAGAGAACAGACTGGCAGCTCCTGCTTGGAAGCAATGCTTGGAATATTGGGAAGGGAGGAGAAATGACATCTGTCATGGTGGGACCCCTGAGCCAGTGTTTTTTGGGGTGGGCTGCCACGAGCGAGCAGGACACAGGAGTGGGCAGTCACCCCCATGGGCAGCTCCATGCACAGACTGGGGTATGGGCTGGCCCCGTGGTCACCCCCCAAATAAAAAAAATAATGGCAGGATTAAAAAAGGGAGCAGAATTAACACCAGATCAAAATATCAGGTGGAGAATTAATCAAGGAAGGAAACTCTCTGAATTGATTACACTGAGCACAAATTCCACCTAGATGGCATTTCTGAACCCAGATGAGGAGATGAGCATGGCGGGAATGTTAAAGTCATGTTTTTGTGATTTATTTAGCAAGACCTGCTCAGGCCAAAAGGGGAGGGGGAACGACACTGGCAAAGATGTTGTTCCTTGTTGGAGCCAGTGACAGCTTGGAAGCAAGTGACCTTTTGGCACTGGGGGTTAAAATATGAGCAGACAAAGAACAGCATCGGGTACTTGTTAGAGCTGCCACCGACCCCAAATCACACCCTCAGAACAAGCACAAGTGTTCAGCTTCCCCACCTCCCATAGCACAGCCTCGTGCCATGCTATAATCATACACAGCCCAGCAAAAATGACAGTCTGCTGGTTTTGCAAGTGTTGAGTCCAAAGAAAATGCCATATTTTGATGTTATTTTAACACACCTGGAGAATGCGGCCTCCAAACTGAAATGTAGCACTGGCTGCACGAACATCCAAGTGGTTTTGCCATTTCCAAGCTGGGTTTGATTTATTGCAAGGGTACAAACCCAGCAGCATGTGTGTGTGTGCGTGGATTTGCAAAGAAGCCAGTGAGGACTGAAAAAAAAATCAATGAGAAGGAATTTAAACTGTTGCAATTATCATTTATGTTCCTTTGATTTCAAATCCATTAGCAGACACCAGGGAAGTAACAATTAGGTGCCAAGAGACTGAAGGACAGGTCAATTTAAGAATAAAGAGGTCGATTTTCCAGCAAAAGATATCAACAGAATCTCATTTAATTCAATTCAGACATTTCATTTTATTAGAGGTAGATTTGCTATGCTACATATCTCTGGTTATCCCTGCAAAGGGACATTAAGGGCATTTTGCCATTAACTCTGTAAGGGAGGGTGAAATGGAAAATACAACATGAGAATGGCCTCTTGCAATTGTCTTTTAAACCTGAAATGTTTGATTTACAGATTCCAGGACAATTATCTACCCACACAGCAGCAAGGAATGCCCACCCAGCTGATGGATACAAACACTTGGGAAAGGATTCAAGAACCTGCTTTGGGTTTAAGTTAAATATCAGATCAGGTGGGTAATGCAGGGCAATCCCTGGGGCTGTGTGTCCTCCTCTGAGACAGTGAGGTCTCTGTGTGAAGAGAAATCTTGGACTGGATTGATCTGTAGATACAGGTGGTTTATGTTGATATCTAGATAAAGTATATACATACACACAAAAATGCATATCTATTTGGTGGTGGTGTTACTGCTGTGGTTCTCTGGCCAGTCCCACTCCCCCACATCCCACTGGTGCTGGGAAAAGCTGGGGGGTCACCACAGCCCTCACCTTCAGCTCAGCCCTCCCTGGGGCTCACGTTCCTCCAGCGCTCAGCCCTGGGGAATGTTTTCACGCACTGAAAATGGCATTTTTACGTGACATTCATTTCAGCTGTTTGTTCTTGTTGTCCTTATTTTCATTAATGAGGACACGGATATGGGCCCGTGTGCCATGACTTACTGCGCTGGATCCAAAGTGAAACGGGAACTTGGGAAGATAAAAGGTTTTCTAATGCTCCATCAGTCCTGGAGCTCGCTAGTCCTGGTTCTATCTTAAGCTTTAAATATTTGCATTAAGATCCAGATTGCGAGTAACTGGCCTCAGAATAGCATGTGAAACAGGAATTTTAAATGGAAAGCGGAGTGGCAAATGTGACGTTCTGGAGCTGGGCTTATCTGAGCGTGCAGCAAAGATGCAGTTGTGTGCTAAGGCAGAGACTCTGCTCAGAGGACGTTCAGCAGTGCAGGCTGGATGCTTTTTTTCCTGCCTGGGAATTGCAGGCTGCCTTCCTGCCATCTTCCTTTCATAATGCATTTTAATCAAGTCACAGGATGGCGAATTTGCAGTCAATCCAAGCCAGGAATCTATAATCTCATCCAGAATTACTTTATAAATAGAAACAATTTAATACTTCTGTGCAAATTTATGTCCACTATGTGGTTGGGATTTAATATGAAATGTGCTTTCTGTGCACCTGGATGGGAAGTGGATAAATGAAAGCTGCAGGAATGATTCAATTTGTTTGTCCTGGTCGTGTGGGGTGTGTTCATTGCATTGATTGCTGTTCAAGGCAGGCCCATTAAGGACACCTTCTCTCACATTCTCCGTGGCAAAATCACATTAGTTGAAGCAGCTCACACACAAGTGGTGCTGTACCCTATATAACGAGGAAATAATTAAACAACCAGACATTCCCATCAAAATATGGGAAAGAGGAGCCAAAGCTATTGTGGTCTCTGCCCTTTGTTTCCATGTTTCCATGCGTGGGGTGTGCAGGCAGGGGCAAGTGCTGGTGTGACCATAAAGCACTGACACCATCCTGGAGCACAAACGAGGTGGGAACTGAAGGTGAGTGTGTTTGATAAACTCATTTAGATGATGAGGTGGAGATGAGGGTTTGCTTGCAGTGTTGCTGGATGTGTCCTCCTGAGCAGGGGCCCCTTACACCAACTGGGAGGGGGTGCTCTGAGGGACAGGACTGGCCCAGGCTGTTGAGGTCCACAGCTTGCATTTGCCATTGGAAAGACTCTGTCTGTGTGATGTTTGTGTTTATCAAACAGTCCTGTGATAGGACCTGAGGGAAGGGCTGGAGCTGTGTCAGGGAAGGTTCAGGCTGGATGTCAGGAAAAGGTTTTTCCCCCAGAGGCTGGTTGGGCACTGCCCAGGCTCCCCAGGGCAGTGGGCACAGCCCCAAGGCTGCCAGAGCTCCAGAAACATTTGGACAGCACTCTGAGAGACAGGGTGGAACTCTTGGGAATATTCTGTGCAGGGCCAGGAGATGGACTTGATGATCCTGGTGGATCCCTTCCAACTCGGGAGATTCTGTAATTCCAAGATTTTGTGTATGTCTGTATTTCCAACCCCTCCTTTGCTCCCTCAGGAGCTGGGGAGTGAGAGCTGCTGTCACACAGCACCCACACTGCAGCCTCACAGAGCAACAGGAGCTTCTGAGGGATGTGGGAAGAAGAGAACATAAACAGGGAGTTCAAGGTCAAAATTAGGGCTGGGGAGAAAGGACAGAAAAATCACAGCAAATAAAAGAACTGCTGACAGCAATGGGAAATGAATCATTTCATACAGCAGCTATTGCTGAGAGCTCTTCCAAAGGACTGCTGGAATTACTCACTTTGTGCTAATGCAAAGTTACCTTCCCAAGCCCTGGCAACTGCTGATAAGAGTAAGATCAGCACAACTCTCTGCTACCTGAATGGGCTCAAAGGAGATGTGGAATAGCAAAGAGATGTAGAACCTCCCATAAAACCTCATTCCAGCCCCCTGCCATGGGCAGGGACACCTCCCACTAGCCCAGGTTGCTCCAAGCCCTGTCCAACCTGGCCTTGGACACTCCCAGGGATGGGGCAGCCACAGCTTTTTGGGCAAAATATTTATATAATGCAATTTAAGAATGAAAAAAATATCACAGTGTGTAGGCAGAGCTGTATTTTTTAAAAGAAACACATACACTTAGAAAAAAGCAACATTCAGACAGAAAGGCAAGTGAGAAGGAACTTTACTTTTTATTCAAAATACTGTAGAGGTCTGAGGAATTTTTTTGAGGTTATGTCGCCCTCTCCACATATAATCAAGGATTTATGAAATGAAGCAGGACTGGGGGCAGAGCTTTTGTTTCATACCTTCTTCTTGGCACTCTTCATCCTTGTTCATGCCTCAGCAACTGTTTTTTTATTTAATTTTCCCAGAGCAGTTAAAGACAAAACACAGATCAGAGCCCTGAGAGCAGCTTTAAATGCAGCTGAAGCCTGCACTTGACTAACTGCACTGAGAGTAAAAATGTCCTGATTGAGGAGATTACTCCAAGTTTAACTAGACACCTGTGAAAAATATAGCTCCAGAGATGATAAATCAACAGTATTACTGCTGGTTATTATTAATTTGGGTCGTTGGCCTTTAAAGGGGACTTTGCTACCTGAAGTTGGATGTTAGAAGGCTGGGCTGCTCTGAGAAAATGGGGTTTGGGATGGCATTGTATCACACAGGAGTTATTATACAGAAAAGTTTTAAAAGCATCCCTAAGGGACACTGATCTTTCCTCTTCTAACCAAAACTCCTCATCCATGGCTAGACCCTTCCCTCACTAGACTGATTGAATTTACCTCCCTTTGCCATGACCTTGTCAAGGGTTCTGCAATGATAATGAGATTGTAGATACTTTCAAAGATAACATTAATCCAAAGATACCTAATTAATTATTGATAAATTAACCCAATATACCTCTCTGCACTGTGGGGCAGCCCAGGCTGAGTTCCTTTGGTTTTCCATTGGGAATAGAGTGTGGTGGTCTCTCCAGAGTCTCCCAAACTGCTTGTGCCCAGGGTTCATACCAAGTTTTCTTTTTTAGAAAATAAGTGTTACAAGTTCCTAACCCTTGTATTTTTTTAAGTCACTTCTGTTTATTGTGCTTTTAACCATCAGATCAACTACATTTGCGTTTTGGGCTCAGAGTAAAATCTATAAATTTATTTTCATTAAGAGGATTATTTTGTTCTTGTCCAAAACAATGCAGCAAAGCATCACAATTACTCTGAGTGATCATTGTGAGTGTAGCCACTAATTAGTGACTGATTTGGGGAACAAAACAATCCACTTGGGAAACATGATAATTACCCACATATTTCTTTGGGTCAGGCAGCCACGTTACATCAAACACTAGATTTATTATTCCATTTAAATAATTTTGAAATAATTAAAATTGTGTTGTGCATCTGACTGAGCAGATTCGAGATACAAAATCGTGCATCTAAATTATGAATCAAGTGGAGCATTGCCCAAAAATACGAGAAGTGAAGTACTTTTCTCACTTCTGAGGCAAAAAGGAGGGAATCTGTGTTTTCTGCATGACCATATTTCAACATAATTATCATTTTGTTTCTGTTTGTTTTCCTGTGCCTGGAAATGTGCTAAAATATAGGTCCAAGGAGTACTAGGACAATGTCACTACCTCTGCCTTGGTGGCTGTTTAACCTCAGCAGATGCTCACAGGAAGATCCAGGTGCTGCTGGGATGTCACATCCTGTGGGTGCAAAGAGCTCCATGTGCTGGATAAATAACTCCAACCTCTGCCCAGAGACAGCTGCTCCCCCTGGCAAGGGAATGTTTATTCCCTAAATACCAAAACCCGGTAGGGTTACACCAGATATTTGAAAGAATGATGTTCTGAATCACAGAGTCCAACCTCTGACTGAGCACCCCCATGCCCACTAAAACATCTCATGAGGTGCCACATCCTCTCATTTTTTAACAGTTCCAGGGATGGTGCCTGCACTTCCCTGAGCATCCTGTTCCAATGCTCAACCACTCTTTCAGTGAAGAAATTTTTCCCAATATCCAACCTGAGTGACAGGATTGGTTAACCAGGCTAAAAAAATTTTTTAAAAGTTTGTATAACAGGTATCTATTAGTGGTTTTAGAACACGAGGGGGACACACAGCATCCTCCACAGGACCCAGCCTGCCTCTGTGGCAACAAATCCCACCTGTTTGCAGAAGGCAAGCAGGGCAGAGGGGTGGTGTGATGAGAGGCAAACCCCAGCAGAGCATCACTGATCCCACAAGCTGGGTGGTGTGTGCCCCCAGCAGTGACCCCTGTGCTCCCAGGGGGGATCCACAGGGAAGGCACAGTAACATCTTTCTCTCATTTCAGTATTTTGATGGTTCCCCCCCCCAGTTTCTAGCAATTCCACTTTGCTGCTGCTCTGCCTCTCCAGGGTTTTTGCTGACAGGACAGAATGCTGGTAGCAAACACATTATTCATTCTGATTGAATGCCTGGTAATTACGTTATATATTTTTCATTTCTCAAATTAAACCCCTTTACTATTAGGAACAGATGTTGAATTCGGGACTCTTGTTGACTGTTAGTGTGACACACACATGAAATGTTTTGAACGAGAAGGCTGATTGAATTTCAAATATGCTGATCAACACCGGTGGAGTTGAAAATAATTGAAAGTGGGAATAGCTGAAATGCTTCCAGGGAGAGAAGACAGAGGTGGGGTTTGCTTTTCAAATTTCTGAGACCATAAATCATGTTAAATTCTGCAGACTAAATACAATCATTTACTGTATGTTACAACACCAAACATGAGACTTACAGGGTTGTTACTTCAAAATGGCAGGAGAAAGGAATTTAAAAAAAAAGGCAAAAGTCTATTTTCAAATCAAGACTTCAGATATCACCCATGTGCTTGTAGGAGCTTGTTTGGGTGTTTGTTTTGGTGGGTTTTTTTGTCAGCTTATTCAGTAAAATTACATATTTCAGGAAATCTGCCCTTATTGCTCACCAAGGTGTCCAGGTGAAGGCTGAGCTGACTCTTGCTGTCCTTTCACCTGCAGAAGGCCCCAAATCCCTTTCCCATCCTGGAGAAGGTGATGGCTTCACTCTGCAAGGGCTGGTGGTGAAAAGAAGTGAGGAAATTATTCCAAAGCACCCAGGTGAGGATCAAAATCTCCAGGCTGGAGGTAAGGGCAACCTATACCTGTTAAAATAAGGAGGTTTTGTTTGGCTTTTGTTTTTAGCTTCTGTGGACAGATTTGTCTGTACATGTATTTTGCACAGGAGAATAAACCCCTCCTCCATGTATTTATGAGGCAAATGTCCATTTTAACCACAATGGAAGATTTTGCAGCATGACATTTTCCAGTGACTCTGTTGCTGTGACCCCACTCTCCTGGACTGGTAACAACTCTGGAATGCTCCTTGGGACTGACAGATGGATTCTGCTCCCACACTTGCCCTGATGCCACTGGAGGTCTGGCATGAAGTCTGGAACAGCAGTTCCACCAGCCTATGATGTGGTTGTTTTCCAGCTGTGCAAAGGTGGTGAGTGCCTGTAGATCACTTTCTTACATAAGAATTAGCAAAATTCCTGTGTTACATGTAGAGTTTTGTAACCTGATTTTGCAGGGTTTGTTGCATACAAGGAATGAAAAATCTGAGTTTGGAAAGTAATACAGTAACAATTGCAATTAACCTCCACAACCCTCCAGGTAACCCCGGGGTGTTGAGCTTTAATCACATTGCTTTTGATTTAGTTTAGTGGCCAAATACTGTTCTTCCTAAAACATTCTACTGCATTTCTTCTGCAGCAAAATGCTTTAAAGCCTGAATGTTGGTGCCAGCTTGACCCCGTGTCAACTTCTACCAAGAGGTAAAGACACAGGGAAAGGAAATCCAGGTTGAAAAAGCAGTTTCTGAGCAGGTACAACTTTCATTTGTTACAAACCACTTTGGTATATGTGTACTTTCCTCTTACATCTGATGTAATTTACAGATTTATAACACTCGCTGAACTTCTCGAAACAAGAAAACTCCCACTGAGACAGTAAATTGTTGTTGCATTGAGTGATCCTTGACAATCTACTGTCCCTGTATGTGCCACATTAAAGGAGTCTGGCACTGATGCCAGAGAAAGTCTTTTGACACCCGGTGTCTTCTGGGGCTGTCACACTTTATTGTGCTCGCGATCCATGGAGGAAGGGTTGCTAATAGCAGACATTGACCCGCCGTGGTAATTGCTGGGAAAACATTATTCAAGCTGATTATGTTAATGACAGGAGGCCGAGGCGCTTCCTAAAACGGCATCACCAGAGAGGCTTTATTTATTTAACTGATTGATCACTTAAAGGTTTGTAAACTGCCTTCTCTGTATAATAACACTGCATAATCGTGTACATACAAATTAAACAATCCACAGAGCTAAGGCAGAATGGCTGCTGCAGGTCTGATTTTCACGTAAAATCTCAAGACTTTTATGGGCTTATTTACATAACAAGTCATGGTCTAGTCTCCTTTACCAGCCTCAGCTCCACGCAGAGTTGTCTTCAGCTGTAAATTTTTATGGTTTGGAGCTAGTGGAGTATAAGAGAATGGTTCACATATTTTAGTAATTTGAAATACATTTTTTTATTGAAGAAAACAATGTCATTTCTTCCAGCAGAGTGATCTCTTCCCTAAAAATGTGGTGCTTGCACACTTTCCCGGGGCAAGGTTATGACTTTTCTCCTTCCCATTAATGCCTGCAGTCTGCTCCTCCAATGTGTTCTCCTCTCTCCCACCAACAAATCCACTGCAAACCTCTGGCTCTGAGCATCCCTGAGCCCCTGGAGCGGGGGGTAAGTGTAGCTCACTCTGCTCTCAGGCTGGTTAAATCCAAGCAGATAAAAAGATCTTTACACAGACAAGGTGTAGGGTTGACATGTCCTCCTGCTGGAAAAGTGCAGCAGAAATAGTCAGATTATTTCTCAGTGGAAATGGTTCAGTCAAGAGATCTTAATGGTTGGACTTGATGATCTTAAAGGTCTTTTCCAACCTAAATGATTCCATAATTGTGTGATCCTGAGGGTCTCTACCTAATTTGATTCTAGCCACACCAAAATGATGGCCCAGGCTTTGCTTCAGGATCAGCCCTCAGTGTTCCCTTTAGACTCAGCCTTCAGGATCTCAGCTCCCCTCCTTCCACAGTGACTGGACTTGCAACTTGGCCACAACCAGAGAACTCTGGAGATGGATCAATATATTTTCATGTTCAGGAGAGGCCATTCCCCAGGTAACCTCCATACCTGCTGCTACAGAATTTTACATGTTTTGAATCTATTAATGTGTTGGACAATTCTGAAAAAATTCTTCAGAGAGCTGAAGAATTTCCCTTCTCCTTCCTCCCTCCCTGCCCCATTTTGTGCAAAATCGAGCCTGTTCTTTCTGCTTGGCAACCCAAGGCAATCTGTGCATTTGCAACCCCTCCCAAGCTGCACAGAGGATCCATCACAATGCTACACCACTTGACAAGTGTTCGAATAGCGTGGCCAAAACTTGCATTTATGTCAGCCTGTATTAAATCAGTCCTGCACCTTTTTTAGCTGTTATGACTTTGAACTTCTACAAGAAACAGAAAAACCGATGAAGTACATAAATAAGCCTTTGCCCAAACATCCTTTAGAAAAATCAGTGTGTTATTGCAAAAAGTCCCTAGTTGCACTCCTCTCTTAGAAAAAAAAAAAAAAAAAGACAAAACCAGATGTTTGTTGTGTATTCAAAGGTTGGAAGAGAGAAAGCAGGTTTACTACCTTCTTTTCCATCTTATTTTTTACTAGCTAATTCAAAGCAGAATGGTGGGGGAAAAAAACCTCCAAAGCAGAAGTTAATGTTTTGACATACCTCAGTTCTTGCCACCTTCCCAGCATCTGTGCCACTTAATAAAAAAGCAATCAGGTGGACGGATGAGTTTTCATGGCTCTCTGTGTTCTACAGACTGCAGGGGGCAACATCTGTTCCTCCCGATCCTTCCTCCCCCCCCGAACAGGAAATTAAATACAAATTGCTCAATTAAGGTAACCCGAGGAACTGACTTAATTAAAAATAAGGAAGTTCAGGCTCGAGTCTCTTCTCCTCTGCCCTTCCCGGGTGCTGTGGCTGGAGCTGAGCGGGCGGGATCGCGGGTCCTGCGTGGCTGATGCTCCGACAGAGCCCGTGGGTGCACGTCTGCATCACCAGAGTTATTCCAGAGCTGTCAGCCACTATTGATTAGCCTGTATTTGGTATTGCTATTGGTGACTGAATGGTGCAAATCAACTTCAGTCCTGGCTTTGAAAAGGCACGGATCCGACTGCAGCTTCCTCCGCTGGCCCGTTCCATGAATGCTGATAAAGTCCCCTCACTTTAGGAAGAGTCATTAAAAACCCAACTGAAATGTTGGTAATTCAAGTATTTCTAGGGAGAGTTTGCTGCTCTGAACATCCCTGAGTGAGCACCATGTTCTAATATTCCGAGCACAAATCATCTCTCCCAATAAAAATTCAATAGCTCTCCCCAGAACTACCTGTTAAAACTCAGACGGTAGATTAAATATTTACTTGTTCCTTCTCAGGTGCTTCTGGTTCACCAGGAGAATTTAAAGTGGCACTAAACGCTGAGGAGCAGCTGGGCAGCAGCAGGAGGGGCTGTGGGCATGGTGGGGGTGGTGGTCCTCAGCTGAGCCCCCCAGGATCCAGGGACCTGCACCCCCTCATCCCCTCTTTGCTCTTAGACGTTGTAGATCCTGCACAAACCCTTCCCTGGGATCTGACACTACAGACTGTGCAAGGCCAGGAGAGCTGCTAAGAGCTGACTCAGCAAAGTGCTGAAACCTGTATCTAAATTCACCTGAAAAATCACTGCACTGTGAACAAGTGCTCAGTGTTTTGGAGCTCATGTGGTTTGAGCGTGAGTGGATTTAGGTTTGAGTGTGGAGTTACAGCCTGGGCTGTGTTTTGAGTCAGAGCCTGAATAAGGTTTCCTACAGTTAATTTTTATGGATTTGAGATACGAGCAGTGTGCTGGTAACTGAACTGGTAATTTTGCTGTTCAGAAATCAAATTAACTGGGATTCCTGTCTTTCGTGCTTCCCCTGCCTTATTCTCAAGTAATATCTTTGCAACCATTGAATATTTGGTTTGACTTCGATTCGTTCAAAACTGATGTGGCCAAAATAATTCTGATTTCACTGTGCCCGGCTACTGTTTCCTTGTACTTCATTATTCATTCCATTCACTTGGCCTGAACTGCGTGCTTGATTGTCATGTAAACTACTTTTCAAATGCACTTCTGAAGTGCAAAAATATTGGAGCAGCACAATATGTTGCAGTAATGTGTTAGTGCACATGACAAGATACAGGGGCTGTTAATAAGGTCAGGCTTTCAATGGTAACCCAACTGAGTGGTGCTTTTTTGTGTGCCTTGTAAAAGTAGATTATAAACACATCCAGAGCAGTTAAAGAAGCAATTTAGACACAATGATCTGATTTCACTGAGCCATATGGACTTTATATCTCTCACATCCTTTATTCCACGTACAGTTTCTTTCTCTCTCCAAGGGCTGCTGCTGTACCAGCTGTGCAGTGCCCAGAAAAGCCTGAGATGTGAACTAGGCAGCTCACTGAGCTCCTGTTTGCAAATAGATATGAATTTATTGCAGGAGCAGGGGATAGATCTTATGAGTTTTGCAGGCTTCTCTCTGCTTTGGAACTGGCTGAAGGTCAGTGGATGTGTCAGGAGGTAATACGAGAGAACTTTGGCAGACTTGCTCTGTAACTCATACTTTTTATGTATCCTATTTCATAAAAGACAGAAAAAGGAACTTCAGTGCAATTTGCTTTGGAAGTTAATTGGAGCAGACATCCAAGTCTTAAGTAAATCAGCTCTGTATCATTTGACACACAACATTACTTCGATTAGCATGACTTTCACCATTATCCAGACAGAGGAAACGATGTACCATGCTAATCAGAATATTAAAGTGACACCAGCACTTATATATTATGAATATTTACTCAACAAATGAATGCATGATGAATGAGATTGGTTTAGAAATCTTTCTCAGTAGGGAAGATGTGGATTCGTCCCCCTCAGGAAATGCTTTCCTGTGCCTAATCCAGTTATCAGATTTTCAGTGCATCTTGAGCTGCTCCCTCCGTCCCCCACAGAGCAGCTCCAACAGGGCTTTCTGCACATACAGGAATCATATACATTGTTCTGAATGGCTCATGAGGCTGAAAGCTGGAATGGGGTGATCTTCGAGATTCCTTCCAACCCAAACCATTCCATGAATCTAAGATTTTTGGGACCAGAAGAACAATGAGATTAAAAATAGCCTCTTTCCTATATAAAGCATGTTGACAAACACTGACCTTGAGTCCCCGCTGAGACGTGAGTTGAATTTTACTTTGAAAACTCATGGTCAGAGTCAAAGTGAATTGTCAAAGTGAATTGTGTACAGTTCCTCCACCTGCTTCTCTGGGTACCTGCCTGGAGAAGGACACAGGACACCACAGGCTCTTCCCATCCACTGGGCAAAGAGAAGGAATATGCAGGGATTGGCTCCTTGATGCTGAAAGCCCCAGGAATCTTGGCTAACTTCTAGTCTAGCTTGGAATAATCCTTAGAAAGCAGAAAAAGAGGCTTTTTATAGTTCATCACTGAGTATAGCACTGAATATAACCAAGGGCTCTGCTCCATAATCAGGGCTACAGCTTCCAAGGTTTCAGTGGAATATTTTCTGCTCCTCTGGCCCCTGTGCTCCACAGTCAGCTCCAGTGCTGGTGTAGAGCAATTCAGAGTGACCTTGTACCAGCACTGTCATGATCATTCATCATGTCACCGTCTCTGTCCTTACACAGAGCAAGTGACACCTTCCAGCAGCCAGAGAACTTGGATTGCATCTTATCTGGAGCTTGGCACAGAGGGTTGCTCTCTAGTAGTTCTGTCTTGAAGGGTAAATCAACTGCCTGCTGGATTCTTCCACCACATACATCATAGCAGGGGACTTTGTTGTGTAGGTGACCGTGGTGAGGCCACTGTGTTGATTTATTCAGCTTTGCTTCATGATGTTCAAGTTCATTCTTCCCAAAGCCTTTAATCTTTTTGCAGGGAAGGTGTTGGCACAAACCATCCATACACTCAGTGACTCTCACTGGGACTTGCCCCAGACTCTAAAAAGAAGAAAAGGGGGATTATAAGAGCCCATGATGGCAAGTGAAAACACAGATACAATAGTCTTACTTCCCAACTAACCTGCCATGGACATTCCAGTGGTTTCACCCACAGCAAGCACAGGGGTGATGCAGCCCTGTGCTCCTGCCAGGGGCTGTCCCTCTTTCCCACTAAGACAGATAAATTCTGCTTGTTACCAGACCCTTGCCCATCAATCCTACCTTGTTGAGTTCCCCTCAAACAGGGCAAGTCAGCAGCTGCAAAATGGAGAAGCAAGCAAGGCTCATTTTCTTGGCGTGTGTGATGACCACGGACGGGGCTTGCATGTGTGACTGACATGGTAGATTAATTTATAATGAAAATGCAACTTTCACATAAATGACATTAGGAGATATCTTCAGTGCTGTGCTCATCTGCCTGAAGGGACAATGTGGTTTCCTATTACTGCTAAGATGCACAGTAGCATTGCTCGGCTGGTTTGGTTTTATTTTTATATTGTGCTGCCAGTTCAGTTAGAAATCCAGGCAAGCTGTGTCGATGGCAGTAAGGCACCCATCCTCCAAAAAACAGGCTTCTTCCCCATTCAAACAGTGAGGGTATCTAAGAAGTCACTAGTCACTGTTGAAAATGGGGTGTAGTTGCAGCTTTGAAAAAGGTTAAGTGTTTGGTTTGACATGTGCCCTGTAAATACAGTGCTTAGCCCAGCTGAAAATATAGTTGTTGATCTTTCATAGCACCCCTTGGATCTGGAATAAGTGTGTCACAACCATGGCGCAGTAGATTGTTTACAAATAACAACCCTTCCTGTCACTTCTATTTGCTCAGTTTGTTGAGTTTGCAAACCTTTGGAAAAAGTGCAGTTTGCACACACTCAGCTGAGATATTTAAGAACTTTTAGAAGTCATATTAACTCATGGTTTTGCCTGCAGGCCTGGGATGCTCCCTGCAATTGTGTGTGTATGGGAGGAAGGCTGTTTGATGAAGTGGTTTGATTTTTTACGGCTTGATTTTGTGACCTTAAAGGTACTCTTTCAGCACAGCTTCTGTTTTGCTGTGCCTTTGGGTGTGTGTAGGGTTGGGGTTGTATTTCCCATATATAGAAGTGACCTGACTTCTATGCTCTGTCTTACCCTCTTTATTAACGTTATCTTGCCATGGGACAGGGGCTGAATGCAAGAAGAGTCGAGCACAAGTTGATTCTCCTGCTATCTCATTGTCTGCAGTACATAAATCTTGAAAAGTGTGCTTTGAATAGGAAAGGATACCAACTTAATGATACATTTACTCTAACTATGGCTGAGTGTGCCCAGAATCCTAATGTGTGCTGCAGACTCCTCATGGTAACAGATGCTGCTCTCTGCTTATAAAGTAAGTTTATTGCATTAGCTGCCTGTAAGCAGTTTACTCTCTAGAAGATTCATAGAGTAAATTAAAATTATCTAATTATTTGTTATCTAATTTAATAGAGAGATGGTCTTGATCTTCAGATATTACACATGTATGATTATATTACAAGGCAGTATGGCAGAGGTTTCTTTCTGAGCTCTGAGCTGCTACTGAACATGAAGAGAAACTTCTACTCACACCCAGACCTGTCTAGAGATGGGCTGCAATAGCCTTACCAGGGAGAACTCACTGAGGTGGGGCTTTCAATTACAGATATTTTCCTGTGCGTGCCTGTCCCTCTGCCTGCCCACCTGGCACAGTCCAGCTGGCCCTGTGACATCTCTGCTGTGCCCCTTCCCACAGGGTTCATCTTCTGCCAGAGGTGTTGCAGCACGGAACAAACAGGGGTGCTCCAAGCAGAGTCCAGCCTTTGTAGGCTTAGCTGATGGCTATAACAGTGTTTATTTACTGGTATTTAACTAATTCTCCTCTCCACACTTAACAGACTATTCTGCTTCCGAAAAAGTGCCACCTCTCCTGCTCTCAGCAATTTGGATGCTGAGTCTTGTTGACCTGAGCCTTGCAGGCTCTTGGGTTGGGGTGAAGGAGGCTGAGTCCATCATTTGGGGTTGCTCCTCAAAGAATGCTCAGCATGGGGTGAGAGGGTTTGGGACAGAAAGTCCCACTTGCTTGATGTGGAGAACAAGAGAGCCCTCCTGTTGTAACGATGATATGCACGTCTTACCCTGTAATGTTCTGAGTCACTGTGACAAATGGCTCCTGCTGATGTCACTCATGTCCCAAGGGATGTCTTGGCTCTCCAGCCAGCATGCAGCAAGCTGCAAATAGTATTTCAAAATGAAAAATCACAGGTGTTTTCTGGATGCCACCCAAAGGAAGGAGCGTGGATTTCAGGCAGAAATCAAATCAGGCCACATGGAAAGATCCCCCTGAACACCCCAGACAGTCGACAGAAGGTGGTTGTGACATTACCAGTCAACCTGCTCACCTGGGAAAGCAGAAGCAGCACAAGTGTACATTTAAATTAAGTCTTCTGTAAAAAGCTTTTAACAAGGAAGGGCTGAAACAGCAGAAATTCCACACCACAGACTTTGGTGCTGTGGGAAAAATAGAGGAAAGAACATCCTTTGTTGCATGCCACGTCCTGCCTGCTAAATGTAATGAAAATTCATGTCATCTTCAGAGAACCACTTGATTATCTTTCTATCTGTCTGTCTGTCTGTCTGTCTGTCTGTCTTTCTCTCTCCATCTACCCATCCACACCATTTCCCAGTGCAGGATCCACATGTGTGTGTGCTCTATTAGTAAACTATAGTAATGGCTTTTGCTGGCACCTACCAGAGGAGCATCCTGGAGAGGATCTTTTGAGGTGATGTTAGCTGTAGTTAAGATTTGTATTGCCTTCACCAGTTTATTCCATTCTGTCCTTGATTTGCTCCAGATCTTGTGGAAGTCCTGTATCTTTTCCTTATCCTCTGCCCACTTGACAACCCCATTAATACATGTTGTTTAAAAAGAAGATACCAAACCCTTGGCAGGATGCCTTCTTTGTTTAAGCCTGCTGGACAAATATAATTTATGTAGCCTTCATTGACACTATCTGTTTCTGATGATGGAGAAATGAATAATGCAGTTATGAGAGAAGCTTACTCATGGGTTACCTGTAACTCTGAGTGAGTGCATAAATGCTACTCTGTGTTGGACTTGTCAGAGGACACTCAGGGCTGATGTAAAAAAAACCTCCTTTCCAAAATTGAAGATATGAATGTTTGGGTAGATGCTTGTTGATTATTCAGCCTCTTTTCACCATCAAAATGCAGCTATTCATAAAAATAAAATTCCAAAAATGCAGGTACAAAATGGCAGAAACATGGGAGGTTTTTATTAGGAAAAAGAGAGTAAATATTATTTGACTAAGAATTAGTTTATATTGAGGTGAGGGATTTCCCCTCTGCTGCTGCTTTTGCTTTGCAGGGACTGCTATTCAAATCCTGAGATACATGTGTTATTCATGAAAACACTGTCACAAGGTGTCTCGGTTTTAATACAGCAAGAAACACAAATGCTACATCTGTAGGAGAATAGTTTGTGTTTGGCTTGGCAAAAATAGCTGTAGGGAAGCTGTGGTGCTGGGTTTTAATGGACCCTGCTGTTAATGACAACTACTTAATATTTCCCTCATACATTCCTTTGGGTTCATTCAAACAGCAGCTCTCCCAAGTGCTGCAGAAAGACGTAATATGATAAATTAAGCTGGGTCAAAGAGGAGAAATTATTTTAAATGAATACAAACATCTAATTTGTCTGGACTTTTAATGAATTGAAATGCCAATATTGCTGGAGTTGACAGCATGGTAAATTCTACTAAATTCTGTAAATTCTCTACTAAACTTTCCTTATTTTTTATCACTTCTTTTCACATGCTCATATATCACAGCACTGTAGTGGCACTCACTCTGCTGAAGTGGAACCAGTTTTCCTATCCTGGGGTGCCTATGGACCACCTTTGGGTTACAGTGACCCTGCCCAGTGACTGATGTGGCTACAGGGCCCCCTCTTGCCTCATGCAGGGTTGGACCCCCCGTTCCTCCCTTGGGGCCAGAGCTCCTGTGCTCCTTCAGCTCCCAGCTCCAGAACAGCTACAGCCATTCCTAAATTTCATTGAGCAAATAATTTTCCCTTTGAGGTGAAAGGACAGCAAAGTCCAGGAGATGCCATATTCACCTTCTTGATGGTCTGGAAAGTGGCAGCCTGGACCTGGGGCTGGGTGACCCACAGCTTTTTTTGGCACTGAGTTTTCAGCAGACTCACAGCATGTTCTAGACCCTCCCAGCCCTCCTAAGGAGGTGTGAAAGGGAGTGTAAATCTTCCTGGCTGTCACTTGCCCGTCAATGGTGAGGTTCTTGGCAGTGCTCTGAAGGGTTTATGAGCAGTATGTGCTGCACAACCAGCCTCCATCAGCTGCCTCTCTCCTGCAACACCACAAATACATTATCTGCCCCTAGTGAGCCTCTCCTTCCCAGCTTACATTAACACCATTGCCACCACAGCCCCTAATTTATTGGTCAGCTTTGCTTTTAAATGATATTTACGGCCTGGCTTAATAGCAAGTCTGTTTTCTGTTTGTTGCAGATGGTAACTCAGGGATTTGTTTGGCTGACTTTAAGAAACACTTTCAAACCACAGCCAGTGGGTTTGCTTTTATTGCTGGAAGGATTCAAATAAACACAAGATGATTCTGTATCATTACCTGATGTTGTGTGACGACTCTGTCAGCCTCCCTCCTGCTTTGGTGATGCTTTGAAGGGATGTTTGACACACCACCCTCACAGGGAAGACTTTCTTTCTAATATCCAGCCTAACCCTGTCCTCTGTTAATTGGAAGCCATTCCCCCTGGTCCTCTGCTGGGGGTCAGCCTGTAGCAGAAACTGCAGGAATTAAACCCAGCACCTTCTCTGCTGCCCTTATTCCTCCCACACTTGCCCTCTGGTACGTCCCAGAGACTCGGGGATGAGCTGCCAGTGGATGAAGTGTTGTGTCCCTTGCATGATGGCTGTTACTACTAAACCTTTTTTCCCTGCTACTTCCAAGTGCTGTCACACCCCGGTGCAGGAGCTGTAGCTTTAGGGGGTTTATTGGAGCATCCCTGACACCCCCCAGCCCCTGGGGCCTCCAACAGGAGAAAACAAGGGAACCGCAGCTGTTGACCGTAACACAAATCAACTGCTACTTGTGCTGATGTTTTCAGCATAATGCATTGCAGCTTGAACATGTTGACTATCTGCATAATTTCTCCTTGAATAATTTTCCTGCCATATGGGACAGTGCAGACCTTGAGCTGCTGGCTCTGCCCACACCCCCTGCACAACTAACGAGCCTGGCTTGGCGGGGAACAGCAACCTGCACATCCCTGGGAGGAAGCCAGGGTTTCTGCTGATGTGCTTGAGGGAGGGATGGGTTTCTAACCCCCAGCCTGGCATGAGAAGCACTCATGAGTGGTGATGGTCCTGCTGACACAGCCCCTGTGCTCCCACATGCACCACTGTGGGGGCTCAGGGCCCTGCAGACCTTGGGGCAGGGCACAGAGGACAGCCTGTGCTGCTGAAAGGAGTTTTTAGGGGACAGAGAGGATTTCAGCCTCCAAAGCTGTCACATTGGGGGTTTTCATCAGCATTGATTTGAGCTTCTAAAGTAAAATATTGTTCAAGACAATTAACCAGCTCAGCTTTGTTATACAGGGAAACTTGAGGAATTCTTTACAAAGCTCCTGTCCTTTACCATTTAGCCTTAATGCAAAGCATAACCTCTAGCAGTGTCTGCTGCAGTTAATATTGTTGACAAGCTGGGCTGTCTTTCGGTCCAGACTTCATGTCTTAATTAAATGGAATTTGTTTCAGCAAATAATGCTTGTCAAAAGTATTTTGTTTTTTTTTTTTTTCTTTTGCCTTAGGATCTACAAAGATGCTCTTAGACATTTTGATAATTAGCCATCTGTGTCTCAGCATTACAATAGCTCCACGTAAAGACAGACTAATTTTTCCCAAGCCAAAATTATAAATTAAATACACAGACATGTCAGGCTAATCTTAAATATAAAGCCAGAGAGCAGTAGTACACTGTGCATGAGAACACTGGGAGCTCACCTAGGACAAACCTGTTGCTTTTAGGAGAAATTCTGATGCTGGAATGAGCTGTGGTGGGACCAGTACCAGGCATGATGTTGGCTGGCTGCACCAGGGGAGGTTTAGATTGGATGTTAGGGAATATTTCTCCATGGAAAGGGTTGTCAAACCCTGGAACAGGCTGTGGAGTCACCATCCCTGGAAGGATTTAACAGAGATGGCACTTGGGGACATGGTTTAGTGGTGGCCTTGGCAGTGCTGGGGGAACAATGTCCTATCTGCCCTATTGGTTTTGGAAATTGCCTGGACCCACTGGGATTTCTGCCAATGTTTTCCATGTGTGAGGGGAGAAAGGGCAATGCCACATCAGGGTGTTGTCTACAAATGTGAATGCATCCCCTTCCCCCACAAAAAATAGGAAGATGAGAAAAAATGACATGAAAAATAAATTAAAAAAAAAAACGCATAAAGAGTTTTCAGGCTTGAGAAAATGCCTTACCTGGAGAAAATGAAATCTACTCAAGAAATCAGACAGAAGCCGATGTATCCAGTGGATTGAAATAATTTTACAGACAGAAAACACTGAGTAATTTTGGCTGTGGGACAAGGCTGGCATCCTGTGTGCCAGCGGTGGGATGCCACAGCCAGCCAGCTTCAAAGCTGAGGTTGTGTTCTACACAGAGCTGACTTTGTGCTGAGCCAGCCTGGGACCTGGAAAAGTGCCGAGGGAGCGGGGCTGGCTGGCACTTGCTGTCTGTGTCAGTGTGGGGCATCTCCTGGAGGAGCTCGGCTGAGCTCGACACTGCACGCGATGCCGTCGGTGCTGCACTGATCAGGGGAACAGGCTGGAGCTGCTGGCAGGATATGGACTGTTCACACCAGGCACAGGAAAGAAAGGGGTGGGGAGAGGGTTACCCAGAGAAGCTGTGGCTGCCACATCCCTGGAAGTGTCTAAGGACAGGCTGGACGGGGCTTGGAGCAACCTGGGCTGGTGGAAGGTGTCCCTGCCCGTGGCAGGGGGACAGAACGAGATGAGCTTTAAAGTCCCTTCCCACACAAATCATAAGCCAGTTTTCAGCCTCTATTTGTGGTCCATCAGTATTTTTGATACTATATTTTAAAGTAATTATATTGGACTCCATGTAAAAATAAGACTGGAGCCCAGTGCAACAATCCAAATACAGAAAAAATATAATACAGCTGTTCATGTGGGACTGCAGAACAGGTGATGTCCAGCTTAGGGAAATTCTACATCCTTATGCTCAGAACAGCCTCAGCACAGGAGGGACTGGTCTGCAGGAGCAGCTGTGCTGAAAAGGAGGAGAGGTAAAAATAGGAAATAATACACTTGTTTAAGAAAAAATCCCATCACCCCAAATTACTAACCAGTGCCTTATTATTCTTTTCTAGCCTTTTTGGACCTGTTTAAAGAAAAGGAAGATTCCAGCGTGGTTCCCCTGCCTGACCCAGATGAGATCAGGCTTTGCCAGCCCTCAAAGCAAATCCTCTGCAGAAATTAGGAACTTTCCTCCACAGAACTTTCCCTCCACTTTCCAGAAAGTCCATTAACATCAAGTTTACTGTAGCCTTAAATAAAACATTAAAAACTCTCCCTCAGCAATACTCCCTGCAGGAAAGAGGAAAACTCCTCTCCAGGTAACTCTGCCAGTGCTGCAGGAGAGGAAGTGTCAGCTGGGCTCACACCCTCTCCTCATCCCAGAGGAACCAGCTCCCGGCTGGGCACTGGATGGCACAGGGAACATGTCACTGAGCCAGGAATTGGAGTTACACTTCTGGAAATGCCAGTGCTCTGACCTTTGCAAATTGGGATGGGCTGCTCCTTTGATTTAGTGCTTGTCTTGCTTCCGAGGCTCAGCTGGTTCTCTGCTCTCGCTGTGCTCGCTGCCTTCATCTCATGGCTTTGGACAAGTGTCAAAGACACCACACACTGCCAAGGGTTAGTGCTGAAGTGCTTAATTAAACAAACCTCTGGGCTGTGGCAATTTGCATGGTAAAAGCATCACAGTAGGGCTCTTTTCCTTTTTTTTTTTTTTTTTATTTCTTCTAAAGTTAGGATTGGGAACTGGTTAAAAAAATAATGTGAGATTTTGTTGGGGTTTTTGTGGGTTTTTTTTTTGTTTTGTTTGGGTTTGGTTTCTTTTTGTTTGTTTGGTGTGCTTTTTAGGTTTTTGTGGGGTTTTTGGTTTGTTGTTGTTGTTGTTTGGTTTTTTGGTTTGGTTTGGTTTTCAGGTTTTTTTTTTTGTTCTCAACTACAAGCATTTGGAAAATACGACTCGCAACCCCCCCTCTGACTGGGGGGGATCAGCTCTGGTGTACAAGCAGCACCACTGGAAGAGGTGAATACAACACTGATCTCTGCTTTGTTTGCCATAACCCAACTGCACTGTGGGGATTTGGTTGGTTTTATTTTTTTTTTGGTGAGCCCATAAGAAGATGAGCAGAGCAGCGAGTCCAGCAAGCAGGGCAGGTTTCAGGTGGGTCCTGGGGGTTCATAGAGGGGCTGTCCCTGTTTCCTGAGGGATGTTCACTTAAAACAAAGCCCTGAACAGGGAGGGACAAAGGGGGTCTTAGGGAAAAAAATACCCAGGCGTGAGGGCATGCCCATATCTATTAGGAATAACCAGGTTATTGCACAAGTCTCTCCCAGCCTCCGTTCCTGTGTTCCTGTTCATTTTGTTGACCTGCTGTAGGGTCAGACAGGGAATTAGCCATTATCTCCTCACAGAATTGAGATCTTGACCTTTCCATCCGTTTTACACAGCACCCAGCACGCTAGCAGGCACTCTGGTAATTAAGGGCTAATCATGGTATAAATCAAGTAAATAAGTACCTGTCAACAGGTCATCGGGACTGGTGTTCCTCCTGGGCAGAGCTGTGTTCGTGGAGGTCACTGCAGCCAAACAGCCCAAATCCTTCCAGGCAAGAGTGTTTTTCAACAGCCCTTTCATGAAGCCCCTTTTGCAGGGGGGGGAACCAAAGCACCCTACCATTCCCATCTCCCACCCATCCTGCAGGCAAGCCCACCAAAATATTTGAGGACTTCTGTTGATTTTTTTGCAGTGGTAAAAAAAATTAATAAATCCAAGTATTTAATGATAAGAATATGTTGTCACAGATTCCAACTTAAGTAACTTGTGAGGGGTTCTTTCCAAATTAAAAGTGGATGGTTTCTAAACAGGCACTGCAGTGCACAGGTAAAATGTTCTGTAAAAATTCTCACTCGTTCACAAAGTGAAAATACTGAGGGAAATACTAAGACAAAACAGTATTTCTATCATACAGTGATGAATGTTCAATGCATCTGATCCTGGCAAGGACTATTTTTCCCATGATCCTGGTGTCAGAACACCCTACTGACACAAGTGTATAGGATAATGAAAAGGTCATTAATTCAATTTAGATTAATTTCAATAAATCACCATGATTAATTAATAATTTATTAACTAGGAATTAAGTGTGAATTGGTAGAGAACACAAAGGGAGTAGGAAAGAAACTGCCCACAGGAAATGCAGTCTCTTTTTGACAGAGTTGAAAGGCAAAAATGAGTTGAAACATTTTTTTGAGTATATATAAAATTTCTGTGTCATAAAAAAAAAATAAAATCAGAGTAACAAATGTGCAGCACTTTAATGTCAGATTTGACTGTCATTGGAACTGTTCACAAGGAGTGTGGACAATCTAAGTTGTAGTTCATTTTCTAAGGATGATATATAACCATTAGGATAATTTAGAAAAACACATCACCAGAACTTGGGCTGAAGAGGGAAGAAAGGGAACATCTTTGGAAGGTCCAAGTGGGATTTTTCAAGTGAACGCTATTCCAATATTTTGAGACAAACAGGGAGAAGTGAGGTCTGTTACACATCTTTCACAGCCTATATATAAACCAGCCTCAAGAATATTTACCTGAACAGATATATACAGATTTTTTTTTTGTTTTAAATATTCTTAAAAAAGTAATATTTGCTTGATCTATGACACAATGAACGTCTCTACAGGGAAAACGTACCGTAGGCATAACAAAATACTCAAGAAGTCATAAAAGGTAACACGAGAGCAGTGTTTGGCCTTGGTAAAAGACATTTAGGATGGCTGCAATGGATGGATACAGCTTTGTTCAAGAAAGGAGTTGTGCATATTTAAAGGTACTTACAAAGCTGGTCTTCTCCTTTCCTTGACATGGGTATGTTTCCTAATGGGATGAGTAGAAAGTCATGGACACCATGCATTGTTAAAGGAGGGCTATGCCCATCTGTCTCACATGTCTGTGTTGTAATGATGGAAGAGTCTCTTCTAACCCCTATGGCTCATAAGTGAGAGAGATGTAGCATTCAGCCTGTGGGAGTTGAAGGGCAATTTCAAGGACTCCATGTTTAATGAATTCATAGGATTCAGCTCCCCTTCTTCGTCTGTCAGAACAGATTTTTATATTCTCTATAGAACTGAAATGGTTTAAAACACTTCAGGTCTACAGCCATGCTAAAATGCTGCTCTTCTGGTAAAGTTTAACATTTAAAGCAAAGATTACCAGTGTTAAGCATCCTTCTTGCTTAAAATCCCTCTGTGTGTGGAGTGAAATGGGTGACTTTAAGCATCTGTGGAGGAAAATAATTACCACACCACTACCTATCACTGGATGTGTTCAGCAGCAGCTTTTGTACAAACTGGGCAACAAGGTCACTGGCAAAATGAGCTGGATCTTTCCACAGGCCACAGGTGGCTCCAAAGCTTCCAAAATTTACCTTCAGAGAGTTTTGACCCACTTCAAGACCACATTTTCCAAGTGGCACGGGGGATACAACCTCTCTGATGGCACTGCTGCTCACCCGGCTCCGCGAGCCACAGCTGCTCTTGCCCTCGTCCCCTCATGGTGATGGATGTAGAAAGTTACAAAAATGCAACTAGAAAAGTTTTTATATCTTCCCAGTGTGCAAATGGCTGTGTGTTTTTTATGGGAACTCGACTGAAATTTCTCAATGCCAGCTGTTGCATTCTTGGATGATTCAGCCGCTTTTACATGAATGTCTTTGCTCATAACTAAAAGATAATTGACTATAAACAAGTGTACTATAAACATGAAGGGAAAAAAAATCACAAAGAAGAATTGTTTCCTGGTTTTTCTGAAAATAAATAGGCAATTAAGGCTATGACTAGAAAATGAGTGAAGTTTCTATTAGAATAATGCCTGTCATTTTAACTGCTATTTTATGAAGAACCAAGTGGCTTCAGTGCTACTAAATATTTAATGAGAGAAGCCAATGATGTCTAGAAGTGTTGCTGTCTCCTATGGGAATAACTGTAACTAATTCTCTGCCCCCAAAAGAGCAGATTTTGCATATTGTGCCCAAACTGACAGCACTGTGAGCTGCTGAAAGACCAACACCACCTTCTCAACAAAATTGTTTACAAACTCTGACCCCTCCCCACCTCAGTGTTTCCTGGCTTTTACCCAGGCTTGGATGGGTAATGGCCTGGATATTTCATGGCAAATTTCTCAAACACAATCACACAAACACGCACTGGAAGAGGGGGGACTCATCCCATTGCCTTCAGTAGGACCAAGAGCAAAATTAAGCGCGGAAGCGAGCGAGCTGACAGTTACTATTTCTGTGATGCCTCCTTCTGAAACCACATCTGTGCATCCTCCCAAAGCCATCCTGCAGAGGAAACGCATCAGCTTTCATTAAATCGCTCTCCCAGGTTTCTCTGGGTTGAAAACTGCTCTGATGCTTAGTTCCCCCCATCATCCAAAGGGGAATATTCACTGCAGTCCTCGCTGCTGCAGCCTCCCCGTGCTGGGGTGGGGCAGCCAGTGCAGCCAACGGGCAAGGGATGCAGGGAAGAAAACTGATGGCTTGGACATAACACAAAAGCTCCTCAGTATGGAAAGTCAAAACCTGTTTTGTTCTACAGAATCACTGGGTTTCGTGGCTTATACGATATCTCAGTGGAGATATTATTTGTTTCCCAGCATTTTTCTCGTAACCACAAATCATACCCACAAATAAAAAATATCCCTTCAAAACCACTTCCTATTAGCAGAGCATACCTTATATTATAAAACTTGCAAGTAGACCAGTGTTGTACCATGAAGCCTATACAGGGTTTTTTTTGTTTTTTTCTTTTTGTTTTCCCAGTGTAAAAATATACAATGCTACTGCTCATCTGTTGCAGTGTAAAGGTCCAACTGGTCCTTGCCTGCTGAAGGCTCCACCTCTACTGCCCTTTCATACCTCCCCAACCCAGACCACTGTGTTACCCCTCCTTACACCCGACACCTCACAGCGTAACGTATTTTGCCTCCCGTTTATAACAAACAATGAATCTTTAGCTGGTGTAATGAGATACTGTCCAAATAATCCACTGTCTTTCATAATTCTGTTGTAGCTGCTCCAGGGCCAGTCTTTGGATGTGATAGGGTCCTTTAAGTTCTTCAGTACGTTCATTTTCCCCGTCGACAGCTCCACAAAAAGCACGTCTGTTTGCCGACGTGAGGCAGCGTACACATAGTACTGATTGCCTTCGGTGAAGGAGGGCTGGAACGTCAGGTCGGACACGCGGCTGTTCGTCTGCAAGTCAGAAAGCAGCCGGATCTCCCCCCGCACGGTCAGGGCCTGCACCGTGATCCTGCCGCTGTCCCCGTCGGCGCTGACCAGGTACCGCCCGTCGGGGGACACGTGCGGGGAGCCCGACACGGCGCCGTTGGGGCCGACGACGGCGTCGGTGACGCTGTCCAGGATGAGCTGGGGTGACGCGGCGCCCGCGCGGCCCCGCCGGCACTGGATGAAGTAGTGGCCGCCCAGGTGGGTGTAGGCCATGGCCTGTGGAGCACAGCCCCGCGCCCGCAGGCTGATGGTCTTGACGTGGGTCACGGTCTCCAGGTCGATCTTGTGAACGGCTGGCTTCGATCTGTTAAAAACAAAGCCGAACCTGCAACGGGAAACGAGACACTGAGGTCACCCCTGGAGACACGGGGACACGCTGGAGCAAAGAGGGAAGTCAGCAGAACTAGGAAACTCCATCCTGGTGTTTTGGGAAGTGTGTGAAATAATGCTGTGTCTTTTCTGTATTTTAGTGCTTCTAAAACATCCTGAAAGGAGGGATATATTGTATTTCAGTTCAAATCTGCAACCTGATCCTGGAAGTTTGAATATGTGCTCGGGCACTTGAATCTCCAAGAGCTGAAATCAATCTGCTCTGCACCTGAGCCTTGCCAGCTCCTACACTGTCCCCAGGCACCACTGGTACCAATCACAAATCCCAGATCCCCTCTGCTGCTATCATTTAAGAGATGAAGTTAGACATGCTCTTCATTTGGTGGTTATACATTATATTGTATATTTATTAAATGATATTATATTTATATATTATATTTATATATTATATTATACTATATTATATATAGTTGCTCTCTGGCCCCAACCTGGCAGCAATATGCTTTACTTTGAATGTTCTTCTATTGGGATAGGAATGATGCCAAGGCTTGGGTGTTCTGTAGGCTACTAATGACCAGGTTTGTATTTAATCTGTCTGATGTCTACAGTGATGTAATTCAATATATATTCACGCCTTAAATCCCAAAGTAGAAAAACATTCAAAATAAAGCATAATGCTGCCAGGCTGGGGCCAGAGAGCAACTACATATAATATAGTATAATATAATATATAAATATAATATAATATCATAAATATACAATATAATGTATAACCACCAAATGAAGAGCATGTCTAACCTCATCTCTTAAATGACAGCAGCGGAGGGGAGCCGTGATGTGTGTTTGGTACCAGTGGTGCCTGGGGACAGCTGGCAAGGCTCAGGTGCAGAGTAGACTGTGTTAAACACCACCCTGGCAGCCCAGGGAAGGTGTAAAACATTTCTTGAGGAACATAACCAGGGTGCCCTGAAGATAAGGGGTCTTGATTTTCTGTCTCAAGACAGGGCAGGAAACAGAGAGCAGAGAATAAATGTTCTGTAAAAGATATATGCTGCAGCAGATCTGACCTTTGCTGAAGACAAGAAAAGGTCAGGAATAGCCAGGAAAGGTTTCTGCTTAATTTGAGAGAGAGAGCCCATAGAAACAGCCTGTTTGTGTTCCTGGGATTCACAGGTCACTGGCACTGGCTTACAAAAACTAATTTTACATTGAGCATCTTTTCATCCGTTCAATGCAGACAGAAGGAAATGAAGTGAGTGCTTAGTGTTGTATCTCTTCCCCAAAAGATGTAAAATTGCCTTGTGAAATGTGGAGGATGACGTGCTTGCGTGCAGACAATATATATTTTGCTTGAAACACTGGGTTTGTTTCTTTATTCTTAATCCATCTGTCAGTGAGACACAGCAATGATTTCACTTCTGAGGAACGAGCCAGTGCAGTGAATGATCCCATGAAAATCACTGGGCTAAGCCTTTCATTTCCCCATTATACTCCCATCCATTAGAGACTTCACAAAATATCTGCAGTGGAGAGCTGTAGCGCACTGGGTGTGGGGAAATTGGATATGACACTTGTATTTCTCCTGGATGAGTGCATTTTAAGTACACTTTAAAAAGTGCTTTCCCTTACAGCATTTTTTTTTCCCCAAGACTTCCTTAATACTTGGCCGAACGCCTGAAGAAGTTAAGAAATGGTTCTTATCATAAACTCTCATTTAAAGAAGTGGGTCAGGATGTATTTTATGTGCCCACAGCTGCAGAAGAGGCACAGCCCTTGCATGAAATCTGTGATCTGAAATCTCAAAGCAAAACTTGCACTTGGAGAGTTTTCAACAGACAACAAGCTACCCTGGGAACCAATAAAAACGGATACATTTCTAGATATCCATCTGAAATAAGAGGCAGCTGAAATACATATGCAGGAATATTTGCATATAAATATTTTTTGGCTTGTGGAAGAGACTGCTTAAATATTCACCTTCCTGGGAAATGCTGGTATTGCCATTCATTGTTTCTGAGTGGAGAGTTTAGAACATGATCTCAATGAGTCTCATTAGACTGCAAGCAATTATTTTTCTGGGCTGAGGGTGAGTGAGAATGGACAAAGATCTGGCTCTGAACAAATGCAACAGGAAATCAGGCACAGCATTTGCAGCTTTGCACACGGGAAATTATAGACAAGAACCTACATTTAATATTTCTTATGGAATCTGTATACAGCCAACTAATCACATTCAAGCAAAAAGACAACTAAACAAACAAACAAATAAAGCATAACTGTTCCACTTTCCTGTCTTTGAACCCCATCTTCACCTTCTCAGCTCAGGCTTTAACATTCAGCAGAGTCATTTACCTCCTGGCACTACTATTAGTCACAATGAAATTTTGAGGGAAAACTGGAAAAATGAAGTAGAGAGAAATTACAAGTGACAGCCATGAGCTATGTATCATTATTTTGTGTTTCTGGAAGAAAAGTTATTTATTTTGGAACAGATTCAATATATAATCATTTAAGTGTGACCCCCCCCCTCCCAGTGCTCCCTGCAGGAAACCTAAGATTAATGTAAGGAGGTACATTATAGTTTTTTGAGAGTTTTGCTTAGTTAAACTATATAGGAGAAAGAAGACGGTTTAAGAGTTGTTATGCTGTAACATGGAAAGAACAGTATGAATTGCTGTGCAGTTATCATCAATTCTGATAATGTTAATGGGAGGCTTCCTGTGCCTGCTGGGAAGCAGCCAGTATTACTCCAAGTTATTAGTATGTTAGTTACACAACCTCATTAACCACTACATCACATTAACATTCAAAACTGATGGTTCATGGAGGTTTATTTTGTTAATGTGCAGTGCACACCATTTCTCTGCTCAAACCACACACCCCACGCAGAGATCCAAGTTGGAAACACGTGGAAGAACCTTCTGCTTCAGGCAGAGTACACTTTTACCACTTCAAGCAATAAATCCTTGCCATAGGTTTCTGCCCAGATCCATAAAATCATTTGGAGTAAAGAAAAGGTGATTTTTGGGCCATCAAACTCCTGGCACAAGCAAGCCAGGACAGAGTGTCATAAGCTGCAAGGAGGGGTGGCTGACCAAGGTGAGTGCCTTGAATGCCTCTACCAAGGTCTAAGGGAAATCCAGGCTTGTCTCTTGCTGTTTTATTGATTAGCTGAATAACCACTGGCAATTTGCTCAACCATTTCTCCATTTCACATGTGAAAATGGGAATAAAAGCAGTCAGCTTCCTCCCAGATTCATTCATTCACTCATTCATACTTGCAAAGTGCTCTGAGGTTATGAGAAGGGAGGAGCCTGGTCACCATTACTGTTCATTAAGATAACTTCTTACCTGACATGATTAATAATAAGATTTGTAGGTGGTATAAAAAAATCCTCCACTCCTTGGAAGGGCGTGCGGATCACCCGCGGATCCTCCCCCGCGCTCGCCTCCGGGATCACCTACAACAAACACAGCAGGCTGAGCACAGGAGGAGCAGGGAGTAAAGCAGAAAGGTAAACACAGATTACACACAGGCACGGGGGTCAGTGGCTCTTCCCAGGCTTTAATTGATTAATGACTTCAAAACACTGTTTGGTGTCGATGTCTTGAAAAGTTGTGCTAATAAATAGTATTTGAGGCTTGACATTTGTAAGGTAAGTACACAACTTGACTTTCCTAAGTGGTTTACATCTTGAGAAAGAGCAGTCATGCAGGAGCTGAAGCAGTATGACAACACTAGGACCATAATAATTCATCCCTCACTGTCTAAAGTAAACACCTATTTCATGGTCACATTTATTAATCTCACTTAAATGCACAGCGATAATTTACCAGCTTGAAGGATCAAACAGTAACTCACAGCAGCTAATTATCACTTTGAAGGAGAAAAACTGGTCATCCACCTATAGCATCATGTAAAGTTCAGGGAGGAGCAGAGAAGGGCCCTTTGGTTGGACCCTGGTCCTGTCCTCCAGCACAGGGCACATCTCCACGGCCAGGGGAACTCAGCTCCTCCACTGCTCTGGAAAGGAGAACCTCTCAATAATTAAAATGCTAAATACTCAAATTTATTGCTGGGTTCAAGATGATTTTAGTCCATTCGTTAGGAACTTCTGTTGCTCTAATGTGCAACAGTCGTTGCTTTGAATTTATAGCTACATAATTCATTAAAGAGATGCTAAATCCCTAAAAGGTTTAGTTCAGACAGCTGTTCTGGTCATGCCATTTAGATTTCTTCCAATTAGATTGCTCAAGAAGGATGTCCACCCTTACATAGTGCTTTCAAGAGGCCAGACATTTGCTTACCACAAGCCAGTAATGGCTAAACAACAGCATCCCATTAGTTGGTTGCATGGGCAGCTTGATGAATCCCTGACTTCCAGAGCACGAGTGGAAATTTAAATCAACCTCTGCAGCAGCATCTTTGTTAACAAAAAATGTTTTATTGCATGTCTGCAAGTAACCACTGCAGGTTTTAAGGAGGAACTTCGCTAAATTAGTCACTGCCCACCTTTTGGGAAAGAAGGTCAATAAAAAAGAAAGGATCTGCTGATGCTGATGCTAATCTCACCTCTTTGTGTGTAACTGCACTTCTTAAAGATAACAGAAAGGACTATCTGAGAGCTGGAGCCTTCTAACAAGTTTCCAACTGTGCAGGTGGTGTGTTCTTCTTAATAATGACATGCTTGTGCCATCTCTACTTTAATTACACAAACCTCTCACAGCTGGATGGAAGAAATTAAGTCAGAAAGGGTAAAGAGAGCCCATTTTGTCCCCTTATACCCTGTATATATACAGGAAACTGCTCATCCCCTGGTGAGACGACCTGGTGGCATTGCCTTGCAAACCCTCATTTATTCGCTCCCTTTCTGGTTTTGGTGTCTTCCTGAAATCACCCACGATGGAGTAGCTGTTCCAGTTTTTATTATTGACAGTCTGCAGTCGTTATCTTGGATGGAGCATGTGGCTGGTGGGAATGGCTCATCCCATCTTCACAGAGCAGCATCTCTAGTGAAGCCTTGGGCAACCCCAGGACTAACGTAGACTCCAGGTTTGTAGGTTTTTAGGTCAGAAAGCACAGACACTTTTCTTCTCTGTCTCCCGGGGAGTGCTTTAATGTAGACTTACCAGCACACATTTCTGGCAGGAGTATTCACATGACACCTGTATTTCTAGAAAGGTTGGGCAGCAAGGGCCAGAAAACAACTACTAGAGAAGGGTTGTCTGGATGGATCAAATCAGCTCTGGTGTCAACTCTGTCATATAACACACAGCAGCAGCAAAACACCCAATTAGATGACTACTCTCCATGTGTCTGTACTGTTAATGGAACAGTGAATCTGTCAAGGTAATCCAGAAGCAGAAGCTAATTTAGTTGCCCACACTCATGTGCAGTGCTGTGTCCCAACATCACCGTGGGTCTGATGGTGCTGAGCGTGGAGGAGCTCCAGGGACCTGGCTGGCACCCCTCCAGTGGAGTCACTGACACCCAGTGACAGGATTTGTTCCTGAAGTTTTGCTTTTGTTGTTTATGGTTTTTATTTTCATTTATCCAGCTGCCAGCCCTTGCTGTATGACTTTTTGGCTCTGCCACCAGCCTGAAAACAAACCAGAGCCCTGCTGCCAGCCTGCGGCACAGTCATTGCTCAGAAACAAATTAAACAGCAGGAAAAATATGTGAGGATGGACAGAGGAGGGCTCAATAAAACACACTGGATATGCAAACGAAACAGCAGCTTTATATCCAGACCATTAAATGCTGTTAATTACCTGCAACCCACCAGTCACCAACGTGCTATCAGTGATGCTGAGCCCAGGAAGAGCAAAGGCTCTGGCAGGTCAGGACTCACCTGCAGTGTGGTTGAGGATTTCCTCATGTCCCCCCAGCTGAGCACCCACACTTGGTCGTGGGACTTGTCATAATGTAATTTGGTTGGTAATGGGTCCACATCCAAGGACTTAAAAAAAACCCAGAGACAGTTATTTACACAGTGGCCCAAAGGCCCAGGACAAATATGACATGAGTTCACTGCAGGCATCCCATACACCCTGGGACACTCCCTGTGCAGCTCTGCCCTCAGAGCAGCTGGAGGATCAGCAGCAGCACAAACATTTGGCTCTGCTGCCATTTCCTGGGTAGACATCACTCCATCTTAAGCTGTTACTTACAGCCAGTAGATCAGGGGCCAATTTGTGCTTAAACTGTACCCACACCAGCTCATTCTTCCCAACCTGCTGATGACCCAGCACAGGCAGCTAAGTCAGAAATTCATCCCAGCATTATTTTACCAGACTCACAGCAAGCCTGGCTGCAGATGCAGCCCTGAGACTATGAACTCCAAGCCCCAGAGGAGTCTTTTCCTGTCAGGTTACAGAACAAGGAATGACAGTGTGACCCCAAAGGTGAAAGCAACACAGGTCCAGCTTTTTAGTAATGTCAGGAGATCCACTGGGCAAAGAGCTAATTTTTTTGTCCTGTATTGAGTCTTTTGCCAACAGTGAATAACACATTCACTTGTAAGTACCTGTATGGCTTTCTGAGTCTGGATATCAATTATCAGGACTCTGTTCTGCTTAGGCTGTGTCACATAAATGTACTTGTCTCTGACATTGACTGCTGAAGCCCAGAGGCAGGACTGAGTGTCTTCACCTTCCACTCTAGGACAGATTTCCTCCTGAGGGAAAAGGAAAAAAAAGAAAAGATTTAATTCCTACAAGTTCAGGGCCTGGAGCAGCAAGAAGCTTAGACTTGAAAATCATTGGAAAAAAATCCCTGGGGATTCTGAGAGGATGATATTTTTCCCCTTTCTTTCCTGGAAAACATGAAATAATTAATTTATTGTGTACCACACTGCAGCCTGGCTCTGTACAGTGACATTAAACAGCTGGACCTCCTGCAAACATATATTGAATTTAAATAACCACACAGCCCATGGATCGATCTTTTGAAGCGCACTGAGGTTCATCAAGGCTTGCAGTGCTGTCAGCATTTATTAGCAACAGAAATATCACTCTGTGCTTCGAAAAAACAGGAATTCACATTAACTGAACCACTGCTTCATATTTTTCAAAAAGTCTTCATTTTCTGTGCACGAGAGCATGCTCTAAAACACTTGTGCTCAGGGAAACAGCAGCAAAACAGGCAGGATCCTACAGCACCAGAAACTTCCCCATTCAAAAGGAACCAAATCCTGTTGCTTTGGACCAAATCCTGTTCACAGCTGCCTGATGCTATATTTTGTCTCTGATCCTCCACTCACTGAGTCCTGTGGAGAAGAGAAGAGAAAGAGAAAGAGAGAAGAGAGAGAAAAGAGAAAAAAGAGAGAAGAGAAAAGAGAGAAAAGAGAGAAAAGAGAGAAAAGAGAGAAAAGAGAGAAAAGAGAGAAAAGAGAGAAAGAAGATCCAGAGTTGGAAGGGACCCACAAGGATCATTGAGTCCAACTCCTGGCCCTTCACAGGACCAGATTCACACCATGTGCAACAATTATGGATAAAAAGATATCACCTCTAAGCAGCACAGTTCTGTTGGTAGGTGCCTTGGTGGAGACCATGAGTAAGGGTTGAATATAGAAGACTCAATAGCTTGGCTGCATTTTCCTTTCTGTCCCTCCAGTCAGGCTGGGAATGGACACTAAGGCAAGCTAAAAGATGCTACACCAGCTCAGATCTGGGCTTCCAGCAGCTGTTCACACAGCCAAGCACCTGACAGCCTCCAGCCTGCTCTCCTCATCCTCAGGTCTCACAACAGAATATCCATCCAAGCCAACAGGAGCAGAGAAAGGTCACAGGCCTTTCTGCTGCAGTGCAGCTCAGCTGCTCTACCTGCTTTTGTGCCCTCTAATAGCAAATGAATTCTTGTAGAATCCCTCCTGAAGTTGCAGGCTGCTGTCACTGCCTATGTAGAAAACACTCAAGATAGTAAAAGGCAAAAGGGAGGAAAAAAAGGTCAGCCATCCCCAGATCAAGGGAAAGGGCTCTATGATATCTGCAGGAAACCCTCAGAGGTGTCTGAAAGGCAGCCAAGTGATGATGCTGAAAATCCCTTTTATGCCCACCACTGTGCTGACATTATTTCCTTAAGTGCCCTCTCTCCTTTATTCTTTTCAAGCTGTTTCTCCAGGACCACCTCTTCGATATTTACAGCTCTTTGGAAAAGAAACACAAGATTTCTGTCTTTGAGAAGCAACAGCTCAAGTGTGGCTTAATAATATTATCCACTAAGGACCAGCCCTGGGGTGAGCATCAGTCTGGATTTCTTCCAAGGTATATTAAAACTAGTGGGAAAAAAAAATCAATATCAACCACAAATATATTGAGATTTAGAAAATATGAAATACAGACTCACAAGAAGATCTTGACCCACAGCAGCAGTCTGACCCAGCCTGCAGGGCTCACAATAGTGATTGTCCCCTTCTATTCCTCCCAAAATTGAAAGCAAGGCTGAGTCTTTTTTTCGGAAGGGAGCCACAGTCCAAGCTTCCCTTTTTAAAAAATAAAAACTAAATAAAGGAGTAACTAAAAAAACCATTTCTGGATGTATTTCAGCACTGGGTTTTACGAGAATTGACATTTTCACGAGGATATCCACGATGTGTGTTACTGCACAGGAATACATGGCACAGGTCACCGAGAGCTCTGGCCTCCCAGAGCCTCCAGGCATGTGTGACCCACTGGCCATGCTGAGCTCCACAGTGCTTGACATCCACTGACAACTGAACAAATGTTCCTTGGGATTTCCTAAAGCAAGGGTTAAGTAAACTCAGTGCTGACAGAAAAGTGCCAGCAGCAAACACAGCGTGCAGGGCTCTGTTTCAGTGGTAGAAGATGCACAGGACCTGCATGGCATAACCATCTTCTGGCATTCCTATTCACCTCCCTGCTGGGGTTTAACATGGGAAACCATTTCTACAGAGCAGGAAGCAGCCCAAAGGACCCACTGCTCTGCCTGTGGAGCCATCAGTAAAAGGAGCACAGTGAGTGATGTGTGCATCTCTCTGCTCCTGGCTTCTGTACCTTCCCCGAAGCCCAGCTACAACTTTGGGGCACAGATAACTAAACAGATCAAAGAGGACAAATGAAAGTCTTTGCTTACATGAAAACTAGTCAAATTCTCTGCAGCATGTCACTAATCCTCCACGGCAGCCTTAGAACTTCCATGGTTCCCTTGATTTTCCAGAGAAGATGTTACACCTCAGGGATGCTGCACGAAACCCACCCAGCTCCAAACACCCCCGTGGCAAACAGGTCCTTCAGCAATAACAACCTTTGAAGAGATTAACAGGAAGTTTCCCAGCTGTAGCTGCTGGGCTTAGGACTTACATAAGTGGTGAAAATCCTCTCTTCGGGCCTGATGTGTCTCCGGATTTCACATTCGTTTGGCTGCAGGACCGTGATCCCATCGTCGGAGAAGACATAGAACATATTCCCCACACTCAGGCCTTGAAGGGGCATAAAGCAAAAGGAGGGGGATTTTTTTTTGGTATGTACCCCTAGCTGTTAGGACTTAAAGGACTCACCCTCCTCCCCCAGCAAACAAAATCTGCCTTACATAAAAGTTGGTCACTTGGATGCAGTCGGTGCATTCACAAAATCAAAGTTCATGTCACAACGAGGGCTTCAAGGAGTGAAGAGGTACAGACACATTCAAAAATGCATTGCCTTGGTGGCGGTGGTTGTACTCAAATAACTGTGGTCAGCTCTTGGAAATAGGTACCAAAGCAGGATTTGATCACAGGAAGCCCTTCTATTGCACTGCTAACTCCCTCAGATCAGTTTTTTTCCCTATGATTTCATCAAAACCAGACTGATAATAATTTGAGAACTGAAAGAAAAGCTTTAGTTAAAATTAATCTGAAGGTCATTTTGTTACAGGCAACTTGACCTCTTGTAACTGCCATGCAAAATGGAAGTGCTCAGCATCTGTTCCATGGATGAAAATATACAGATTTGTCTATTTTCTTAACCTATCAGGATGAACTAACTACAGCCACCAAAATAAATACATTTTTGAAATCTTGCAAAGTGTAATTCACAAATGTGGAGTAGTTCAGCAACACAACAGCACTCATTTATCCAACTGGGGCATTCCAGGAGATTTGGAAAACTGGCTGGACCGTCACTGCTTTGCTGTCAGGAGACTGTATTTTATCATTTCTGTCCTGCAGAAACACCTTAAAACACTGATAATTTGGTTGTTCTTCAGCTACATGCAGTTGCAGCAACGAGCATGTTTGAGAAATGTTGAGGATCTTTTCACTCTAGTTCCAAAGATCCAAGCATCATTCCATCTTTTTCACACCCCCACCAGAAAGTGTTTGCAATGACCACTGTCACCCCAGCAGTGTTGAGAGTGTACTTCTCTGCCAACAAAATGGTGATGTTATCATTTGTAATTTCTGATTAATTTCATGGAGAAATAAGGTCCTGGTTCTATGGAATAGTGTTGAGTGTTAAAAATTCCCTTGGCTTGCCCTGTGGTGGCAGCTTTAAGCACCACTCACAGCGACAGAATTTCTCACATTTCTGAAGTGTTTGCAGGATTGAGATCTAAGTCATCCCAGAAAACTTCACAGTCAAAACATGGATAATTTGGATAAATGCATTTTTGGAAAATGTTGTACAATATATAGTATCTAGTAATGCTAGAAGGGTTTTTTTTGGTGCTAAAAACCCCTCCTTTGGTGCCAAATCAGTGGCTTCAGAGCACAAATGTCTCAGCATGTGATGTTTGCTGCACTCACAACGTGCAAGTTGAGTCCCTCTAAACCATAGCACAGAAATCCCCCAGTTGGGGCATCAGGTGGGTACAGGAGATCCTTAAATGTGATGCCACAGTGAGGGATCATGCATGTAGGAAAAAAAAGCTACAAAAATTCCACTGAGGACTAAGTTCTTTTATGGACTAAGGGTTAATTTTGTTTCAAGTATATTGGTAAAACATTTTGTTTGGGCACTTTGGACCAAAACCTGCCCTCCCAGAACACACACAACTCCCACCTGCCTCAGTGGGATTTGAGTGAACACATCAGAGGGCAGAGTTTGATCCTGGCCTGGAATGAGTGCACATATTCCATGGGGAAAGGATTTTAATCCTAAGAAGTGGAAACAGGCAGGCAATCAATTACGACCACTGTGAAGATGCTCATTATTATTATTTTCATGCACAACAGTAGCGTGATTTTGTCTGATGATCCCATTACAATGAGGGTGTGTTTAAGAAGTAAGACCTTAATTTCCCACAAAGATACTATGACAACAATTTTACCCCAGCAGGTTTAGAGTCTTGACTTGGTAAGTCACACCACTTATTTTACAGTAAAATGAGCCCAAGCTTTTCTGCTGACTGATTAAAATATGCTACAAATTACTGAGAGCATCCAGGTACTCTCTTTTTAAAAAAGTTTATTAATTTAAAATTTTATTTTTTTTAGAGATTGATCTTCACACTGATTTTTAGACCAAGCAGGTTTTTTACCAGACAAAGTAGGTACTTTACTGTGACTTATGAAGCACTTTCTAAATCTTGATTGGGGTACATCCTAAACAATCTCATGGACACCAGTAAAACAGATTCCACTCCTGATTCTACTGCTGCAACTCCTTGGTCCAGGGGATTATTTCAGTACATAGGTGGGCAGTGGGGTATTTTGTATTATTTATATCAGTAAGGCAGGTACTAGATTGGGAATTGGGGCACTAATGAGGAGGGGTTTTCTTTTTTTCAGGTTGGATGGCACAACCAGTTCAAAAACTAAAGGCATAAGGAAAGGCAACATATCTCACCTGTATAGCAAATTCATTTTTAATGGAATTGAAAGAATACATGAAAATGTAAAAACAAAAATACCATTCCTGTCTTCCAGCCCTCTCTGTGCCAAGACTCCACATGCTTAAAGTTTGTTTGATGGATTCTTTGTCTGGAACAAATGTGCCCATCAAATACTACAGAACAACACAGGCAAGGGAATAAACCTGTTCTACAGATACTGAATTGTTTAGGAACATCAATAGTAAACCTGCTTTTACTGCCCATGTTTTGCCTCTACATTGCTCATACTTTTATTTAAAATGTGCAAGGTTGATAAGCAGTAAGTCCATATTGTTTAGCAAAACCATAATAAGACTTTCTGCAACCAACTTCTTAGCTGTTCTTTAAATATTATTGTACTTCTGCATCTGGTGGGGTTATCCAACTGCTTTCTTTAAAAAGGAGCAGAAGGGATGCTGTACATAAACAGCATTGTGCAGAAGATGCTGGACTGATTAGAAGCCCCAGAGATTTCATTTGCAAGCAGAAGGGAGACAGCAATTCTTAGTGCCTGTAATGCCATTTACAGGAACACCAGCAGTGAAGAGCCTCCTCAGGGCCCTGCACCAGGCACTTGGGGGTATTTGGGAAGAAGTGGTGGGTGAGGTGGCTGTGCCACCTCTCCTGACCTCCAGCCAGCTGCATTTGGCTTGGGCTGGACTGGCTCAGAGCTCATGCAGTGTATTTGCTCTGTGTGCCTGTTTGCAGCCAACAGAGGCACACCCAGGGTGCAGCACCACTCACTAAGCACTGGCACCTTCCTTCTGCCCCTAAAATCCTCTGTGCTGAGCCCCAGCCACGCAGAAAGCTCCATCCTGAGGGCATGAAGCCCAAGTGCTGTTTTGGGTCCTGGAGGCACCACTTGTGAAGGGGCGAAGGGAGCGGGGCAGCCCTTCCCAGAGGAGGCAGGGGATGGAGGGAGGGGGTCTGCAGTGGGCAGGGGGACGTGGCCCACAGCAGTTTGTCACTGCACAGAGACCTTTCCCACCCAGCTGGAAGGACACCAAGGTCCCATCTGCCTCACATGCAGCTGGCAGATCTAAGAACTGCCTTACACCTGAACTTCAACCCCAGACCCTTCCTGCAGCCCTCCAGGAGCCTGAGGGTCCTCATCCACACCCCGTGGCTCCACAACCCCAGGGACAGATGGACAACCTCTGGGAGAGCCCCTTGGGCCATTGCATGGTGCACCTTACGGGATGTTTTGGGAATTATGACAGCACGAGCATGCACAAAATCAGACAATTTTTCACTTCAAGGGCCTCCATAATATCTTTGGGTCAATTAGCTGCTTTGGATGGTTTATTTTTCCTAATTTGGCTTCCAAGACACACAGATGTTGACCTTGTGCAGGGCACACTATAAATTTGATCAAACCAGAGATCTTAACTGCCAATTAAAACAAGGAGGAATGGGGCAACCTTTACCCTGCATCGATTTAACAGAGAGAAGGAAGAAAATCTGTTGTGGTTTAGGTTTTTTTTGCCTAACGGTCAAGAACACAATTTCTGCTGCTCACCTAGAACACATCAATACATGCTACTGAAAAGGAAGAGCTTGAATTGCTTGCTTAAAAATGCAGTGTATTGAATTTATGCCTTACTTGTTCAATTATGGTAATTTGGGAGCACTTCTGACACTTGTGTGATTGTTAATGCAGCTTCAGAATCTCAGGCTACTCACATTTGTGGCAGTATATATAAAATTCATATTTTTATATATTTTATGGTCATCCCTTGTTTCAGAGTGGGAAAATGGAAGAAGTTATAGGTAGGAGAGTGACATCTCTTATTTGAAGAACTTAGCTTTTAAATGTCTGGTCTGTACTTAATCTGGTAACTGTGAAAGCTGACAGGGTTAGTGGTAAGTCAGTGGAGAATGGCCCATCATGGAATTATTAAAGCAGACAAGCACATTATCACTACAACAAAAGAACTTTACTGCAGTACCTTCCTCTCGCCACAGTATGTTTGCAACTGCAGCATCAGAATATTGGGAAAGCCAGAAAATAACCAGGAAAAGAAAAAAAAACAACAAAACAATGTCAAAACTTTCATTGTAGCAAGTAACTGAATAAATACTCACGTTTACATGAACTGTTTAATTGGTGAAAACTTTGTAACATTCATTCAAGTAAAATATCAGGAAAGACAGAGAGTTCTAAATACATTTGCCCCTCTAGAGACAATTCAGAAACTTTGTCATGGAAAAAGTCCTGCCTGAAATGAAGGGGGACTGTAGCCTGTGCAAAGATCAGTGACCTCCCAAGGAGAAGCTGTTCCCTCCAAATGCAGCTGGAGGCACAGCACAGGCTGGGATTGTCTGTGCAGGTTCAACAAGGAAACATGACATGGAATTATTGACTCATTAAGGTTGGAAAAGACCTCTAAGATCATCGAGTCCAACCATTAACCCAGCACTGCCAGGTCCACCAACATCCTTCAGAAGAAGTCTGAGACTGGCAGCTACAGCAGCCACACACTTGGCTGCATTTTTCTTGGATCTTCTTGCAACTCCATTCTCTTTTAGAATTCAGATACACTTTGAAAGTACACCTGCATTTGAACTTCTGTTTAAGATAGATCCAATTATTTCTCAACATCCTGTAATTTCCTTTGCTCCAGTATTCAAGGGAAAACGACCAATGTTAAAAAGAGTACATAAATCTGGTTAATGAAGAATAGAATATATTTTCCAAAGATTCTCCACAAGGGCCTATATTTATGGGTAACTTGGTTTCCAATTCTTGCTCTATATTAACAGCCAGAAAAGCAGCAAAAATTCCATTTGCACCTAAACTTTTAGTACTACCATAAACCTAGGCAATCTCCCAAGTAGTTAAGATGGCAGAATTAGGAAGGATCAGGCCTCTGGGAGCTTTTCCATTGGGGCAACTAATCAGCTCCTTCAGTAATTGTGTTTTGGGGACAGTGTGGTCACGATAACACTGCCACACTCCTCCAGGAGACAGGAGGGAAGAATATTTGGCTTTGAAGATAATTTCACACTGAGGGAAACCTATTCTGCTAGTTAGTGATGTAAAAACAAGTAAAAGAAATAATTTAATCACTACATTTTTAAACATCTAAATATTTGAGAACGACTGGTAACTGGCTTCAAAAGAAGAAATCTCATACAGAAATCAATGAGATTTATAGAATTTGACAAAATACTACATTTTGGATTCTCTGATATCTAAAGTTATGGCAAATTTTCTACTCTAATAAAGCTGTTACCCATCCCACACTCAGTGTACTTCTGGCACATGAAAGGCACCACTGGCCTGGGCAAGATTTTACCTTCTCTGAGTGATTCCTACCCAAAACCCCTGATCAAAGTGCAGTCAAAACTGTCATCACCTTATGGAACAGTCCAACAAACTGCATGCAATGGCCTGAGCTATTAAATTACATGTATGCCATCACATTTGTACATCCTTTAAGGAAATCAATCCATGGAAGATGAAGCTTACGGGTCTTTCTTGCTGAGTCTTCGATGAAAAGTGAAGATATGTCCTCGTCCACTCCCACCTCGTTTTTGGCAATGCAGGTGTAGGCACCAGTGTCCTCGTACCGAACACTGCTGATGTGGAGCTCACTCCCATTTGCTGGAAGAAAGACACTCATAAACAGAGTTTCTCACCACTGCTAATTGCTGTTCCTGTCCTTAATTGCCTTCCATCGTCACAGCCACCCAGTGATGGCTCATATGGACCTGTTTCCCCATATGGAGCTACAGGTTTCTGGGGATTCTCATGATGTTTTGCTTCTTTCCTTTAGCACATACATACTCCACACCAGAAAAGAACAAAGAACAATACTGAGAACCAATAATAAATTACATTTCATTTATTTCTTCTTCCTGTTAAAAAATTGCTTTGGCTTTAGTGAAGAAAAAATAACTTCAAATTTGCAAACTGTTTTTTGTCAGATCACCAAAACCTTTGGTTTGGGAGGGGTCTCTCTACAGTTCTTCCTACCATTTTGCTTTCTAGAGTGGGACCACTGCCTGAAACCTTTGAAAGATGTTGAGTTACCACACCCAGCATGCAGGGATATCAGTGCTGCCCACACTGGCTGAGGGCTGCAATCCACCACAGCCACACTGGGACATGAATTGGGGGGGGGTGTTAATATTTTCACACATAAAATTGCAAATAAGTATTTTTGCCTTTTGCTGTGTCTGGTGCACCCTCATCTGAACAGGGACAGACAGGAGCTGAGCCCAATTCCTTCAGAGAGCTCAGTGTGTGCCTGATTCTCCGCCGACCCGCATCCAGTGTGGGCTTAGATCTGAACAAATAATTTAATGGATTTCTCTTCAAATAATTTAATGCATTTCTCTTGTGATGTGCTGTGCCCAAGAAGCCAGGCGGTGGAGGAGCAGGCAGGCTGCCTTTGAACAGAATGCCTTCCCCACTTACATCAATCGATACCACGTTTCCCGAGGAATTCACAGGAGAAAGATAAAAAGAAAGAACAGGGGGTTTGTAACATGATTTCCAACAACTGCGGCTTAGCAAAGTACAAGAACTTCTGGTTTAAAGTGCAAAATAATCCTCCTTAATCCCCGTCTACAATACTTTAATTAATCAAAATGCTGTTCTTACCGAGGAGCGAGAGCTGTTTGGACAGTTTGGGCGTGATATCGATGCCGTTCTTGAGCCAGGTAATTCGGGGATTAGGGATGCCCTCGGCGTGACATCTGAGGCTGGCGGACACGCCCGGCTCCTGCGCCTGCGTCTCGGGGTACACCCGGATCACCGGAGGCACTGCGGGGAACAAGGGATTGGGCACTCGGAACCCCCCCGCCGGTGCCCCCCAGAGCTGCAGGGAGCCCTGAGCCCGGAGCTGGGCAGAGAAACAGCGCTCTGGCCTCCAGGGCAAGCTCCAGGAATGGTTTCCTACAGCTCAGCCTGGGGGGCAGGACACAGAAAATAATTTCCCAAGCCCTGGCACAGGTTGCCCAGAGAAGCTGTGGCTGCCCCACCCCCGGAAGTGTCCAAGGCCAGGTTGGACGGGGCTTGGAGCAACCTGGGCTGGTGGGAGGTGTCCCTGCCCATGGCAGGGGGGTGGGATGGGATGGGCTTTAAGATCCCTTCCAACCCAAACCATTCTGTGATCCTCTGATTCTGTAACAGAAAACAGTAAACTAACACACCAAGGCCAGGGAGCAACTCTGAGATCCAATCTTGTATTTAGACCACTCTTGCTTGTTTTTGCTTTCATTAAGTGACTGATCCAACTTAATAGTTGGATTAAAACCTAAGGTGGGTTTTAATTTACAAGTTACTACTTACAAGTTACAGGATAAACTCCAAATCTTCACTGAGTCTAGTAAGGAAGGAATTGGAGTTTTTGCCTATTAGAAGTAGCCTAATATTCAGTATTAACTGAATATCCATCAGGAAGTAGCCTGTGTATTTACTACCTCTTATTCTGAATAAATAAAGTGTTTATCAATTACTTCTTTTCACTGAGAGGTTTTCAAAAAGTGACTTACCTCATTTCAGGAAGGCCCCTCTGAACCACTTAATATACTCAATTGGCAGAACTACTAATTATATTACAATTTCAGAGATGCTCATTGATTTTCAATCATGTTGCCTTCACTGCTCAAACCAACAAGGCTTAATACCACCCATTAACTCTTTCTTACCAATTTACTCACAAACTACAAAAAGAATTTGCAATATTGCAACATCAGTGAAAGACACCAGTGAGACGCTTTCACCTCAAGGGACAAATAAAAGGAAATGTCAGGATGTGCCATAACAGGGCTGATGGTGTTTGTGTTTCACAATGAAGGGGTCAACTTTTCCACCAAATTAGGAGATTTTGGGGCCCATGATGTAGCTGAGGAAAATGAACAACAACTGCTGGCACTGGTGGAGGACAGAGGAAGATTTGTGGGTTGTGTTTTGTTTGTTTGTTTTTTTTAAGAAAGCCTGAATGAGTTAATAACAAACTTTTTCTGGAAATCACTGGCTTAAGGTATCAAATTCAGTGCTCTATTTTTATATAGTAACTCATTAGGCTCCAGGATTATCAAAACTAAATTGTCTTAACAGTTGCTTTAGAATAAAATGAAATCCTGGTTTGCAGCTTGTTATGTGTCTATACATTCATATGGGGACAGTTTAAATAAATACATTCTCTAGCACACACTTTCCATCTTCCTATTTCTATTTTTTATGGGTCTTACCAGAGAGAGATGTATTTTACTTCTGTCTTCTCCACCAACTGCCAAGCATTAACCAGAGCTGAGTCGTCAGCTTGGAAGGAAATCAGCCCTGACAGAAAGCCCTCAAGTCTACTTGGGTTTTATGGCTTTAAAAGTGAGAGATTGTTGAAGTGTAATGTGAGAGGAAATGCCTACAGCCAACTGCAGAGGAAAAAAAAAAACAGGGACTTCTAGCAAAAGAATGGCTTTGAACTCCACCTCTGCACTGGACCTGTAGGTTTAGTTCCCTGTCTTCTATTTCCACTACTTAAAAAGAAAAGAAAAGATGTTATAAGGTGAGGGAAGCACCATCCAATAGCTTTTTAATCAGGCGGTTACCAAAAAGACCAGGTTTGTTTTATTAAACTGAGCGTTCAATTTCTAAATAAAAGCATTTACTACCATTTTATCTCCTCTTCCCCACATTACTGTCAGGTTTGCAGCCCCTCCTGACTTCAGGAGGTGACAAATCCAAGGGGGAGGAGAGCAGGGGAAGGAACCTGCTGCTGGAGGTGCTGGTGGCTGTTGGAGCCACCCCTGTGTTTATTTAAGGCACAGTTCCCAAGCAATTCCAGGGAATAAGACTGGGAATCATTTCATCAGTATCTTAGAAAATGAACTTAAATTTCTCTCAGTCAGTGTGTCCAGGTACAACATGATAAAGACAGTAATTTTTGTCCACTTTGACAGAATTTTATGAAGGTCCTGCACTCAATGCTTGTCTCACCTATTATTTGCTTGCTACTAGTAACGTTTTGTGAATGAAATGATTTACTAACTGAGGTGTACTGAAAGCCCCTGTGATTTATTCAGACTCACAGCTGGAAGGTGCTGTGTCTCCTACAAACCCAGAGGAAAAAAAATTTACAACATCCAAGGAGGTCAAGTGCCCAAATCCGGGTGAATTCAACTGATTTGGCTGAGATGCCTCATGGCCAAAGGCATCAGAGCAATGTCACTCCAAGCCTGGTGTCTTCTTCTCACCTGCCAGCTCTCAGAGACAGAGCCCATCCCAGTCATCACCAATTTAATGCTCTCAAAACCAGTGGGGGCTGATATTTTCTTGTCATTGTTTGCTTTAGGCTTTCCTGTTCATCTGGGCACTCGTGCCAGCTCTCCCCATGATGGTCACAATCACTGTGATCCCCAGAATTAGGGCACTCTTTCAGAATCAGCCTCACACCTTGAGAGTCTGCACGTGACTAATCCACCTATTTTACCTGCAGGGCTGAAAACACAATAGATTTATTACTGCAAAAGGTAGCTCAGAGGTCCCAGACACTGAATCAATGCTCTGCACGAAAATTTCCTCAACTTAAATTTACAGCAAGAGTGATTAGTAAGGGAACTGGGTTTTTTTCACCTACAAAAAAAGATGTGTTGCACCTCCATTCCTGCTCTCTTATCATTTTCCTGCTCCTTCTACTTTTAAACTTTTTATTTTTTCTCTCTTGTCTTACATATTTCACTGCACAGGTAAATTATTGCATGCAAATGCCTTGTGATAACAGCAAACTGCAGAATGCATTTTTATTGTCCTTGCTACAAATTAATACATTCCAAGTAAGCACATTTTTACTTTAAACTTGCAAAGGTTTCAGCTCCAGACTTTAGGATATATGGATTACCCTTTGCTTTTTCCCTGGGTGAATATATATCATCGCTAACCATTACCGTGTCTGCAGCCAAGGGCAATATAAAAATGCCATTATCTTAAGCAAAGTAGGAAAAAAGAGGCATTGAAACAAGCAGGAGATTGGGTAGATTGCCTACTGCTGCATACAGAGCAGCACCTCAGTTGTGAGCAGCCCAATCCATTCCAGCAAAGCAGCTCAGGTGATAAAGCACACGATGAGCACAGATGGTGGCACCGAGGCCCACAGACATCCATTGCTGCAGGAGCTCTGTACTCCAGGGGCTGGTAATAATTAACAGATTAGTCATTTACTTGAGATGTTTCACTCTCTCCATTTATGATTTGAAAGGAGTTTGCAGCACTGTATGTTTGCTCTTGAAAAGCCACATTACCAAAACAGCCGTGCTCAGAACCTCTCCCTGCCACTGCAAAATCTGTCCTATTGGACCCTTATAATTGGGCTGAGGATCAAATGGCTTTTTAAAACTACTTTCAAGGAATACAATATTCTGATTTATGCTGATGTTTTCCTGAGTGCAAGGACCAAGGAAAATGATGCCCTACACTCAGCAGTCTCTTGATTTGCAAACTATCAATTTTCATAGTTGATTACAATTTTATGAGATTCTTTATCCTCAGCAACTCTTTTTTCCTCTTGAAAGTGATAAATTGCTTTTCCTCCCTACAGTTAGTGTATGCTGTACACATTTCCCAAGCAATATCCATACGTAGGAGAGAACATAATTTTCCTACTGTTCTTGGCTTCTCCTGATCAAAGATACCAGCACACAAAATGAATTTTTCATTCTTAAACTGTTTAAACACTGCCTCTCAGCACTTTCTTTTCTTCCAAAAATGTTAAGGGCCAGATGTATAAATACACTGACTTAAATTTTACCACTAACTGTGAATTCTAAGATTGCTCAGCTCAACACAAACCTCCCACCCCAACCAGGCTGCATTTCACGGGTGCTTCTTGCCCAGATGTGAGCCAGTGGTTTGGGGCACTCATCTGGTGCTCTTCACATTTTCTGCCTAACAAGATTCTCATCTCTGCTTGTCAAAATGAGCATCTGGACCTACCCACATTATTTGGGATATCCTGAACCAGCTGATACAAAGGGAAGTGCTGCAAAGCAATGAGCAGTTGAGCAGCAGTAGAGCTCCAAATCCCAGAAACTTCCGATGTCGTCAAAATTGGGCTGCAAAATTTCTATTTAAGCTCATATTTCCTAACTTTCTATATCCCTTAAGCAATGCAAAAGCCAGTGTTACGTTCTAAAAAGAGGCAAAGCAGAAAGCAAGATAAAGAGAATATAGTATGTTCAATAAAAGCACATGAAGTGAGCAAACAGAACTAGGATCAGATTCTTTTGTAAGCTGGACTGGTGGGTCTCAGTGCGAACAGTAAGACAGGGCCCAGGTGGTACAAAAAGGATCCAAGGACACTGGAAGAGTTACTGAAGCTTTGAAAACACTGAATTAACTGAAAAACAGTCTAAAAGTTTGAAACTGTCTGTACAGACACAGTGAGCTTGGGAAGGGTTGGGGATAAACCCTTTTACTGCCAGTTGGCTCTTCTTTCTCTATTCTCTCCCAACAGACAAACTTGGGAGCTGTCAAAAAAAAATTCTGATAACTTTTTTTCTGATAATTTTTTTTTGTGGAATAAAAACCCCCTACACGTTTTTGATGTTAAAAGTAGATCAGTGCCTCCCCAGAGGAGACAGGAGAGCAGATACACCCGAGTTCTGGCTGACTTAGTTCTGTCACATTCTCTTACCATTTTAGTCCAGTACAGGGAAGCAACAAAAACCCTCCCGTGTAGAAGATGGAGTTTTTAGTTTGATACAGACAGACAGAGACAAGCCCCAGCGCTGAGCAGAGCCCATCAACCACACTTAGAGGCTCAGCATCTTCCCTCTATTCACTTTGGCTCAGTTTCTTCCCTCTTCTCCTGTCAAGAAAAATTCCTCCATTTGTCCTTTAAGTTATTGAAAACCGAGGTTTCCCTGCAGAGGGCTCTGCCTTGGGAACCCCCTGATGCATCTGAAATCCAGCAAGGCTGTCCTGCCATCAGGGCTGTCATCACAACATCAGTTGCTGGACAGAGGCAGAAAAGGAGAGAATTTAGTGATGTGGGCAGGCAGCCAGCCACATCAACAACTGCAAAAACCTTTAGGCTTTGAAAAGCCTAATGGCACACACAGGAATATCAGATGCTGTAAGACAAAGATTCCTGCACTGTTTTCTAGCAAGCCTGGGTTGATACCAGAATGCCTGGCATTTTATTCAGTATTTAGTGACTATAAAGCAACATTAAAAAGCCAACAAGAAAAGTGGGGGTTTTTTTGTATAATGGCATTTTTCTATCAGCAAGAAAACCCCTGTGCAGCTGTGGTGTGAAACTTCCACTTAAAAGAAAATGTGATCTTTCAACAACAAGTTAAATCTAAGTGGTAGGCACGAGTATGGAACAGATTACCCCCTCCCCACACTCCATCCAGCATTCCTCTCATTCTGGTTTTAGTTTCAAAGCCTTTGGGCCTTCTATTCTCAGTGATGATAAAGTCTACATTGTTGTCTGCCAACTAAACTCCATTCAGGCCTCATAATACATCACATAATAGACACGGGATTAAGTTGTTAGCTGGCTTTTCTTTCAACTGCCATTCATCAACCAAATAGCACTTTGAGGAAGGAAACCTATTTTCCCAGCTGTAGCTTGCACAATTTAGTTATCCACATTGCCAAGATTTACAGTTTACTCTCTCAAAAGATGACAAATTATTATGGAGAGACATTAAGTCAGTTCTCATTCAAATCAAGCGGGTGCCTCGTGCTCCCCTCCAGGTACTCGCTGTGCTGGGGGAGCACTTCCATCCAGCACACCTGGTTTTTAACTTAAACCTAAACCTCATGTCCACCATGGCTCTTCTTAACATCCATAAATACCCCTTTTTACTGTTCCTCCTCTCACTATTAACCTGTGTAACCTGCTCTTACCAGTTGAAAGCTCTCCTTTGTGCATGCCTGCAACACATCTAGAGAAAGGACTCGATATTAATTTTCCTTATGTTTCCTCTAATAAAGTTATTGAATTTTCCTTAAATATAAACACTTCCATACCAGAGTATGTCAAAATCTGCCCATAGTTAGCAATGGGTGACCCTGTCTCCTGTTCTGGAAATACTGCTGGGCATATTAGCACATGGAAATAAGGGTTTAAAGTTGGAAAAGGATGTTGCTGCTGGGGAGGTGGATACTCCATGGGCTGCTCCCTTGATGAAATGCTGGTTTAATCTCATGTAATTTTAAACTAAATCCGACTGACTGAGTTTGAGGTCAGGAGAAAGATAGCGAGTGCCTCAATATAAATTCCACCAGGCACAAATGTGGTCCAGGGGACGGAGGTGAACGAGAATGCTGGAATATGGCCCGTGTGATTCTCTCACCCGTAAAATGGTTTGCCCTCATTTTGCAACCCAGTGGGCCAGTGTAAATAGCCCTCAGTGAACCAAGCTGAGTACAGCAAGGCAGGAATCTGATACATGGCTGGGAGTTGGACGGCTAGTTTTGGAAACATTGCTGTATTTATTTAAATATTCTGGGCTATTTCGTGCAACAGAAATGATTTTCTGGAAGAAGAAATTATCGAGGCAACACTTGTGTTGACAAAAGTAGTAATTAGTTTAAGAGATGCTTTGAAATATTGCTCTGAGTCTATGGAGGTGTCAGTGACAGCTTTTTTGACGGTGAGGATCCCTGCTGAAGGCCAGGTAATTATACACAGCCCCCTTGGCACTTTTCTTTCTGACTGTGAGTGAGCCCCGAGCCGTGCTCACTCTCGGGCACAGAGAGTTTGGGCCATGGCTTCACACACCTCTGTGTGAATGAGGCTAACACACAACTTTTCTCAGGGAAGGTTTTCATGGAATGTCATATATGCCATTTACTAACCATTCACCTGAAGGATGTGGGTCTGATACAGCTCCTCGTAGCCGTAGGCATGACAGGTGTAATTGCCCATGTGCACGGTCGTTACCTTGGTGATGTAGAGGGAATCGTCCTCTCCAAAATCCTGCATGGAACAGAAGACAGGAAAGGTGCCTTGTTATTTAGTAACAATATTTTAAACACTCCGTGAATGGAGACTACCTGTTCAGTGGGTTTGATGGCATCACAGCCTGGGGACGCAGCTTGAATTCTGAACAGGAGGTTTTAAAGTTCATGAATCAACAGGCAGGGAGGAAATGAGAGGTGATTTAAGAGTAAGGAAAGCATCTCATCTGAGAATACAAACTTTTGTGCTGGTTGCTAACAAGGTGCTCTTTGCACATAAAAAGATGCCAAGCTCCTGCTGTTTAATTTATGGGGGAATTTAATATCTCCCTGTTAACCTCAGATGCATAAAACGCTAACGTTTGGGTGGGTTCAGGGTTCCTTTATCTGTGTTGGTTCTTAGAAAAGGCACTGCAGCCTTGAGACTTGAGGAGAAAGAACTGAAGCTGTTTGTCACTTATCTCAGACAATATCCTAGGCAGGAGACAAGCAAGTAGACAAAAAGCCTTTTCTCAGACAAACCTGTTTAGATCTGTAAATGTTTAACAAGTATCTTTCTCCATCCCCTTCATCTTCCTAGATCTGCTCTTGCATTACTTCAATTTTTGACTATAGATGGGGAGGATATGAGTTAGTAGAGATGTTTTGGCACTTGAATATGTTGTACAAGTGCTCTGCTTAGGAATTTATTTCAACTCATTATTTATTTATTTACTTCAATATTTATTTACCAAATTACAGCTAACAGAACCACAGCACTGATGGGTATGCTAAGCAGCTTCTCTTGTTACTCCACTAACGTTCACACTTCTGCAGCTCCACAGTGTTTGCATTTCTATGCAAACCCTGGAGGATACATTTAAAAACAGTTCATGAGCTTAAAGAACGATTTTCCTGTAATCATCCCCACGTGGGAAGCATGCTAAACTGACCTTTTTGCATAATTTTACTGCAGTATTATGGGAAAATCTCAAACTTCGAATCAGGAGGCACAAATCCTGTACAAGGGAGTGACTGTTGGAGAGTGGTTTTGCTCCTGGAAACCCGAGGGCTTGTTTCCAAAGCTCCAGTGTGCAGGTGGAAGGCAGCCCAGGGGACAAGGGGAAGCCCCTCCACAAGGTCCTGCCTGTGCCACCCTGGTGACACAGTCACACAGCAGAGGGTGAGGAGGGGACAGCTCACCACTGTGTCTGCCAGCAGGGCTTGACTGAGCAGGCCAGGGTGCACAGACTACACAGGAAGGTCACTTTGCTCTGCTGGTTGGGAGCCAGGAACCTGGTCCTAATTTCTTTGTGCTGGAGAGAAGGAATCCATGTGCCCTTCTCTGCTGCACCCATGGCAGTACCAACACAAGAGTCACAGAATCACAGAATATGCTGAGCTGGAAGGGACCCATCAAGATCATCGAGTCCAATTCCTGGCCCTGCCCAGGACACCCAAGAGTCACACCATGTGCCTGAGAGCATTGTCCAAGCACTCTCTGAGCTCTATCAGGCTTGGGGCTGTGCCCACTGCCCTGGGGAGCCTGTTCAGTGCCCAACCACCCTCTGGGGGAAGAACCTCTTCCTGAGATCCAGCCTGACCCTGCCCTGACACAGCTCCAGCCATTCCCTTGAGTCCTGTCCCTGCTCTTCAGAGTGAAGAGATCTGTACCTATCCCTCCACCTCCCCTCCTGAGGATGGAGAAGGAACCACCCCCCTGCACTGTTGCTGCTGCCAATGCCTGCCAGGTGCTCAGCAATAACAAGCAGGAGTTGTTTGATCACCGGATGGGCTGATTTCTAAACCAACACCATTGGGGCTCCTTCCACCTCACATTTCCTGCCTCTTCACGGCGCACCTGCTGTGCAGTTTGAAGCTTTCCTTTCCAGCCACCACCTTTTGAACATTTTTTGAAGGAAGCTGCGGTTCTGCAGCAGCCGTGAGATGCCAGCTGGCACCTTCAAGAGAAGTACAAAGGAGCCCATTTCTTGCAGTATGGATTGATCTGGCACTACTTCTGCCAGCTCTTGAATCTTCTCCAAAACCTTCTGTCTGGCACTAGAGAAGCGTCTTCGTGCCTCTCCTCTCAGTGGCAGGTCAGCACTGGCAGGGGGGAGGGAATTTTGAGAACTTGCCTAGTTTTTAGACATGCTTTAAGGCAGATTTAGAGAAATATGGAGCTTACCAGCAGGACAATAACCCTTCCCAAAGCACAGACCTTCACCTGAGAAGGCACAGACATAACCATAACCTGGTTCTGTGGCAGTGCTGCCCCGATGGGCAAACATATCAACAGTTACAAAGAATCAGAGTAAATCCACAGATGATCTGAAATCCATTATCTATCATCAAAAGCATCTCAGATATTATTGTCACCTCAATGTCAGGCAGACTCAGCATCTACACTGTGGGATTAGCTGGTTAAGCTATCCAAGACATTATTACAAATATCTAGTCAAAAATCCCCATTTCAAGCATTTGCCTGTTTTCTGGTCAGTTAGATCTTCCCTGATGGAAAGCAAAGATGCATGAGTAACTGCAAATAGAAAACATATCAACCCTGTTCAAACGATATTTGCATGAGATAGAGAAAATGCCTTGTACTGGAGGGGACTTAGTAACAGCTTTTAAAAGTTAAAAGAAACTCAAATTGAGTTTAGATCAATAAAAGCAGGATGGCTACTTTTATGGAATGATTTATAAGGAGTTGTGGAAAAACAGGACAATAAAATCTTCTCTATTTAAGTAGGTTTCTTCCTTTAAGACATCTCAGAAACATATTCTGAGTGCTTGGTTTGTGCTCTGTAATTGTCTTTTTATGGACAATCTGTTTTTTCCGATGCATACAAATGTATTAATATAAGTAAAGACCCTTGCAAAAACAAACAGATGCAAGACTATAGTATTATTCTCTCCCTCTCTAAATGTGTTTTTCTTGAAAAGAGGGGCTTATGTTGGTAAAAACATGGTTTATGACTTTTAAAAAATATTTTCTGATTTCTAGTGCTTAAAGAAAGTTATCAAGGAAGATTTAGGTTAACACTGTATCACTTATGTTGGGATGAAGGAAATTATCAGCCCTGTATTAGAATCTGCACGCACAGTAAATTCATATAAGACTACAGCATTATTAAAAATGAAAAGTGTTAGATGTGGAAAGGAAAAGGTGATTAAGAGATTAAAGGTTTGATACTGAACCTCTTGTTGCTACAAAAAGTAGTCTGAATTCTCTAAGAAATTAATGGCTCTTTCTGTGTGTTTATGGCAGCTCACAGTTTCTCCCTGTGTTTCCCTGTGGATATAATTAGTACATTAGGATTTCACAGCTACATTTTATATCTCTGGCTGCATTCTTATGCACAAGCACTTTCTGTGTGTGTTTCAGAAGGGTATATTTGGAAGTGATGTAAAAATCAAACCCCAGAGTACTAAGAAATGATGAGTCTTTGATTCCTTAATAGCTCCTAACTTTACATCTCACACTGGTCCCAGTTGGGAGTGCTGGGGCAGAGTGGGAAGCTGTGGGATAGGTTTGGGATGTACCCCATCTCCCTCCAGGCTGCCTTTGGGAGCTCTGAGGAGCTGCCCAGCTGCATCTCTGGGTGTGAGTTAACCCTGCCAGCTGCTGGGATGGGGTGGGCAGAGGGAACGGGGAGAATTCAGGGTGGGAAAAGGCAGAGGAAACATTTCAAAGCTTTGGGTTTATTTCAGATGGTTTTTGCTTGTAAAGCCAGTTTTCCAAGTCACCACAAGCCTAAAAACAGAGTGAACCACAAACATCTATAAAACTGATGGAAGGTGATTCTATCACCCAGGACTATCCCACTTTTAAAGCTGGACTATTTCAGGGCTGTCCAGGAGGCTCAGCAAGTGCTGCACCACCCAGGGAGTGTCCTACCTCAACCCCAGGAATGCCCCACAGTGAGCTGGAAAGGCATTTAAATGTATTGTCCCATGAAAAAGAACAGGCAACCAGGAGAAAGGCAAAAAAAGTAACTTCTGAGACATGGTTTTCCTCATTTACCACTGAAGGTGAATTTTCACACAGTCATAGAATCATGGAATGGTTTGGGTTGGAAGGGACCTTAAAGCTCATCCAGTGCCACCCCCTGCCATGCCACCCCCTGCCATGGGCAGGGACACCTTCCACCAGCCCAGGTTGCTCCAAGCCCTGTCCAACCTGGCCTTTGACACTTCCAGGGATGGGGTGTCCCACAATTTTCTTCTGAAGAGGAAGAAACAGAAGTGATGAAACCAGAGGCAGTACCCACCTAACCCCACAAAGTGATGAACTCTGCACCACAGCAGCCAGATAGGCACAGGGTGTTCATCACCTCTATTTTATGAATTTCATTATAAAATAATTCTACACATTCTGATAAAAAACCCCTCAGAAACCTATGCTTATAATTTCTCATAATTGATAAGGTCGACTAGTGGCAGCTGATAAATTGGCTTCTCCAGCAGTTTGTCTCATGTTCTCTCCTTTTTTCCAATAAAATGTTCTCTGCCCTTCACGAGCTTCTTTCATGTCTTGCAGTTACCCCTCAACTAAAGGGCTGATTAAATGACCTTAGAATATATTTTAACTTTTCAAGATTAAATAAATGCACCACCCTGCCTTTTACATTGATAACAGCTTGGTAATCTATAAAATATTAAAAAAAAAAAAAAAGCTGCTATTCACACAGTCAAATTCAGAAAACAACAAAGCAGATACCAGAAAATGGATGTGTACCTTTTTTTTTTGTATTGTATTTCCTTTCCATCACTACTGATTACCCAAGGCATCACTCTCTCTAAACACAGGATGTTCCATATTTATTTATCCCCTTCCCATTCCAAGGCATTCCCTGGGCACGGGCTCTGCCGGGGCTCGGCGACACCGCGCTCAGAGACATGGACATTGCCTGGAAATCCTGCTCACATTCTGTCCCAGGTGAATCCAACCTGTGACTGTAACACCACAAACCTCCTGCTCTGACACCCCGGAGGGAGCTGGGGGAGAGGAGCCCCGTTAACCCTGGATATGGATCCAGCCCCAATGCCAGGGGGTGCTGGGCACCCGCCACCCACCTTCTCCTGCCTGCTGCAGATGCTTCTTCATGAAGCTTCCCAACATACCTTGGGGTTGTTCCAACATTTAAACCCTTTACATTTTTGGTCAACTCTCCTGTTTTCCAGGAATTTTGAAGAGGAGTTAGTATAAAGTAGATTCAGGCTTATTATATTTTAGGTTAACTTCCAACTTGATCAAGAAAAAAACTCCAATAAGGAACAGAAAAGCCAATCCCAGAGACACAAAAGCAGAGACTCCCCCACCTCCCCTGCTGTGGGGGAGGCACACTGGCACATGTCACCCTGCAGTGTGGCACTACTGCCACGGGCAGGGACACCTTCCACTAGACTAGCTTGCTCCAAGACCATCCAACCTGGCCTTGGACACTTCCAAATTCAAGAGAAACACCACCCTGATTTCACAGTAACTAAGATGTATTAACTAGTTCCCATGAAAAAAGCTTGCCTGATCCTCACAGTCCCAGAAATCTCTCTCTCTGATAATGTTTACAGGGTTTTAAAACGAAATGTACCCAAGCATTTAATAAGACTATTATTATTCAAAATCTACAACAATGGCTATCACTTTGGAAACGATTTCTCCTCACTAATCAGATGTCTCTGATCTTTTTTTACAATAGATTCATGAGTGATTCATATAAAAATAATAAAAACTAAATTAGTCATGGGCTCTTAAATCACTTTCTTTGGTGTTTTTAATAATTCATTTCCAGAGACAAGCTGAGAACTTATGCTTCATTAATATTATTTGTTCTTGGTTTTACACATGCTATCACTTTAGTCATTTACATGGAGAAAAAAATCAGCCTTAAGCAAATGCCAGAAAACTATTGCAAACACAGCCTGATGGGACATTAATTTATCTTTTCTTGTTTTTCTGCTCAAAGAATTTAACACAACATAAGACTTTGCTGGTGAGCCAAAAAAAAAAAGTTTTTGCTTGAACATATGGAAATGAACTTTTTAGATAGTTGTGTAATTATAATATAGATAAAAAATGCGTGAATTTTACATCCTGAGAAACTCAGAGACAACATTACAAGGAAAATCAATGGTAGGTACATGCCTCTAAAAATGCAAGTGAATACAATTTCTGTAATCTTCATTATGGCAAAATGTGAGGCTCTATATTCTGAAAGTACTGTCAGAAGTAATTTTCCACTTAACCTCTACTCTAGAGCCTGCAAAGACCTTCAGGAAATACAAGGATTTTGTAAACTTTGATTTGAAAGTGAACAAACTTGGCTCTAAAGGTGCAACTTTGTGTCATTCGCTCCCATCGCTGCAGCATCTGGGTTTGATCATTTTAACAGCCCAAATTCCCTTAGCAGGGAATTAATGGGGTTTATTTTTTTTATTATTTAACAGTGAATCTACATTAAAAACATGAGGGTATCACCTTCATACAGACTGTTTTAATGGGAAAACTAATGCCAGGGAGTTGCACTTTAAAGGTTGGCTGTTTGCTTTGGGTTTCAAACATTAAAGATGGCAAACAACTTGTTAGAAAAGCTGAGTTTTGAACTAATGATCTAAGGCCAGTTTGAGTTAAAATGTACAGATAAAAATGAAATCAGTAATGAAAGACACTAAAGAGTTTCTGCTCTAGGTACTTGCATTACACTTGGGAATTCACCACGTTCTTATCTACCTGTACACCACAATATTTGTTTTCTTATGGTAATCCTCTCTTCTCTGTTGTTTGTGTCTGCTTCTGAAGGAGTAACTTATGTTTATAAATTTTATCAATTTATGTATTTTTCTCTGGAGATAATGTCAAATCATGTGAAACAATGCCCTGTAAATATTATGTAAGTACCTTTGACTCCACGAGGAGTTTATTATATTTTCAAATTGAGGAATGCTTGCATAAGCATATATTTGGGGAAATGTACTGCCTTTTCCTAGGAGGCAAAAGTATATTATTTTGAAAGATGACACATCTGAACCACTTCACTATTTGTAATCAGAAATCAATTTATAGCTATGACAATCTTATCAGTTTCAGCAACATTATAGTTATTTTCTGCATGAGAAAAGTTGATGTGACTTTTTAAAGCAGAACTGCAAAGGGACTTCTAATGGATAAATAATATGCATGGGTAATTTATGTAGAAATAATATTTTTATGCTAAAAGCAATCTTAAATGTTTGCAAGAGAGATCGTTTAATTACATGTACCATTAGGATGGCTCTTCTTCAATAGCTGTGTGACAACTCATTAACAGAGCTCCTCACAGACAGGACAAGACAAATTATTACGAGTTGCTTATGAAAGCTTCTGATTAAGAGAGCAATGAAAAATTATTAATATTTTGTTGCCAATCAAGATATCACATAAAAATGATTTAACTAATGCACTTAAACAACCAGGCTCTGTAGTCATCTCCAATCTTTCAGTCCTGTGCAAATTTAGGATTATCTAGGTTTTTGTTGGCTGTCTTTGTCACTTGCAGTATTAATGTGGAACACGGTCATCCTTCTCAGACCACATTTGCCATGAATCCAGAGAGAACAAAGCCAGGAAGGACCCTCAGCAGTGCCTCTCCTGTGCTGCTCTCACACCTGGCTGGAAGGATTCTGGTTTTTCTAGACTTGAGCTTCTATTTTCATCTGATTTCTTGAATTAGCATTTAGAAGAGAAAGAGTTTAATTGAAACATAATACCAGGATTTTTCCAAGTGTGTGACTATCCTGTAGGTCCGTATGTGATTACCATTGTGCCAAGAGCAGAGAGGATTTTCTTGAAGTTAAAAAGGTACAATTAATCTCCTGTTGCACTTCCAATTAGCCAAATTGCCAACCTTATTGTGAAAAGCAGAAATGCAATCGAGTTTCTGCTTGAGGCGCCCTAAAAGAAAACTGAAGTAATTTAATTAACTGCCTTCAAGTACATTAGAAGCACGCTGCCTTTACTTCCCTGCTGTCAATGCCTTTAAATAGATTATTGTTTAATGGGAGTTTCTGCACCCACAAAAGGCTGAACCTTTGAAGTGTCTGCTGCCACCCCCCAGCCTGTTGGACACACATGGCTGCACACACATTGCTGCATTTTCACATGTCCCCTTCTCAAAGCCAGGCAGGTGACACCTCCGTGGGACAAGCAGCAACCCCAAACACGAGGTGTTCACGCTGCAGATGATGGCTCAGTTTTCACAACTACAGGACTTTAAAAACTTGGACTAAAGCTGGACAAGCTCAAGCAGTGGCCCCTGGGAATCTCATGATGTTTAGTGAGATCAAGTGCTGGTGCTGCCCCTGGGTCGGGGCAACCCCTGGTGTGAATCCAGGCTGAGGATGAAGAGATGGAGAGCAGCCCTGGGGGTGCTGGTGGATCAGAGGCTGGATTCACAAGTCAGCAAGGAAACTACACAGCTGTGTGCTTAAAAGATCAGAGTTTAACAGGCCTCCACCAACAGCTCACCAAAGTTCTTCCCTGGGAGGGTGGTGAGGCCCTGGCACAGGTTGCCCAGAGAAGCTGTGGCTGCCCCATCCCTGGAAGTGTCCAAGGCCAGGTTGGACAGGGCTTGGAGCAACCTGGGCTAGTGGAAGGTGTCCCTGCCCATGGCAAGGGGTGGGACTGGATGATCCTTAAGGTCCCTTCCAACCCAAACCATTGTGTGATTCTATGATGAACAAAAAGACTGGATTTACCAGCTGAAGGACCCCCTTTCAGCCCTGCTACCAACCAGTGCTTCAGACCTGCAGGTGCCCATCCTTGGTAGCCACAGAGGGGACAAGTCTGAGCTCGAGCATCCCACAGAATGCCCATGGTGGCAGAGAGAAAAGGAAAAATGGCAATCCCCAAATTGTGCCACCTCAAGCAACCAGACCAGAATACAGATGGCAGCAAGAGATACAGAACATAAAAAATTTTATACAGCTTAATTAAAGATGAAAAAAGGTGTGGAGGTGTTCATTAGACTAAAAAATGTTGATGTGCAGTGGTAGCAGGTGCTATATGACAAGGTGATAAGAGGTCATAAACTGACATGTGAAACATTAAAATTGAAGCATAAATCCTGGTTTTTTCCCTGTGAGAATCTCAGTGCTCTTTTGATAGAGTTTCTCAGTGATATACTAGTTCAAACAGATCAAAAAGGGATTTTTTTTTTTTTGCTGTATTACACTCCATGGGAGTGTTGAATCATTCAGAAACCAGTGAGCTTATGTGCAAAGACATAACTCTGCCTCTTAACATAGAATAATCAATGGGAAAGAGAATTACTTATAAGCAACCCAGAAATCCACTTGGGCTGGCACTAAATGATGGGAGGAACTGGCATTTCAGTCTGAAAATGTACTCAGCATTCTCTTTAAAATAGTAGGAGTTGCAAATGAACCCTCACAGCCAAGTGCTATCTGTCCTGCAAGGGTGTGCTTCTACTCTAATTCTTGGACTGTCATTTTATGTCCAGTTCACATATAAATTTTAATCCTTTAAGATTAATCTTACCATAGACAAAATTTCATAAATGTGAGATAAGCACCGAGAATTTTCATTATTTTTGGCCAATAAATTCTAAGACCACTCTTAAGCCTCCATTGCATTTCAATGTCCTGCTCAAAGCAGTGACAAGAAATATATTTTAAAGGATAATACTTGCTTTGACAAAAAGAAAAAGATGTTTTGATGGTTTTAATTACTTGTGTACACAGTAATCACCTATATATGGTGCACATGATTTTCCTGCTAAGGTAGAGCCAACAAATAAAATACTGAGATGCCGTGTGCATTTCTGTCCCATGTGCTGTAATTTTCCTGTTCTAATGCAGAAGAATAAACCAAAGATTTTTCCCATTTCAGCAATCCTGGATACACAACAATTTAGGGAGCTACAGTATTGACTGTAACAGCTCTGAACTGAGTGGTTATCAAATTAACAAGAGCTGAACGAAAATATAAATCAACTCTTGCTGTACTGTAATTAAAATAAAACCTGATTTACCGTGTACTTCAATGCAAAGAGAAATGAAATACAGACCATATTTTCTGTACACTACTTTTCACTCTCTCCATAATTAAATGTTATTAAATAAATGACTAAGTTTATGCCATTATTCAGGTATTGTCTCTGCTATCAACTATGACTCACAGATCAGACCAGCACCGCGAATTAAGAGATTCATCTTCCTTCCTGTGAGGGCATTGCCACACCCTGCTGAATAATCCCATTTTTAAACTGCTCCTCAGAAACAGCAGCCAAGGAATGAGAGAGGAGTATTGGCTGAAAGGCAAGTGAAACAGGAGGGAGAGAGATAGAAAAGAATTATTTGATTCAGAGAGGGGAGAGAGTCATTGCCAATCCCAAATTGTTTCACATTCTCGATGAACCTGTTTCTTCATACTGGGAAAGACATCCCTGAGGAGCTAATGGTCTGTAGAGCTGCTTGCCTCTGACTCTCCAGGTGTGTGGACCACAGGTTGCACCAATGGAATGAGCAACCAGGGGTGAAGTCCCTGTGCTAGGTCACTGCAGCACTGAGCTTTAATTTCATGTAACATGTTCCAAGTCCTCCTGCTCTCCACCGCTTTGCTTTTACCCCTCGGACATACTCACGTACACCAAACATCACGCCAGCTCCCAGTTTTCCACAACAACAAGATAAAACTCGTGCCCTTTTAACCATCACCTGTTGAGTGAATGAGGTCACATTGGAGGCCCTGCCCAGACAATGGCAGCGGGAACACGTACGTTGATGTCCTCCAGGTCGAGGAAGTTGAGGACGACGCCGTTGCGCTTCCAGACGATGGGGGGCCGCAGGGCCCCGCGGATGCCGCAGGTCAGGACGGTGCTGAGGCCCACGGTGATGGTGGTGACAGTGACCCTCTGCTCCTCCGGCAGGCTCAGCCGAACCACCTCTGTGAAAGGCACAGCGACAGGAACAACATCAAACACCGCACAGGGAAGCTGGGCCTCTCCTCCCCCGAGGCCCACCAAGTCCCCCAGACCACAGCGAAAACGTCCCTCTCCCCTTTGGGTAAAGGAAAAAAAAATAGAGAAACTGAAAGACCCGAAACCAACCGAGCTATAGCAAAATATATATATTTACATGATCATCATGGCTAGGCTTTGCAAACAAAGACTTGGGAAGGGCTCTACCCACGTTTGTTACCAGTGTGCTGGTGGCTAAAAAGGCCAATACGGGATAGGCACATCCAGTTGCAAAAGGCACAGCAGAAAGACTCCTTAAGTGGTATATTCTGCAAGACACGATTCTTTCTGCATTGTCTTTTCTCCTCAAGAGTGACCCTGCGTGTGTTCTCAAAAGCATCAGCAGCGTTATAGATGGTGTGTCTGCAGACCTCCCGATTGGAGGCCAGAGTAGACATAGCAAAATATGTATATTTACATACAGTTATATACAGTTACAACACTACATACATATAAAAAGAGAACCCCAAACAACCCCCCCCAAAGGGGAAGGGAAAGGGAAAAGGTACAAAAACACAAAAGAAACCCGAAGCAGGTGTGCACAATCAATAAAGAACTAGCAAAAGAAAATCTTACTACTCTCCTTGAGACAGCAGAATCAGATCAAGCACGGCCGGCACCGTCCACCTCCCGGGATCGGCAGAAACAACAGGGCCCGAAGGCCTCAACTCCCAGATGAGCAAGACCAGCCACAAGGACCTGCTGTTCTCGAGTCCATCGGAAGTGAAGGGAGGAAGAGGCTTCTCTCTCCTTCTTATTTATGCCCTGACTTATGTAAAAATCGTATGGAACACCGGGAATGTGGCCACTTCCTTGGTTACAAACTGGTCACCAAGGAAGGCCTAGACTGAAACTATCACATCCCCCCTCTACCTTCTTTCTTTCTCATTCCAGGAATAACTCCGAAGGATTTTGGCAAGGAGTTGGAATATCTATGCTATAAGAAACCCAAAGACATAAACAATAAAGCCAAGTAAAGAGACAAATGGGATCTGCCACAACCAAAGTCACTGTGTCCCTTTGCTGAGGCATCTCAGTGGCAGCTGTGGCACGAGGGCACTGAGGTGGCCCACGGGCCAGCCTGGCTGACACAGAGCAGTATCAGGAGGACAGGGAGGACAAGCTCCCTGGCTTGAGATCATCTGGCTTTGTTTCTCTACAGCCCTCCTGCCAAGGTCCTTTGAAAAAGCACAAAAATGAGTCATGTTCATTCCTTGAAGAAGAAGAAGAATTAAGGTCAGACTGCTGTCGCTGAAACATAGATAAACCCAGTTTTAAATTGTCCAAATACTGGAAGCCACCAAACAGGAAATCTTCTTTACCAAAGACAGCCATATATGGCATCTGAGATACAGATGTCCTAAAAACCAAAGCTTTCTTGTATTTTATTTAAATTAAAAAAACACAACAGTTATTTTGACTTACATGTGCCACACAAAAGAAACTCCTGAGGCAGACCTTACTGAATCCTCATCACCACCTCTTTGAAACCACATCTCCATCATTACACCCCACACAAGATCTTCATGTCACTTCCTGGGAAGATCTCAATGCCATGTGCACTTCCCTCCAGCCCTCTGAAGTGCTGACTTTCAGTGAATCTGAACACTCATTTTATCATGTCAGTTCACAGATTAACATGTGATTTGGCCTTAAACTTTAACGGCTTTGGTGGGAAAATCTTGCATTCCATGATGGGGCTTGCACGATGGAAATGCATGGAATAAAAAAAAAAGAAAAAGGTATCTACGTTGGCAAGCACCACTTTCCACCTCTTCACGTGTAGTCTAATTGAAAAATTGCTTTAACATCTCTTGAGTAGCAAATCTCTTAAATCTGTTCACTAAAATCCTCAGGCTATGTCAGCAGCCTTGGGCAGCCTGGACAAACTCAGTGCTCTGCTCTAGCAACTGACTGTGAAGAATTAGTGCCAAACCTGCTTGTGCAGACGTGCTCCAACAGCTCTGCACCCCTCCTCTCCTGCTTCTTCCACCTAAGACAGGAGTTAATGTGCCACAAAATGTATTCGCCACTGTGGATCTGAGGCTGACTTTGGGCTGCAGGGATCCATACAGATACATCCCATATCTGCCAGCAGTGAGCATTTCTCCTCCTTAGAATTCCCAGTGCTGTTTTAGGAAGAGTACAGGCTGTTTTAAATAACAGGTAGCTATAGTTATGATAGATGGGTGGTCAAAATTAGGAATTTTTGACCAACTTGGTGCTAGTATTTGTTGTCTTCCAGAGGCATTACATGAGAAGAGAGACTAACAGAATCCAACCATCAGTATTCTGTGCTTCACACCTTAAAAATCAGAAGGGGAGATGAATTAAGACTGGGAAGGAGAACGTTACCCACACAAGGTCACTGAGCTGGTTGGCGGCTGAGCCAGGAGGAGATAACACCTCATTAAATCACACTGCCCTCAGGCACCTGCTGGGAGAGATCAGGGATGTGGCAACTCAGGGGCACAGGCATAGGAGTGGAGATGCCCCAGAGAACCACCAAATGGTTTGGGTTGGAAGGGACCTTAGAGCCCATCTCATTCCACCCCCCTGCCATGGGCAGGGACACCTTCCATTAGACCAGGTTGCTCCAAGCCCCATCCAACCTGGCCTTGGTCATTTCCAGGGATGGTATGTCCATCCCAACACCCCCATCCAGCTTCCTGAAGCATGTAAACAGCACACAGGGGCTAAAAATGTAGTTATTTTCTGCATAATAAAGAACTCCTTTTAATGAATAAAATATTTGGAGCGCACTTGACAGGATAAAGAACTGATAATTACAATAATTTGTAGCGTGGAGTAGGGCTAATGAGGACATCTTTTCTTGAGGAGAAATGAAATAGAGGGCCATTCATTTACAAGAGAATTGTTTTTTCATCTTACTGCTGTTTTCCTTAATTCCCTCTGCTGTTTTTCATCCTGCCCTGAGCTCCCTGGCTCATGCTGGGCTCCCATAAGCTCCCTCTTCAGCAACGTTTTTTGAGTGCTTTGTTGCAGCAGAATTTAAGGCTCCCTGCCCATCTTCCAAATGACTGCTAAAAAGGCTTTGGCTTTTCCTTTTTAGAAGCACAGTAATGAAAAATACATTAACTTTTAATTAAGAAGACACCTTGCACAGCTGCCATTCCTGGATGAACCATATGAGGCCAGGAGATGACTTTTTTATGTTAAAGCATGTAATTAGCACAGACCACTTTAACAACACAAACACACTCCTTTTTAGAGTGTTTCTATGGAGCATATTTGAGAGCACCTTATTACCAATACATTTGAGGGACTCTTATTAACATCTAAAAGCCTTTCTACTACTACAGAATTATTTTGTGTGGTTTCAGTTATTGCTTTGTTGTTATCCACAGAAAAGATTTCCTTATGCAGTCAGGTGTATTGGGGAGGAAACAGGATTCCCTAAGAGGATGGGAGGCTGAGCTTTTGAAAAATCTCTTAAAAAACTCAAGAGTCTTGTACCTAATTTATAGAGCTTAGACACACTGATGTTATTTGATTTATGTGTACAAATTATTCAAGTCACCATAATGATTTTGTGTAGAGCTCCTAGATTAAGTATTGAGCACTTTTCATTTTATTTTTAAAAACCTTTAGGAGATAAAAGGATTTTTACCACGTGTGTAAAACTGAACATAACAAATGGTGCTCACTTGCAGAACACAAGTTGGCATGGAATTTGGTCCTAAAATCAAGTAGTTTTATGTTCATTTGGAAATTCTGCAGGATGATGCATGGAAACCAGCTTTCTACATCCCATAGGTCCAACAAGTCATCAAGTCATGTCAAACCTGGTACTTCTCTCTGGGATTTCAGCTGAAGTAACTCTCCAGCTTATTCCAGCTGAAAATAAAAAAAAGTTCTTGCCTCCTATTATCAGAGAGAGATGCCATCAGCAGATAATGGGATGCTGTCATTTTTCACTCAACTTTTACAGGGCTTTGTAATGATCACCTTTAAGAAAGAACTGAATTAAGGCTGACTCTGTATCAGAGGACCTGAAGTAACCTTTAATCAGGCAGATGAAAGACACTAAATGTGGTACAAAATCAAGATCAGTGAAGGGTGGCCAGGACACCACAACCTGTCCTTTGGTGATGGCAGAGCTCAGTGCCTGAGCACTGTGTGGCTCAGGAATCAGGGCAGTGCCATCTCCAAACCCCTCTGCCCTGTTCTGGAGGGTGAGAGATCAATCCCTCCCTGTGTGCCAGGGGTTCTCCCACCTTTCCTGCCTGGCCTGACACTGAGCCTGAAGCACTGAGCACCTCTGGTGACCCAGCAGTTGCCATCCTGATGTTCTCACATTAAATTACATTAAACTCCTTGCAGTGCCAGTCCCATGGCGAGAACATGAAGCCTTACTAATTCCTCTTCTTGTAAGAAAAATGTCAAGATCCTGTTGAACATTTTCCTCTGTCCCTCCTCCTCTCCAATGTTACCTAAGGTGCTAAGCTGGAGTTACACTGCACCCTCATCAGCTCTGCATACTAATGCAGCAGGTACTGCTTGTTGTGCTGGTTTATCATGGAAATCTTTCTCTCTGCTGTCATTTGCAGCCTGCCAAAGGCAATCATAATTTCCCCGTGAAGACATGTATAATTGAGGTCATTACAGGGAGCAACCTGGAACGAACATCTATGGAGAAAACCTCCTTGATGTAGTGCCTCGTGGAGATAATCTACACAGTGATGTGGGGCACCTGCCTTTGCTCGTGCTGCACTACCTACAGACACAGATCTCACTAAAAAGGGCTTAATACCATTAATTAGATCTCTTCCCTTAAATCTAAAGAAAATATCCTTTTTAATGCATTGTTGCCACCTTTAATCATTGTTATAGTTGTTCATGGAGATCTTGCCTTGCTAAAACAGAATATCTTAGAATCATAGAATAGTTTGGGTTAGAAGAGAACTTTAGGATCATCTCATTCCAATCCCCTGCCATGGGCAGGGACACCTTCCACCAGCCCAGGTTGCTCCAAGCCCGGTCCAGCCTGACCTTGGACACTCCCAGGGATGGGGCAGCCACAGCTTCTCTGGGCAACCTGTGCCAGGGGCTCCCCACCCTCACAGGGAGGAATTCCTTCCTAATATCTAATCTACTCTGGCTCTATTGCTGAGATCGTGCCTATGAGATGAGGCAATGCCTTTTTAATCCTGTAACTCGTTCTCAGAGGGGAGAGAAAGAACCAAAACGTCCCTTGTTTGATGTAACGGGAGAATGACTTTCAAAGAAAGTCTCCAGCACTGACTCTTGCCCCCAAATTAATGCTCCTGAGCAGAGAGACCTGCTGTTTGTGAACTGAAGCATGGGTAACACAGCCCTAAATACATCCTGTTTCTCCAGCAATGGTTCAAGTCAGGGTTGATTTAATGGGATGGAAACTTTAGTGTCTACTTAATTCCCCAAGTCCTGCAGCTGTGTTTATGCACTGCATTGCATTAGTAAAATCTGTTTATTGCCTCAGGGCCATGAAGGTCAGTGGTGACTTTGGCATTTGTTTCAACAGATAAGAGAGTTCTCTAGCTGAACACACTCTAAGGTGAGGAGCTCACTGAATCAAGAAAGTAAAAACAATTAATGGATCATAGTTAAAAACAGGATATACCCTTTTTAATTTTTTTTCCCCCCAATAAATTTGATGAGATGTATTTGGTTTTGCATGGAGTTTGGAGAAATTTTAGTCCCTCTTAAAGCTGAGCCAACTGCAGCTAATTGATTTTAAAATGACCATGTTAGACGTGAGGTGTGTGCCTAAACATGCCACTGAAGATGAAGTTTGGCCAGACAACGAGGGACTCTGGTGCTACTACTGGGGAGACATTGGGATGAGATGTCATCTGGACAGTCACAGCTGGGAGAGGTTAAAAGCAATGAAAAGCAGTTCACAGTAGGTCAGAATCTGTAAAGCACTGTATAATATGCTTATAAATTACTGATATTAGCATTTGATTTAGTTTCTACTCTACTCTAAAGGCCAAATAAATGAATTAGTAACAACCTCAGTACACAAATCACCCTAGTTTGCCTTTGCAAACCTGTCCCACTGGCTGTTTTTAGGACTATCTCCAGAAGAAACACTGTCATGCCATCACATTTTGCTGATTATTAAGGTTCAACAAGCTGCTCTCCCCCAGACACATCTCCTGCCCTCTCACCTGCCCTGAGACAGTGCTGGATGGAAAGGGCCATCCAGCACTCAGCCACAAAAGCCAACTCCATTTTCTGAAAGCCAGCTTGGAATGACAGCAAAGCCAGTCATGCTACTAAAATTGTTTATGTTATTAATTAACAACATTAGAGCTGTTAATGAACATGATTAAAGTTGTTCACAATTAATGAACCCAGAGAATTCCTGCAGCTCCCACATCAGTTCAGAGAGGTGACTGGGATGAGGTTTCTGGCTTTCTAACCTGTAAAAAACACCACCAAGAGCTGGCTCTGCCTCTGGCCACCCTTGGTGTGACATCTCAGGAGCTTGGTGTCCCTCAAAAAGAGGCAGCTCTAAGGACTGTAAGCTTAATTAATGTGAACAACAAAGCTAAGTAGAAATGTTCATGCCTCAGCTTTATTTTGTAACTGCAATAATTCAGGTTCTTAATGTAATTTATAAATCCTCAGGACCTCGTGTGTGCTACTTCAGAAAGCATTTTATTGTAAATTCTCTACTAAATTAGCAATGCTGTTTTCTAAGTCATAAAAAGGCATCATTATATTTCCAGTAGAATTTAGTACCTGAGGCCCTCTTCTGTCATTACTCTTGATGGCCACAGGTAGGTCCCAACCTTACACTTGAAGCTAAAACCTGTGTTGTTGTGGAATTCAAAATCAATGTGTGCAAGTCACCCACAAGACTCAGCTCTGGTGTGGGGCTGTAAGACAAGACCCCATCTCTCATCCCTGTTAAGCTGAACGACTCTTTTAGTCCATGTGACCATGACTTAAGGTAAGAGAAAAGCAGATATTGAAACAATGAAATATTATGACACCTTTTCTTCAGCAACTGCGTCCATAAAATGCTATCAATGACACACCATAGAATGGTTTGGGTTGGAATAGATGTTCCAAGATTATCTTGTCCGACCCCCTGCCAGGGGCAGGGACACCTTTCACTAGATCAGGCTGATATTTCCATAATGAGAATGTGCAGAACAAAACAAAGCACAACCTGAAGGGGGTGGAATCTCACATCAGACTTTGGTCCAGTTTCTCACTAAGAGGGATTAGGACTCACATGCAGACCACAATGCCCTTGGTCCTATGAAATACCTGCATGTTCCCCTCTGGAAGAGTGAACAAGTTCCCCAGGGGAGGAGGAGCAGCATTTCCAGCAGCTGGATTTGAGAGCAGTCAAGGATTTCTTCAGATCTCCTGGACTTCAGAGATCTGGAGGCTGGTACCACCTTGAGACAGTGTCTCAATCCCCTCCTGGGCCCTGGGTCACCCTGCCTGCCTTGGGGATCTGCTCCCACACTGACCACAGAGGAACTCCAGGTGAGTAATTCCAACAGAGCCACCTGCACTGGAAATGTTACATCTGGAGAGACAAACTGTTCAAACAGCTGCTTAGTTATCTAAATTATACACAAAGTCCTTCCAACAATCATACACATTTAAGTCCAGCTCTCCCACATGAATTTCTATCAAGCACATTCACGTAGTTAATAAATTTGCTAAAAATCGTTTCTATTGACTTTTAACCAAACACAGCTTCTTTAAGTACTTTATCCTAAAGATCAATTTGTTTTCCTCTTTTTTTTCTAAAGAAAACAAGCAACACACTTTCCATCACAAAATCCCATCACCGTCCTCCTGTTACTAATCAGAGGGAGAACATCGAGTTTGTGCAGGAAGGGATAATTCATTCATTCTTGAAAGTACATGAATAAATATAAGTTGTTCAGTGCTTAATTATCTAATCTCCTGAGGGTGGTGATGGATTCATTATGTAAATAGGCATAAGTAGTCTATTTTAGAGAATAGTTTACATAAATGCATTTGTTTTTATTTTAAATTCCTATTTCCCACAGATTGAGAGCAACGTTGATACGATTAATTCCTGATAAAATATTCCCATGTTGTACCAACAGTGTCCTGCCGAGATTGGAACAGCCACACATTTCCCCAGCCAATTTATTAACTTCAAAAGTAAAATTACTAATGGTCTAACAGGCTCTCAGAATTCCTTCTGGGAGTTGCAGAATCACAGATTGGTTTGGGTGGGAAGGGACCTTAAAGCTCATCCAGTCCCACCCCCTGCCATGGGCAGGGACACCTTCCACCAGCCCAGGCTGCTCCAAGCCCCTTCCAACCTGGCCTTGGACACTTCCAGAGATCCAGGGGCAGCCACAGCTTCTCTGGGTAACCTGTCCATGCCAGTTTAACATGATACTCAAAAGACTTTTTTTCTTAAGATCCTCAAAAGCCTCTTTTTCTTAAGAATGTCAAAATCACACTGTAGGTCCTCCTCTGCCTCTCCCCAAATAACTGTGGGAGAGCAGTTTTTCACTGACCACACTGAAAAATAAAGAACATTACGGGTTTTTGAGGACAGATGTGAGGTGTTGCAGATGCCCTCTGAGTTTCACACTCTCTGTCCTACTGGAACTTTAGACACAAATGCATCAGTTGTTTCACTGCCACAAAGGTTGTCCCTTCTATAAGGTTTATTTCAGCATTTGTAGCAGTTAAAGAGTTTTTTCCAGTCCAGAAATTCCTTAGCTTTGAGACTGACAACATTTGGCATGGGCAGTGTTCTTCCAAATCAAACAAGACTTTTAACAACAGCCACTATCTATATTTAAACTACGGTATTTCAGAGTTTCAGAACCAAAAAGCATATGAAACCACTAAACTTATTTTTGTAACTTTTCTCAGTTCCAACAGCTGAACTGATTTATACCTGATTTAAGACAGAAAAAGATAGCTTCTGCTGGAGGATGTGGCAAGCCAAGTTTCTCCCTGGAGTGAATTTTTATGGAGGCTCTATAAACCTCTAGGGTTTATCACGGAAATACTGTCAGAACATTAAGTTCAGTATGACTTGTGGGAACCACTAAAATGTGGACATAAATTACTTCAAAAATAGAGACAAGTCAGGCCATGGGATATTTGGAGTTCAAGAAGCATTCACACATAGTTTGAAACCTGAATCATCAAAAATGGCTGCATTGAACTGCTCCAATCTTTCACTCTGTCCATTTTCCTGAGTTCCTGGCCAGCACCATCAGGGAATGTGATACACTGAAAAACAGATGCAACAGGAAACAAGGAGCCTAGAAAAAAAACACCCCTGTGTTCCTTCTCAACCTCAATTAAGGGTCTGTAAAAAAGCATTTATAGGTGTATGTATTTCTTTCATTTACTGTGCTCATAAACAACCAAATCAATGAGAGCACACCTCTGGAGTTGTAAATAAGCATTAGTGATGGTTTTCATGGAGCTTTCATTGCTTTCTATGGATCACTGCAAATTCAGCTGTGGTGACTGGATGGATTTTGCATCTTTCCTGACTGTGGTTATGCTCAGGATGCTTAATAAATACAAGGACTCTGCTTTCCTGTGCTCATGCCATCCCAAGACAGAACCTGAGATACTTCACCTTGGATGGAGCTTGGAGCAACCTGGTGTAGTGGAAGGTGTCCCTGCACATGGAATGGGGGATCTCTGAGGTCCCTTCCAACCCAAACCATTCTGTGACTGATGCATTTCTTCTCAGCCCAAGGTGCTGCCAGTCCTGCCTTGGAAGGTGAGGCTTTGGGCCAGTTTAATGGCAGCTGCAGTGATGTACAGATCTGAGATGGCACGAACTGGTGGGGACCCTGCAAGGTGACAGCAAGGCTGTGCTGCAGCAACATTTCTCCAGATAACATCTTGCATTTTCAAAATACATTAGTTGATAAAAACTCAGGCATCAGCACTCTCACTGTGTCCTTCCCATGTTCAGATCTGCCTCCCTAAAGTTCAGGAGAAAGGAATGTGCAGATGAGCAGCAGCAAGTTGAGAAGAATCATGTACTTCCATACTATTTCCTTCTGGTGCAGGGAAAGTACAGAGCAAAGAACAGAACCTACAGAAAATCCCCTGCTATCAACACATGGCTTGTTGTGGGCAGCTTTTGTCCTGGTTAAACCTCTCCCCTGCAGATAAGAGCCTTTAACTGGTTAATTCATCAGTGCTCCAGCACAATGCTGGGCAGGCAGCTGGGATTTTGGAACAAATTTGGAATCAGGATGGACAACAAAAGGTTTGGAAGGGTCCAGCACTGAAGGGATTAAGTACAGCCACCAAGGTGGCTTTTCCAGTGGACTTGAAACCTCTGCAGAGAGCTCCAGGGATAGTGTCAAGCCATGGTGATGGTAGAAGAAGCAGATTTAAGTCCTAGCCCAGACAGTGACCCCTGCTCTGCCTCAGTTTTCCCAGGGGAAGGAATTCCTAGGAATTCTATATTCTGGGAATAACATATTTGAAAAGATTTCTTGGACCCATGGAAATAGGGGTCACACAAATACCCCCAAGCATGTCATGTTGGTGGATTTCTCATTAAAGCCCCTCTGAGGTTCATGGATAAAATCCACATATAAAACTGAAATTTAATTACATAAAAATACTTTGAAGCCAAGATTTGCAGCTTCTGCTGTGAGAAACTTAAATTCCAGTAATACAAGAATGATAAATGCTGCATCCTTGAAAGTAACAGGAAAAACAAATCACCCAGACTACCATATTAAAAAGCATATTGAAAAGCAAGATATGCTGGCAAAACCCAACGTGGCCAGTTGTACTTTGTGTACAGACTGACAGCAGCATCTCGAAACTTTTACATCTGCAGAGCAAAATGATTTATAGAAGCTGTTCTTTATCATCCAGGCTTATAAGTCTTATGTCATATAAAACCCCCTGGCACCAGAAGAACATTCTGATTGCAGGAGAGAGCAGTGACAGCCTCCATCACCTGGGTCTCACAGTGCCCTTCTAATCCTGCCAGGACTTATTTAGAGAGCAGCCATTCAACAATTTTGTTTTCCTTATCTTATATCCTCAACCTTATTTTCAGCTATTCAAATGCAGCTCTGAAGGTAGAAATGATTCATTGCTCCCTGGATTTTTCTGTAACACTTTTCACCATTAAATCCGCTTCAGAAACGCTCGTGAGCACCTTTGACATGTTTGCTTTCACTGAGTTATGTGGCCTCAGAGAGGAATTGTTTCACACAGGGGACTTTTTAGCCCTTCTGCCTTGTCTCTGCTCAGCCTGCTCCCAGCTCTGACCTGTCCAAGACCTCCTGTCCCTGCCTTCAGCCACCCCACCCCACTGGCTGTGACTTCCAGCCCTCACCAGTCACCCCAGCCAGGACTGGTCCCCATTTCCCTTCCCTGCAGCCACAGCTCTTCCATCACCTCTGGATTTGCCACCTTCCCTCTTCACCCTCCCAGGTCCAGCAGAGACTGACAGGGCAATGCATGGCCTGGCCCTGCTCCTGCCTCTGCTGCTTCTCCCCAAAGGAATTTCTCTGCCAAAACCTGAGGAGCTTTTCCGAATCTCTGCAATCTGCACCTGAGTTTGCATCTCAAAACTCAGTCCTGCTTGGGCTGCTCCAGCTCCTCCAGCCCTCAGCCCACCTCTGCTCTCAGCCTGCTTCAACATGTGTCTCATATCTCTTCCAACCAACAGTATTTAAAAATCAGAGTGATAAAAAAAACATAGAATGGTTGAGGTTGGAATCACAGAATGGTTTGGGTTGGAAAGGAACTTAAAGACCAGCCCATTCCACCCCTCCTGCCACAGGCAGGGACACCTTCCACTAGCCCAGGCTGCTCCAAGCCCTGTCCAACTTGGCCTTGGACACTTGCAGGGATGGGGCAGGCACAGCCTCTCTCTAATGAGCACATTTCCATCCCTTCTTTCTATAAAAACAGTCTTCTAATTTTTTACTATTTGTTAATTGTTCCCTATTTAATTGCCACCAACTATATCTCATTATTTCTTTATATGTGACATTAAATATCTCTGTGCAACCTACCACCTCCTCCCTATAGAGGCAATTACAGACCACAGCACTGAGATTTCTCTTGTACTAACAGAACACAATCTTAGATCTCCCCATTTTGGTGATGGCTCTTAATATTGACTTTTTAGGCTGACTGCAGTAGGTACATGCCTTGTTTACGTTTAATGATCACAAATTAAAATCAGCTCAATGAACTAAACACCTGAGGAATGCACAGTGCACTGTATATAATGAATTACTGCTGATTGAGTCTATAACTTAAATAGAAACACAATCTTTGAACATATATTTAATTTACAACAGCCCAGAAACCTAGTGGGCCAAGCAAAAGCTTGTTTAATGCTAAGTTATTCACCAGCATAGCTGAATACAACAAAAAACAATATTCATCACATCAAGAGTCTGGGGACAATTTCTTTTTAAGATCTTTAGCACAGCACTCATCACAAATATTGTCAAGCAGATGCTCTGTTTTTCCAAGGAACAACTCACTCTTAATGTAAAGAAAAGCCCAGAAATTCTCTCAGAATCCACACCCACGTGCACATCACAACCACCACATCACAGAAAGGGTTAAATGGTGACCCTCCTCCTGCTGGTTCCTCCCTGAACACGAGTTTTCCTCCATCCAGACCTTCCTCCACCTCTAGTTTATGCAGAGTCACAGAAACAACATCCACAACACATTAATTTACTCACCAAAGGTCAGATACAAATTAGTAAATCATAAAGAGCCACTATCTTGCAGAGTACATCAGCACTGATGGCTCAATTGCTTTTGCTAATATCTTCCCTAAATAATACCTTGGCCCTAAGAAACCACTGAAATCACCATTAAAGTTGATTATTAAATATCTACATTAAAGTGTAGCTATTGCTCATGAGGGGAACCCCGAAGTTCAAACTTTCCAAGGCAAAATCTGCAGCCAATACAATTATTGCAGATGCCAGTATTTATTGCCCATTGTGTAAATCATGGCTTTGCTAATGAAATGATTCCCACAAACGTAACATGACATCCATTCCCTAAGATATAACACATACCTGCAGGGCACGCCGTGAAAAGCCTTCTGCTGTGCTGTAATTGCTGGAGAGCCCTTTGTGGCTCACAGCCCTTCAAAGTAATCTTAACTCCTACATTTTTAATTGGCTCAGCTGTGTTATTATTAATTTGGATAAACAATTAATGGTAATTTATGGAGCTATTCCTTTGTTAGTCCCAGTGCTGTTGCAGTGCCCCACACGACGCCTGACAAGGTTTGGTTTGGATTTTATGTGTGAGACACACACCTACCAAAAAGGCCCAGCCATGATCAGGGCTTCACAGGGCAAAGCTGTGTTCAAACATATATTAAAAATGTGCTAGAAACACGGTTTGTGCCCTAGAGAGCTGCAATGGAAATATGCAACAGAGACAGAAGATGGCAGGGAAACCAAGGCACAGTTGTGTTGAGCAGAGCAAACCTCACCTCCCCGCCTGTGAGCTGCACTGCCAACCCCCCAAAAATGTCATAAATCACTGTGGCAAGAATTGTTCATATCTTCTCCCTGAAGATATGGGACCTTTGTGTCATTTCACCATGGTGACCCACTCAGCTACAAGTATTTGGGATTTCTCTGTGTCTGGCAAGACCCCAGGTGCATGAGTGGATGTTTCTGGCAGTGGTTAATCCCAGGTGGAGGGGATTTAAGAAGCATTAGCTAATTATGCTGTTTAAACAGGTGACATGAATATTCTTTCATTTGTCTTACACTAATGCTTCACCTTTTGCTAAAACTCTCATTTCTCTACCTTTTCTACTATTTTCTCCCTTTCCCTTACTAAGGGTGCATTGAGCAAGGCAGCAAAATGCCAACGTGTGGAATTGAGAGGATTGCCTCTGATCCTATAAAAAGAGCATCCCACAAGTGAAAATGCCCCCAAGTAGTGCCAAAAGCTGAGACACCACTCTTTAGTCCGGGTCACATCAAGGAGGATGTAATTTCCCATCCCCATTTCATCCCAGGCAGGGGATGACAATGCTCAGTGCTGTCATGGGCCAGGCAAACCTCACCTCCAACCAGGGGAGGATGAACTTTGCAGGAAAAATCCCTCAGCCCTTGTGCAGAGCAGGGCCTGGATTCCACAGGCTCCCAGCACAGCAGGGGTGTGTCAGTGCTGGATAAGCCCCTCCAGACAGGCTGGGGCAGAAGTGCAGGAGCAGGTTGTGCACAAGGACTCCTGAGAACAAGCAGCATTAGTGGTACCTCAGGGTGTGCACCAAGGGCTGATTTCCACAGGCATCCCTGTTCTTTGCCCCACGTTAAAGCTGTGCCTGTGATTTTAAATCCCCCCACCAAAGACATGACTGTCTCACTGCACTTCATTGCACTGCAAATCATCAACTCAGTATAAATCAAGAGCAAGGCAGACACAGGAAACATCAAGGATGAAGTGCCAAAGTCAGGGACACATTGTGAAAAAAGCTCTTAATGATTCAGAGTAATATATTTCAGATGTTTGAGCAAACAAAGCATTCACAAACTGCAGCAGAACTGCTCCTTTCAGGCTGAATGGAGCCTTTATTTTCAAGTTACAGATAATAGAGATTGAAGGAAGGAGAAAAGCCAAGGACACTAAACTAGGTACAGCAGTGCTCCCCCATATTTTGAAGCAGGCAGGCACAGAAACATTTTGTGATGATCTTTTGTGATGCTGCCTGCTGTGGTATGGACACCTGATCCATCTGTTTTTTCCTACCTTCTTCTCTTGGCAATACCTGAGGGGATGAACTGCTCATCAAAATTTATGCTCCGTGTTAAAGGGGAAAGCATCCTTATCTCCTGCAGGGTTACAGAGGTGGGAAGGGAAAAAGCAAGGAGATCCCTTCTTCCTAATCTCCTATTAATATAAGGCACGAGGGGCCAGCACATCAACCATGAACATCCTTGGAGACCATCCCAAGGAGAAGTCTTGAGACATCTGCCAGAGCACTGACAGTGCACGAGAGGAAAAGCCTGCATGGGATGGTCTCTTGTGGACACAGCCTTGGGAAGACTTCAGGCCTGAAGAGACCTCACTCCAGGACTCTGTGGATCATATAAATGAAGTTTATGGTTTGCTGCAACTTGCAGTGGGAGACACAAACCTGCACTTGCTCGAGGCATGAACTGCATCAAATGTCCAGGAACTCAAAAGAGTATTTCATGACAGAAGAGGATGTTAGTAGTTTCTGTTTGATGAATAACAGAGTGGAAGAAGCTGGCATTGCTCCAGGATGTCAAGGTTAACAACAACCCCTCTATTACAAAAAATGTTACGGGTGAATCTTAAATGACTACAGATGGTCAGGTGTTGATTTTGCATGTCCTTTGAAAGACAGTACTGTCAGCAAAACAGTGCCTTCTAACCAAATTTTGAAGTTCAATACTCTGTCAGCAGGAAGAGTGTTGGCTCTCTAACTGACTCATCAAAATATTGTTCTTTTAGTTTCCTCTAGTGACTTTCCATTTGAGTGCTGCTCTGGGGCTGCCTCACCACGACAAGAATATCTGCACAATTCATAGTTGGTTTTTTTTTTTTTCTCTCCCCAGTAATATTCCTTTATGGAACGAACATAAAAATCCTTGCTTTACAGATGGTGAGGTGAAGCAGAGACAGACGTTATTTAGCTGCAGTTTCACAGTGTGTCTGAACCAGAACCAGCCACATGCCTTACTTCCCAAGGTTACTTTTCCAGCCTCTCCAAGATCACTTCATAATCCCATTATGGGTGGCATAGCTGTGTACACACAGCTGCCTCCTTGGAGTGCTCCTCTTCAAATGTGAGCAAGGTGTGAGTTCTCAGTGGTTGCCATGCCCTGTTTTGATCTTGGCTTCTGTGAGGGTTTCTAGAAGGGCACAGTGGGGACAGTTACCAGCGAACCCGAAAAATCAGTGTGAGAGGAGACTGGGGGCTGGGTTAAAATATACAACCACTGAACTAACAGCCTAACACCACATGAAATGTCATCTTTAGATTTTCTGCACCTTCATGCTGTTACATTAGACTGTAAGTCATCTGAGTGGTATTCCTGGAGTCTTTTGATCCTTGCTCAGCTGCTACATGTGCTGTGGAGACCTGCACGACCTCCCCCTCCCCAGAGAAAACAGGGTGTGCCACCCCATGGCAACACTGCCTGTAAGTCACCTCCTTGGCTGTGCTGGCACCTTTCTTGCCTATTTTCTACTTCAGCCAGCTTTTCTTCATTCCCATTTCCCACTGAGTGTCCTAGGGAGGGTGTCCCTCACACAGGTCAGGGCAGCACTGCTGTGGGATGCCCTGCTCCTCCTGGGCTCCCTCCCAGCCTCATCATCCCCACATCACTGTCATATTTATCACTGGGTGATGCACACAAACAGAAAATACAATAGACTAACTCATTTATTTCCACTTGTTATTGATGACCTTTCATGACTTTCATAACTCCGCCTCGCTCCACCACTCCTGAGTTATGGGGTCACCCATAACTCAGGGAAATAAATGAAGTTTCCCATCAGCCTATTGTATATCCCCATTTATTACCTTTTTATTACCAACCTTTAAAGTTTTATCCCCTAGTATCTTGCTTTACAGTGGCATAACATTCAGATGCAGGGATGGACATGAATCAGGCCCAAACATTTTGGTTCACTTGGGTTTCACTGGAGAAGAGCTGTGCTGACCCACAGGTACAAGGGCTGTTTTTTCCATGCCATCAGGATGTCTGAGCCTCTACAATGAAATTATGCTAATGCTCAGGCTCCTGTTTTTGTACTAAACGAGGTACAGTGGTTTTTTATGACTATTTTACGTTAAGATCATTTGTGGAACAAGCTTTTCCACAGAAATGACAAGGTGCATCATGCAGATCATTGCTTCAAAGGTCTGGAGAAGATGTTTGAGGGTGAGCTGCTGGAGGGTACGATGTGTGTACAGTGTTGCCTACAACAGGTCAAATAACAATCCTTTAAAACCTCCAGCTGCAGCATTTCTGAGCAAGTGCAGTGCTGCTGTACAGAACCCCTTTTGTCTTTGACCTGTCAGTAAAAAGCCAGAAGACTGAAATCAGCCAGTACAGGAAGTCTCAAGGTAATACTTAAATTCTTTGTGTGTGTTTATGACAGGAGCTCCTGTGCTCCAGGTGCTGTGATGCAGTTTTGCAGGACACTGCCCACCCTCATGGCTGTGCCCATTCCCAGGGTGCTGCCTCAGCTCCCGGGGGCTCCTTGGCTCCATAAATCATGACCTGAGCCATGGCCAGGGCTGGCCTGGGGCAGCCATCCAGGGGTGAGGGGAGAAATATGAGCTGGAGTTGGGGCAAGTGATGTCCCTTTTCCATGCAACAGAAAACCACTGAGGGCACAGAATCACAGAATTGCTAAGGCTGGAAAAGACCTTTAAAGATTATCAAGTCCAACAGTCAACCCCGCACCACCACCACGTTCACCACTAAACCATATCCTCAAGTGTCACATTCACACGTTTTCTGAACCCTTTCCACCTTCCTGAGCAGCCTGTTCCAGGGCTTGACAAACTTTTCTGTGAAGAAATTTCTCCTAATAACTAATGTAAACCTCCCCTGGCACAAGCTGAGGCCCCACTGAGGCCAAGGGGTTTACTGGAGTCTAGAAGGAGACTGAACCATGAAGAAGGCTGGGGCTGTCTCCCAGAAGTCTTGCATGAGAGAATAACCTGCAGGTGCAGAAATCAGCCCAGGCAAAGGTGAAAGAACCGGCCCACGAGCACAGACCCCACGGAGGGAGCAGCTGCTGCCTGTGACACTCATGGACAACTCCTGGCAGGATGTGTTAATTTATTAATCTACTTTGAACAGAAACCGGTGACACCACCCTTTAGTGCACAGTGAGAAAACCAAAGCAAAGCTATTATGCTACAAGGAAATAAACACAATGTTGTGACTTCTCTTCTTGATCACTGTCTCCACGTGGTCACGGGAAGGAGCAGTGACACTGCTCTGGGAGACAGATTCTGCAGCCCCAGAACCAGCCCAAGACCAGAAGAGCCGAGGGCAGGACATAAATAAAGGACATTTCCTCTTCCCTTAAGAGGAAAATACTGGAATTGCCCACTGAAGCTTTCAAAAAGTGAAAGAACTGGAGACCTGATAATACTGATATATTGCCACACTTCCAAGGAGTAAGAGAGTGCTATAATAAGGAAATATGGGCAGACTTCAGAACCCAGAGCGGCTTCATAAAATAAAACAAACAGATCTTCAAAAATATTTTTTCAGGCAATTAACTGAAGTCAAGAATATGGAAGGAGCACTGCCTTGTTTCCAAGGGGAAAGCTAGAAAATAAATTAAAAAGGACAGGAAAATTGTCTCTGAATCAGGACCAAATTCCACAGCTCAGGGGACCATTTCTACCCGCTCTGTGGAAAGTAATTTGCTCTACAAATTCAAATGTAAATGTCCTTCCCTGGGCTCAGATGAAGGTTCCTCCTGACCTGCATGGCAGGTCCCCAGCCCCAGTTCATGCTGCAGGGGCTTGTTCCCCACAGCTCAGAAGGCAGAGGGAAGGGGGGACAGGGGACATGTGCCAACCTTGAACCAGGGCTGGGAGCTGCTCCTAGAAAAGAACAGCAGAGCCAAGGTCCCCTTCCCAAAAGGATGCCCAAACCCACGGAAAAAGAAGGAATACCATGTGCCTAAATACCTGCAGCTCTTGGGAATAAAGATCAGGAATACGACCCTCTGCTCTTCACATCACAGGTTCCCACTGCACATCACACTGCTTCCATTTGTAATGGGGGAAATATTTCCTTAAGTATCCTTTCTTTCCATAACTCCTCCCAGTTTGCAGAGCAGCACCTTCTCAAGTCACATTCCCCTGCAAGTTCTGGTAGGAAGGGCCTGGAGGAGCTGAGCAGTGGGGAACACAGCCTGCTGAAGGCTTTATTGGCAGGAGGGTAGAAGTCTTTTACAATCCTTTACAGGTGAATGGGGAAAACTCAATAATGTTCCCTATCATTATTGAGTATAGTTATTAGCTTTGAACGTTTCCTAAAGTAAGCCTGTCATTAAGACAAATGTCTCATTAATGGCAGGAATTTCCCAACTGAAGCATTAAAAATCCTGCAGTGCTGCATCATTAGCTGACTCAGGAGGCTCCTCTGCTCTGCCCAGCCCCATGTCCCAACCATCAGTGACACCTTCTGCTCCACTCATCTGCTCCACGTCCACTCCAACCCTTTTCCATCGTGATTCCTACTCCCTGCAAAGCCTCTCCAGGCTCTGTCTGTGTGAGCCCTCTCTGTCTGCAAAGAGGACCTTTGCACTAACCTGGAATGAAGAATTATATGGTAGAAGAATTATATGACCCCCACAAGTGAAGGTCCATGTAAGGAAAATACAACTAGGAAAAAAAAAATGGGTACAACTACACTTTCCTGAAAATACAGCCCAGTTATCTGCCTGATTTTGTCCAAGGCTGTGCCCCTCCTCTGGGACAGCTGTCCCTTGGGATCTCCTCCTGCCCCACTCCTCAGCTCTCACCTCTTCCTCAGCCTGCTCCAGCAGCTGCCCAGAACAACACCCTCAGAACTCCCTATTCCCACATCACAGCTCTGCCTTCCTCTGGCATCACTGATAATGCACCAAAATGACACTGTCCAAACCAGAAGAGCAGGTGGCTCCTGACAGATGTGGATCCTGACAGATCTTGAAACTGGAGCTGCCCTCCATAATTACCCCAGGAAAATCAGAGGTACCTGTGTCTCACTGGTGCAGGCAGTGAAAGCCCAGAGTAATCAAGGCATTAATTTAAGCCCCTCAGTCAGATGGATTAGGTGGGATGAAGAACAGGTGCCTCGGGACATACTTGCATCACCTTTCTGTAAATAAAAGCCATGTTTTCCATTACAAAATGCAATAAAAGCAAATAAATATTTTATAGCCCTGAGGGAATCTGACATTCTTTTTTTTTCCCTGCTAGGGTGAAGCCAGCTCTGCTCCCTGTTTCAGCACAGCAGAAGGGAATATTTGCAGTATTTGTATATGCTATCCATGGAATCCAGGTCCACACCAAGTGTCTGCCAGCACATACAGTGGGAAGGGTCAGTATTAGGGACAGATTACAATGACTTATTTAAAGATTTAACGCTTTATGCCTGTAGATCATGATTCCTGTCTTCCATAGCCTGATTTTTAACTTCAACCTGATAATCAAAATTTTAATTGTGACAGAGGTATCACTGAGACTCTGCTCTGATAAGAGCACCTGGAGACTGCAAAAATCACCCTGCCCTTGAAAGGACCTTGGCAAAGCGACTTCTATTGAAACAACTGAGCTCGCCACGTTCTTCTCAAAGTAATAGAAATACATCTTCTGTAATGTAATTTAAGAACTAGCTACCAGGCTGAGGCTAGTTTTGATTTTATTGATATTAGTTTAGTGAACACTCTATATTGTAAAACTGATAGAGTGGGAAAATGACTTCACTAGATATCAAATTTGATGGAGCTGGGAGCTGACTGCAAACCTAAGTATGGGAACTATCACCTAAGGAGGCACTCAGTATTTCATTGTGGATTTTTTAATGTTTCATATTCAGAATAGCCTAAAACAGTGGCCCTGAAAACAATAAAATATGCTTGTGCAATACTGCCATTTATGTGCAGTTACACTTCATTATCCCTGTAATCTAACATGGTGGCTCAAAAGGAGAACATGAACATTTTCTGAGTGATTTAGCAGGATGCTTTAATGATGTATTGAAAATGAACATTGACCCTATGTAATAGGTGCTAAACTGACACTCTTAAAGCACTCCATCCGTTTCACTCAGCCTGCCTATCCTCCTTAAATCATCACTGTGTCATTTTTATGATGCAGATCCATCTATTGAGACTATGGGACTGTGAAATGTCATAAAAAAAGGCAATAAGAAAAAAATAAAATTAAGTTGCAGGTGGCAAGTATTAGCATTTCGAAAATGTTCTGTTGCATTACACTATTATTCCATCTCTGTCAAGGGGCAACAAGATCCAATTCTCACCTTGAAGAGCCCATGTTGTTGAATACATTAGCTCAGGGCACGAGGAGCTTCTATGCCAGCTGAAGGGCATTTTAAAATAAAGGTAAAACATATTTAGGGCTAAATTTGATAGGACACAAGGGTCAGCCTCCCCCTCAGAGGACAAAGCCATGATTCCCTCTTTTCTTTTCTTCCCCGTTGTGTTTCCTAGCTCCAAGGCTTTTTACAAATTAAAGCCTTGAAACTTTTTGCTCATCAGAAAAGCTGAACTGGAAGGCAGAGGGGTGAGGAGTTAATTGTAACCCCCCAGGTCAGGCTCTCCAGCTGGCAGGGCTCTCTGCTGTTTATGCAGTGCACACTGAGAACACCAGCACAGCACAAAAGTGAGTCCCTTCAGCTCATTTCCAACTCTGCAGCTTTAAGCTGAAGTGAGACTGCAAATGGAGTTAAATCCCCTGGAATCACCACCAGGCAGAGAAACATCTCGAGGAGGATGTCAAGGACTTCTAGTGCTGTTTGAGGGCATCTGTGAGGCTCTGAGTGGAGCCATAATTAAAAAGTGTAATTATGATTTCCTAGGGAAGAGCAGGCTGGCACTGCCATGGTGGGATGCCCCCAGCCATCCACGTTTGTGGCAATGCAGGATTCATTCTGGCTCCCACTGAAACCTGCCAACCAGTGGGGTTTTATTCTTGGAGACCAAGGCCACTGACTCAAAGACAGTGTCAGTAGTTCTGACTATTCACATCCTGCAGAACCTAGAAACTTCCTTGTGCTGTAATATGTGAGCACCTCAAGAACTGTAGCATTTATTTAATGCCCTGGGAAGAAGGAGAAAGGGGATCTTGCCAGCATTTGCAGAGCTGCTTGCATTTGCAGAGGCACAGGAATTCCCACACAGTAACCCAAAGCATGTTCAACCCCAGTATCCTTTTCTTAATAAGTACCATGACCCAAACACACATCCCCAGAAGTGTTCTAGGTGGGAATGTGCTATCTAAATAATTCTGGGTGAAAAATAAAATAAATTAAAAAATTGGGAGGGGAAGAAAGAAACACCACTGTTTAGAGAATGTCACAAAATTTGGTGAGGCAAAGCTTACCAGAAGTCTGCATGATTGTAGGAATTAGGGGATAACAGTTGGTCAGGATACATCCCCACTAGGTTCTCTCTGCTGACCACCTTGCCCTGAATACACGAAGTCTCATGTCAAAGACTCATAATTTTCTCAAATCTGGGTTATTTTTTTATAAAAATATATGGCAAATTTAGAAAAAAAAAAATCCTGACTCCAAGTACAGCTCAACTGCCAGGTTTAAATCCAATACTGCAAAACATCCAGTATCAAACTGCACACTGAAGTAGTAATAATAAGATTTTTTTCTGTAGCAGGGACTAAACACTGGGCATTTCTCTAATCCTGTTACCAAAAGCTGCTGAGCAATTCTTAGGCGGTTTCCAGAAAGCAAATAAAAAAGACAAATTCATTTTCAGCAGGTTCCTGGCATGGAGCATTTCGGCTCCAACAGATTCAGTTTGGCAAAGGTGGAAGAACTGGCAATAAAATCTCTATGGGAGGCACTGAGGGGAGTTTTCTCCCAGCCAGGCAGCCTCGTGCCACCACCCTGCACAGGTGGCACACATGGACCCAGAGCCCCATGGCAGGTGGGCAGGAGTGGAAAGCTCCATCTTTTCCCCAAACTCTCCTCTTTTCTTGCCCTCTCTGTCCTTTCATGGCTCCTTCTGAAATCGTGTTATCATTTGAACGCCTTGTCCCTATAACCCACCCCCTGTGACATCCTCTTCTCCCACCTCCAGCCCTGCATCTCCTCCCCATGACCAACCCTCTCTCCATTCCACGAAACCCAGCACAGGCTGAGAGAGCTGGGGATGTTCAGCCTGGAGAAGGGAAAGTTCTGGAGAGACCTCGGAGCCCCTTCCAGTGCCTAAAGGGGCTCCAAGAGAGCTGGAGAGGGACTGGGGACAAGGGATGGAGGGACAGGGGGAATGGCTCTAGGCTGAAGGAGGATAGGTTAAGATTTTAGGAAGAAACTCTCCCCAGGGAGGGTGAGGAAGCCCTGGCACAGGTTGCCCAGAGCAGCAGTGGATGCTCCAGCACACGATGATTTTCAAGTTCTCCAACTGGCAGCCTCTGGAGCAGCCTTCCAGATGTTCCCAGTATGTGAGTGGGTGCATTCCTGTATATACAGATGCACAGTGGTTACATACCCCTAAAGCACATATCACTATGGGCACTTCCCCCCAAACCCTTTTAATTCCCAAATGGAAATGCACAATAAACACTTTTTCTTCACTCACTGCACAGTGAGTGAACTGGGAGTGATTCACTCCTACAGTGAGGAGTTTGCAAAACACATTCTAACTGTTTACTGTATCAAACAGCTTAAATTCTGCCTGCATTTTATCTTCCCATTCACAGAAGGCATCCATTCCTTCCCAGGCATCCATCTAACGGGATCCTTTCTGTGCTGCTTCCCCCGTGACTGGGAGCAGGAGTTTTCAGTCAGCAATTCCACTCCTGGCATAGGTTTTATTTCAGTGGGTCCTGGAGTCCGTGTTACCCAGTAATAAATACACACCAACCAAGCCAGGGCGATTAAAGATCAATTAAGGTACCATAAATTTTATAACAGATTGTGGCAGCAGAAGGTTGTTGTGCTTCTCGGCTCAAGGGCTGAACCTCATAGCACTGGAAGAGCCAAATGATGAACTGTTTTCCTGGATTACTCCATGGAAGATGGTCTGTTCGGATACAGTGAGGAGGGAAAAAGGAAAGAAGGAAGGTGGGAAGAGGTCGGTATTCCCCACGCTGGGCCACCAGCAGGGCACTGGATGTGGGCCTTGAGTTCCCTGAGGGATGCAGTTAAAGTTGTGCTCTTTATGCCTCTCAAAGTCAGGCAGGAAAATCCATTTTGGGACTTTATTATATATCTTCTATATAAAACTACATATTTGAGATGTACCTGACTTCACAGCTGTGTTTCTGCCAACAAGCAGCGAGCTGACAAGGTAACCAACACAAAGCATGTTCCATGGGCCAGGGGGATCTTTTTCCTACCTGCAGCTTTCCCAGCAAATGCTTTACCTGCCAGTAATTAGCATGATGGGTGATGGAATTGTCTGAGCTCTACAAAAGTGTAGGACAGGGCTGCTTAAGTGAGTCATCAGATCTCCAGGGCAAACAAAAATAATCCCTATCACACTGGAGTCAACCTGCTCCCTGACTACATCCCCTGCTCAGGCAAGTCACACAGTCAACCCTAAATACACATAAACAAGTTTAAGTAATTCACCCACACCAACAAACCCTCTCCCTCACTCCAGAGGATTTTGGCTCTGGTGCCCAGTACCCAGTCCTCAGCCAGGGAAGGAACCAAGGTTTTCCCACGTGATCATTACCTATGGATTCTGGCAGATATATGCAAAATATATTATAGCTCCTGGCTGCACTTAAGGCAGCCCCCAGTGCTGCTGTTGTTGGGAAGAAACATTTAAAACTGACAACAAACACTTCAAGCACACATCAGAGAGGAGCTTTATGACACTGCAGAGCCAAGCACCACCAAATTACCAGCCCATTTTTGAGACATATATCCATCACAGGCCTTTTACCCAGCACCAGATCTCAGCATTTCAGTTGACACAGATTTTAAATACATTTCAATCGTCCTGTTATTCTTATTATTGCAATATATTAGCGAGATGTTAAGATTGCAATTCAATTAAAAATTTTCATCTGGAGGTAATTTGTTCCATTCTCATTACTAATGGAACATTGTAGCCTTGCTGACATTTTCATACAGCAAAGCAACTCGCTGTACTGCTCCAGAAATATCTCGTGCTTTGTGTTTTCTCCCCCCTGTGCTGAGGGAACATTTAAACTGGGAGTTTGCCTGTTCATGTGTCAGCATGACTGTGCTGGGTGATGCACCCAGGACCAGCACCAGGGTGGAAGCAGTGGTTGGACACTGGGCCCTCCTCAACTTACATCCATAACGACCCCGGGGAACAGCAGGGTGTGTGGGTGAAAATAAGAATATTAGGATGATAAAAAGGTATTCAAATATTAAATGCTTAAAAGCAGTGATGGATAAAAGGCCTTCAGCAAGTTATTCCAAGATTTTCAAAAGTCTTCTGGTTACACAGGGGGCTGAGGGACAAAGTCTAAATTGAAGATAGCTGCCTGCTAGGAAAAGGCTGCTGATAGTGGTCCAGCAGTGATAAGCTCCAGCAGCAAATCTGCCTTGTCTGCATGCCATTTATAGGGGCAGAAAATGAGCTTTGCTGCCACAGCTTAAACCAGCCCTCAATGAAATACCTATCCTGGCAAAACACAGATGTGCTGAGTCCAGCTCCTCCGTGCTGGGGTTGTTTCAGGTATAAAAATATTACAGGAAACCTTCCACCCAGGAAGGGTGGAACGTGCCCTGCTCTGTGTTCTCACTCACTGCAGTGAAAAATACCCAGAAACTGTTCCTGTGCCCAAATAATTGTGGATAAATTACAGGTAGAAAGAAGCAATGTGCTGTTTCTAATTGGACTTAGCAAGTCAGTGGCATCACACAGTGTCACTCAGAGCTGGCTGGACCTCTGGGGAGGTTGGACAGAGGGGTGAGTGATATCTTTGGTCCCGGGCAGATTTCGAAAATGAAAGGTTGCAATCCCCCAAAATTTCCACTTATGCATCAGCAGTGCACGTTGCCTCCTCCTCAGCACCACCAGGGAGAGGATTGTCCTGCTCTGCTCTGCCCTGGGGCATCCTCACCTTAAATATTGGGGCAGTTTGGGGGGACACAATGGAAGGAAGAGATTGAGCCATTGGAGAGTGTCCAAAGGAGGGCAAAGAGATGGGGAAGGGCCTTGATTTGAAGCCGTGTGAGGACACTGAGGGCACTTGGTGTGTTCAGCTGGAGCAGAGGAGACTGAGGGGAGAGCTCAGTGCAGTTCCAACTGCCTGGGTAGGGGCAGAGGAGGGGCAGGGACTGAGCTCTGCTCTGGGGGGACCAGGGACAGCAGCCAGGGAATGGCTGGAGCTGTGTCAGGGCAGGCTCAGGTTGGATCTCAGGGAAAGGTTCTTCCCCCAGAGGCTGGTTGGGCACTGCCCAGGCTCCCCAGGGCAGTGGGCACAGCCCCAAGGCTGCCAGAGCTCCAGGAGGGTTTGGCTGATCCTCTGGGGCACAGGGGGTGATTCTTCGGGATGGTTCTGTGCAGGGCTGAGGGTTGGACTCCGTGATCCTTGTGAGTCCCTTCCAACCAGCACATTCTGGGATTCTGTGATCACTGTGACAGCCTCATGTGATAACTACCTCATGTGACAACAGCCTTGTGTGACAACAGCCTCGTGTAGCTCTCCAGGGCAGGGGGAGCAGAGCCTGACAGTCTCACAGCACCAGGGAAGCCCAGCTGCATCCCACATGGGTTTTGGAGAGTGAGGATGTTGCACAGCTCGAGCAACAAGATGCACACACTTACCAGTCTTAACTGATGAGGCACACTTCATGGTAATTTGCATCAGAAATTAAAAAAAATGCATTTTAATGAGTTTCTGCGAGCTGGAATCTTGCAGGTGTCAGGAGAGAGCCACATGGCTTGAGCAGAGCAGTGTTATTTCTGCTGGTGGGGTTCAGACACAAGGTTAACCAGCCCCCCCGACTGCTGTGCTGACCAGGGCTGAGAGATTTCCCTGCCTTTTCCTAATTAGAGGCAGATAATCACTGTGACAGTGCTAAATGTTACTGAACACAGTAAGTTTAATATTACAAATATTACGGTGAGGTTTTTACTGCTGTGTCAAAGCCCTCTGAAGCAAATTCAACACTTGGATTAGGAAGGAAGGTTTTAAAGCTTTCCCTTGTAAAAACTGACACAAACCCCAGACAAGGTTACTCCAAGGCACAGAGATCTAATTAGCAGACGGCTGTTTAAGCAGAGAATGCCTCCAACTTTCTGGTTATGGTTCTTGCATCGTGTTTAAATTCCAGCAATACACGTAAAGCAGCAATTCAGCATTAATGCCCTGCTGGATATTACAGCTTTATTTTCATTTAGTTTGCACGAATACAGAGAAACTCTAAATCCAAGAATGAATATTGCACATTACGTGGTAGGTAAATTACAGATTTTGGAGGTTTTTTTTTCTAATTGCAGAGCCATGAATAAAATGGTTTATAAAAAAAAAAAGGGATCCAACATCCCACAGCATTTGAGTAACATTGATGCTGCTGGTACCATGCACTGGTGCTTTGCATCCCACAGGAAGGATATGGATGTTTCCTACAGAAATACTCAACCCACATCAGAAAAAGATAAGCCCTCTCCAGTTCCCTGCACACGAAAAAGCCAGACATGGGCTTGCACAGCCCAAGAAAGACTGGGAGAAGTGCACACTGAGGAAAAATGGAATAAACCTCCAAATGAACAGCAGGAAAATAGCACCCAAGGGCAGCACAGGGTGGGAAATGTGCAGTGGTTCAATAAGGAAAACATCTCAAAATCCTCTCCCATATGGAAAGCAGGACAAAGCACGGTGTTACTTGTACAGTGGTTTATCCAGACCCAAACTGACACAGCAGGGATTGGTAATATTTAATTACCTGTGCAGCATTAGAACTCCAAAATTATTAAAGGTGATGTTTGCCTTTAAACACGGCCAAGGTCACTCTTGCAGGAATATAACACCTCTCACCACTGGATGTGCCCAGGTCAGGATCTTAATAGTCCTAAATATCCACTTTTCTGCCAAAATCATTGAATCTCAGCTGAGCACTGATTAAGGGACCAGTTTACTTCTTTCTCTACAATATAGTGCCATTGGGAACAGAGAGAAAAGGTTGCTCAGAATCTCCTTAGGCTCTGTGGGTGCTACATATAATTTTGATTTTCAGGCCCTGAGCAGCTTATTTCCTCTAAGCAGGACTGGGTCAGCAGCACCCCCCTGAAAATGCCTAATGAAGGATCAATAGAAAAACCACACCAAATCTGAACAATTTCCTTTCTCCCTATTAGTGTCACACTCCTCAGAAGGGCCTGTATGTGCTACTTCAATGCACAATAAGGTAATGAAGTTAAATTGGCAGCTCTGTGTGTGGTTCTTAGAGATCAAAATAGTCTAATTTTAGGTTATAATAATTTAACCTACATATCAACCAAGCTTCACATTTTATATTTTCTTCATTTTAAGTTACTGCAAGGTAACACATATAGATGTTATCTACATGCTACATAAAACATGATATTTGAATAAAAACCCACTGCAACAACCATGTGCACTAAAGGTTGGTGTAACTAAGAAAATAAATCAGCACATTCATTCTGCACAAGGCCAAGTACATATCAGGTGTATCTTTCTCTACAGTTTTGCCTTTTTAATTGTTGTACATCACCTCCCAGCAATGAACTTCCCCTTTTACAGCAGCAGGAGAGGTGACCTGCCTGTTGAATTCATTTAAAGTCCCATTTGCTTATTTTCTTAGGAAAATAAAAAGTTTCCTGATCAGCACAGCCCTCCCTGTGAAATCTGCAGCACAGCATGAACAGAGCAACACCACCAGCAACAGCAACCAGCCAAAAAACACACAGGGTTATTCAAATTATGGTTTGCATTTCAAGTTTTAACAAATTTCTCAGCTAAGTTATGCACATATAAAACGTACCAAAAAGCACTGTTACACTCTGGGATGGGAAAGAGCAGTGCAAACACATCTACACATCTTTACTCAGGAATACATTTGCAGACTAATTATGTGGCAGAAAAGCTAAAGTAATTAAAAATAGTGCGATATAAATGGTTGTGGAAATTGAATATTTTATGCATGCCTTATTTCTTACTCCACTGGAAGTGGGGGGTTTTTTTGATTCAGATCCAGGTGGCACAGGGTTTGCAAATAAACTCAAACACCCAGCACTGGTATTTCATTAAACAGCATGAGACAGAAATGCTACTTGGGGACTATTAATAGTGTTGAAACAAAAATATTAATGTTGGTACTCCATTACATTTTTCTGGAATGCATTAACAATTTCCAGGTTGTCTGTGGCTTTATCTTGCTCTTTTTTTGGTTTGGTTAACTCCAGCTCCGTCCAAGGTGGGTGATACGTGGGTGACTCTCCACTGAAGGCACAGAAAGATGCTGCAAAGTTCATGTAGGATTGAATTCTCTCTGCACAGCCAAAGAAGCAGGAGGGCACAGGAGCACCCTCAGACTGCCCTGCACTATCCAGTTCAGAGTGTCATTTTTTATCCCATCAGCCATACTGGCAAGAGCTCTCTCAAGTTTATAGCATGTGTACTGGTATAAAAGTCACTGATGCTGGAGGAGAGCACTTGCCTTCACTCCCCACTGTGCCTTTTGGCCCCAGGCAGCTTTTCCCACTCTTTGCAAGAACAGCCTGACAGCAGTGGCTCTTCCACTCCTCAGTGCAGCAAAGAAATGTTGGAAAGGTCACCCTGGCTGTAATAACTCTGCTGTGTCCTTCAGATGTGTGTGTCCCTCCCAGCCTTTGAAGGATTTTGAATTTTCAATTACTACAAGGCAGATTTTACCCAATGAAGGGGATTAAAAGACATTCTGTGAGATTTCCAGAGGGACCTCAACCCACTGGAGAATTGGACCACCAGGAACTTCATCAAGTCCAGCAGAGAGAACTGCCAAAAATGGAAAAAAGGCTGTTCATTCTCACAGCAGGGAAAGGTCTGACTTCCTCAAAGCACAGCCTGTGTTCTCTCTTTGGACAGGTTCAGGAAGGCACAGCTCAGGTATGGACTGATGGTAGCTGCTGACCAGCTCTGAGACCCCGTGTTCCCCTTTCCACAGGCAGCTCTGCCCACATCCAACCCAAAAAAAATGCCTTTGTCCAAGCTTCAGGCAAAGTGCCCCAGTTAAAAACAGAGGAGGTGCATCCCAACGTCTCTGCATGCATTTCAGATGTGCATTAAATCTCCCATCAGCAGCTCCATCCATCTCTCCCTTGCCAGAGAGCAGTGTGGATTGTTTACAGACAAATGAGAATGAAATGTAAACTCCTTCCAGATGAGTAAGATATACAGGCTGTGTCACTGGGGCTCTGCAACAAGCATTTATATGAAACAACAGCCCCTGGATGGATGGAAGAGCAGCTACTTCTGTTTTGTGGAGACACTCATTCCTGCCTGGTACAGAAGTATCATTACAACAGGGCCAGCTGGAAGTGTTCATCAAGTGCAGGATTTTATTTCAAGTGCAACAGCCTAATTTTGGAGATGTTCCCAGGAGTATATGAATTTCTGCAGAGACACAATGTTAGTCCAGTGATAGTGTATTTTATTAAAAGAGAGGCTCTAAAATAGCCATTTCACTATCTCTATTTCTGCAGGAATGGTAACAAACTTTGGCCACATGGCTTGAATCAGTTGGTTATCTGGAGTTTTTTTATCAGCTGAAGAATTCAGTCATCTTCTTTCACTGATCAAAGTGAAAACGTGCATCCTCACCTCACCTGAGGATTGTGCTTCACATGCTCAGCACCACATGCAGGGACTGAGATCTGGGCAGCTATGGACACTCTGGATTTGGGGAGGGAGTGCTGGAAATCCCTATGGGAGGGCAGCTGGGGAGGTCCCACCAGAAAACAGGATGCTGGGAGGGCATCCAGAGAGGAGGAGATGCCTATTTCATGGCTGGGCTAGATGGGATAACCTCAATTCATAAAAAAAATCCATTAGGGATGAAGACTTTCCCCCAGCATTTGGTAAATTTTATGGCACACTTAAGTTTCCTGTGTGGTGATTGCCACAGAAGCAACCACTGGCAGAGGGACTGTTCTTCCCTGCTCCGGGAAAGTCGGGGATGGCAACAAAGTTTTCTTCCTGCATTTTACTGTTAAAATTATTCAGCTCAGCAGAACAGGTGTGAGTGGCACAAAGAAGTGGAGCTTTCCTGGCCCATTGTTCCTGAGCACAGAGGTTGCCCAGAGAAGTTGTGGATGCTCCACCTCTGGAAGTGTCCAAGGCCGGGTTGGACAGGGCTTGGAGCAACCTGGGCTGGTGGAAGGTGTCCCTGCCCATGGCAGGGGGTGGCACTGGAGCTTTAAGGTCCCCTCCAACCCAAACCCCTCTGTGATTCTATGAATTTCTCTGATCAAGGAGAAAAAATAATAAAATCTAATGATGAGGTGCTGCTTTACAAGACCACCCAATTCCTCTGAGCTCTCTCCTCTTCCCTCAAAAGCTTTTGCCACCTACTCTCCACTGAGGGAATGGGATTTTCAGGCTCTCCAGCAAAGGTCAGTGCTCCTGAGAGCAACTTAAATAATCAGCAACTGAAGTTCTTCTCAGAACTTCAGAAGAAAGACAAGCAGGGTGCTAAATAACCAAACTGCCATCTTCCCACTCCCACTGTTGCAAATTGAGAGCTTCCCATGACAGCCCCATTATTAATGCTATAAATCTGTTAGAGGTTTTATTCAAACATGCAGACAGGGATCCATGACCCTTGTGACAGGTAATTTACTTTAAGGGACTTAAAGGAGAAACCTTGTAAATCAGTTTGCCGTTTTTTAAAAGGTAAAACTCTCAGCTTGAACTGAAATAACTTAAAATATCTGCCTTTCTATGTATCTCAGATTGGGGGAGAACCAGGACTTCAAGAATTGTGTTGAGATTTTATTAGTGCCTGAGACACTGGGATAGTTTGCTGCACTTGAGTGCTTCCTATGCTTTGAGAAAAGATATCCAAAATAATTTATCATCTGTAATGTTTGCACCAAGCATTTGTTCTCATCGATCCTTTTCATGCACAAATGAAAAATAAAGATGTGAATGCATTTTTCTGACATGTGCATTTTTTTTCCTTCTGATCACTGAACAAAGAACTCCGATTTCTCTTTCCAGCCTGCAGAATAAACCCCTGAACCCCAGGGTTTCTCATGTGAAGATGGCACAGCTCTTTATCCTCGGCTGGGATAAAGATCCTGGGCATTCCCCCTGCCAGTTCCTGGGTTTGTACCCCCAGAACCTACACCTGATTTGCAAATTTAATCAGTGAACAGCACTCACACACTTACAACTTCAAGTCTCTCTCCGTAGCAGAAAATCCATATATTAAGGCCCTAAACAGGATTTGACAAACTTACCACAAGCCATCAGCAGCTAAAAAAGAGGCTTCACTCGATACAGAATTGTAAATCAGGATGGTCTAATATTTCTGTTTTTCCCCTAGGTTTGGCTATTTATTCTCATTTGGTTATTTATGAACATTTATTCTTCATTCTTAAACATAACTGTATTTTTAAGTATTTGGAGAAACACCTCTTATGAACTTCAGGGATGCCCAAGCAGATCTCCACATCCCACTGAGAAGCCACTGGAAATCTGCTCTCATGCTTCTGAACCTCCACCTCCACCTATCTGTGCCCTTTTTTAGGGATGTCTAAATGCATGTTACAGTGTGACCTGAATCACCTGAATCTCCTCTAACCCTCCCTGGAGCAGAGTGAGGACCAGCCAGATGTTCTGTTTTTCCAAACTGTGCACACAGTTAATTCAATAGTTATGGTAAGAAAGAGCTTGGCAGGCAGAGCCAGGCATGGGGCAAGAAAAAATGGCCAGAAACACCAGATATAAAGAAGGACACCCAGGCTGTTCATTGCAGAATATTCCCATCTCCAAAACAACTCCCAAACATGTCACCAGCCACCACCCAAGGTCTGCACAGCACAACTTAGATTGGGCCATTGGGACCATCTTTTTTTACCTTCTCCACAAAACAGGAGGGGTAGGGACACACCATGACCTCAGCCTCGCAGTAAACAAGAACAACTTTCATTTCATTAATTAAATTTGTGGGTTTAAGTGGAAAATGGAGAAGGAAAACCTTCTCCAGCTCGGCTCGTGCCCATGCCCAGCTCTGCTCTCTGCAGTGTCATTTCACATTCATGAAAGAAATGGGAGATGTAATTGGAAAACTTGAAATGAATTTTAAACCCATTAGCAACAGCATAATATTTACCCCAAATGACAATGTTTCTCCTGAGATAAGAAGAATACACAGGGTCCTACAGCAGCAGTTGTGTCCTGGAAGGAACGAGTAGGGAGGGAGTAGGGGGTGACACTGCAGGCTCTCCCCACTGGGGCTGAGAGGAGGAGAAAACAGCTGGAAATCCACACCTGGCAGAGAATTCCTTACCAAAGAGAAAACCCCAATTTTTCCTATGAATTCTGCAGCATTTCATTTATGAAGTGATAACACCACCAGACTGCCAGAGCCCTCTGGGGCAGCTGGTTTGTCTGCAGGGCTCTTGCTTCTGCATCACCCAGTGTCTTTGACAGAGCACGTGTGACATGGACACTTGCAAATCAACACATCCATGTTTGTGCAGAAGGTCTAAACAGAATGTCTTGGAATAAAATGGAGGGTTGCTGTATTAACATAAGGAATTCTTAAAGTACTATAAAAAATGTACCCGCACAAATACAAATATATATATATAATTACTGTGCTGCAGGTGGCTATAGAGCACCTTAAGTGTTAATTCAGGCATCCAGGAACCCAGAACTTACCACTTCCATTGCTGATCCTCACACAACACAATCAATCTGCTTGCTGATTCAATAGACAAGAGGCTTAAACCACTTTTTTTTCCCTATCACAGTAATTATTTTTGGTGTCCGAAGGAGGCCAGGAGGAAAAACAAAGTTGGGAGATCGAAAAAGAAATCTCAGAAGAGCTGAGATCATATCACAGCAGGAGTCTTTGGTCTCCAGCCCTGTGCCAGTGGGGAATACAGAGCAGCCCAATTCAGCACACACGAATAAACCAAACAACACTATCCAAAATATCCCCAAGGGGAGTGTTGGTCTCAGAACATCCTTTCCAATGTCTGCCATTATCATTTAACCTCATCTCTTTAGGATTATGTTTTCTCTCTCCCCTGTTCAGCCCTGCATTAGATATTAGATATTCAAGCCTAAACAAACAAAATCTCAGCACTGAGAGTTGGCAAAGGCACGTGACAGAGCCTGACTCCATTTCTGCCTGACTGTTCACCAGGTACAGGCTCTGACAGCCCCAGGTACAAATCACAGCTGCTTCCCTCCAGCACAGAGATCCCTGCCCACTACCTGCTCTAAGACGGCAGAAAACATCCTTCCTAAACCATCAATCCCTTCTTCCATCTCCTCCTGAAAGCCACGGGCTGAAGTTCTCTGAGAGAAATGCATAAATATCCTCATTTTCCAAGAAAGAAGTCTCTGCCCATGTCCTGTGAGGCCCCAGCTGGTCCCTTTGCAGCTCCAGCAGCACCTGCTGAGCCCCTTAATTGATGCCCAGAACATCCAGCTCTGCTCCTTCCCCTCATCCTGGTAAATCCCACTGCACCTTGGGAAGAATATGTTCCTGCTGGGACTTCCACTAACCACCTTCTCTTATTCTTACAAGATTTCTCACACTATGCAGGCTACTGCCATAACACTTATCTCCCACAACCATTAAAGAGTAAAAAAGGATGGTGTCATGTTGAATGAGAAAGGATTTGAATCTTTGTCTGGTTTTCAGGTCTGATATATGAATCCTTCTAAGTTTCCTTTCCTGCAGCTTCACAGTCGTGGTCTTTCATGTAAAATATTTGCAAAAGAACCCCGTGTGCTGTTTACTAAATATTATCTTCCACTGAATCCAGGCACTACAACGAGCCCAGTGCTGTGTGCAGGGATGTGACCACCCACTTCTGAAACAGTTCACATTGATGCCACACATGGAAGGAACCGAAAATCCCACTACAAACCTGGTAATTAATGTGCTGTGGTGTTTTCTGCAGGCCAGACCACCTGGGGAGAGAGTGAGCACCTCTGCAGCTCCTGGGAACACTGGCATCATCCAACTGGGGCATCCAACCTGCACCATCTGTCAAGTGATCTGCCCATGAGCACATCCCTGCACACCCCAGCTCACAGCACAGAGGGGACAGTCTCCAGAAAGGCTGTGACAGGAGGAGGCAGAGCCAGCAATGAATTCTGCTGCTCATCAGCAAGAAAGCCCAGCACTGATAACAGCCCCCAGACATGGAGCTCAAGGAACCCCCGGGCAAGTCTAACAGGAGTCAGAGGTGGACAAGCCTGTACGTGGGTATTAAGTCATGTAAACATTAAATCTATCTCTTCTGAAAAGATCTTTGACCTTTTAGATTGAGAGGAAGTTTGGATGTTTGGGTTGCACATAGAAATGAGAAGACATGGACTGTACATTTGCATAAAGAAGTATGGATGTCAGGAGAGAAAAAGGCAATGGTTAATGCAAGCTGTACTTGTAAAAAAACTCTCTTTTTAAAATTAAAAATATATTTTCATCTTTTAAATTAGATCTGGTTTATAAGTGATGGGCAGTCAATACCATACACCCATACTAATAAATACTCTATGATAATGTTAAAGGGAAAGGAGGAAGACACATGCTCTAGGACTGCACCTGAATTTCTAAAATTTAAGACTAAATCAGTTCTATGTTTACAGCAATCAGGCCATTCCTGGAGGGACAGAAGTGTTCTAGTAAACTACAGCTGACACACACAACCAACAATTCAATTTCTTCCAGATTCAATAAATGATAATCTGAAGGGTGAAGTTCCCATTGCTGACAGCTGCCAGGTGAGAAAGGGATTTGCTTTTTATTAAAGACACAGAAAGAACCAACAGGTTTTTCTTCTCTGGGATCTAAGCAAATATATGCTGACAAGTTCAACATTTTGGAGGTTTTTTGTTGTTCATCTTTCAGTATTGTTTTGGTTAATTTTTTTTTTCTGTGAGGTTATAAAATGACAAGGGCAGGTTGGATGGGGCTTGGAGCAAGCTGGGCTGGTGGAAAGTGTCCCTGCCCACAGCAGGGGGTGAGAGGAGATGAGCTTTAAAGGTCACTTCACTTCCACCCCAACCAGGTCTATGATTCTGTGACAGTAACGAGCTGCTGAGCACAACAGACTCATGGCTTTGACCTGCCCTATTTAATACTGTCCTAAAATGAGACTACAGGCATTTCCACACATTTCCACTCCACACCTACACAGGGGCTGCTGTTATACAACCAGGAAACTTCAGAGTTCTCCAGAATTCTCCCCCTCTCGTTGCCACAGTCCTCCTCCCTCCTCTGAGCACCTCAAACTGCAGAGCAAAGCCCTGCAGAGCCAGGGAAAAGATCAAATACCAGCAGGATGGGCAACTTGGAACTGCATTAGGCTGGTATTAATGTTAAGTCCGTGACAAATCCATTAAGTCCTGTAAAGCTCCATAAATGGCTTGTGCCAGCCTGTGAGAGCAGACCATGGCACAACCACCTCGTGCAGTAATTTATACTCCTCTAGAACAGATTTGGTTTGTGTAAGTGTTAAACCTGTGGCTAGAATGACTTAAAGCTAAGTCAGAAAATACATTGTGTTCTTCCCATTTCATAACTCCTAAAACTCCTCTTTGTAAGCTTATTAATCTCTAAGGAAGAAGGCAGACATTTTGAGAGTTCTCCAGCAAAGGCTGTGTTTGTACCAATTAAAAAAAAATCGCAATCAAGCAAGCAACCAAAACAACCCCCCACTTTGAAACTCATAATATATAATGCTCAGAAACTGGCACTTCACCCTTTTACTCAAAATATTGCTGGCCATCTGGAAGTTATTAGGTACAGTAATAATTTCTACTTTGCCTCCAGTCTACATTTTTCCTCTGGGTCGCTCATGAAACATTTTTAATCCTATAAAATAGAAATCTAATTCAAAAAGTATTGATTCCAGGTATCTTTTGCTCTTTCTGACTCCAAGCACTCTCTCTGCTGGGCTGGTTCCCTGCACAGCTCAGGTTGGAGCACACTGTGATCCCACAGAACCACAGAATCCTTGGATTGGAAGGGACCTTAATCCAGTTCCAACCCTCTGCCATGGGCAGGGACACCTTCCACTATCCCAGGTTGCTCCAACCCTGTCCAACCTGGCCTTGGACACTTCCAGGGATGGGGCAGCCACAGCTTCTCTGGGCAACCTGTGCCAGGGCCATTATCTCTTTATTTTTACCACCCCAAAAAACTAACTTGGCCAAAATGTCACCTCCTTAAGCAATTGTGTAGGTGACATTTCACAGCCACAGAAATATTTGAAAGAAGGTAAAGTTTGAAGGTAGGAGTCACAAAGAAATCCTAAATCAGTCCTGCAGTATTAACAGTGAATGAAAGGCAAAATTTTGTCTTCTGGATGAATGAGAAACTTGGGTAGTTCTCAATCAACCATAAATATTAAAAATTCTCATATATCTTTTCTCAGTCCAGGTATAAATTATGGATACTTGGTCAAATTCCAGCTTAGTTAATTACAATCTCACATAAAATAATATCCTGTCTAATTTAATTGGAGTATGACATAATAGGGGATTTATATTAATCAGAAAATTCTGGAATAATAATTCATTTAAGGAGCAATTTCATTACAGAATTCTATCTATTAGTGGCAGTTTGCACTGAAAATGTAAGCTGTAACCACCACCTGATTATATTCCTGCAGTGATCTGTCTTTGGGTTTTATACAATTCGCATCCCTGTAGCACATGAGTGTCTTCTATGTGAAATCAATAGCAATATCAAACCCCATAACTGGATAATGAAGTTTCTAAAACGACAACAGAGCTGAGATCCCTTCTCTTACACCCTTGTTTTCTTCTGCTGTCATTTTAATTTCAGGGCTCTGCTTGTGAGGGTTTTTTCATGTTGTTTTTGTTGGGTTTTTTTACAGCTGTGCAAACACTTGGAACAGAACTCTGGTGGAACCTGACGTGAGATCTGACACCTGCAAGGAGTCAGGATTTTCTGTCATGGAGCTTCTTACAAGTGGATCAAGTCTTAAACAGCAACCAAATCACTGCTGAAGCCAACAGAGCAGGGTGATGGAGAGAGACTTTAATGGAAGGAGAACAAATATTGGCAACACAATCCTAGAAGTTAGTCCATGACAGCAAAAAGAAGTGTGGAAGAGGCTACCTGCCATCCCTGCCCATGACAGCTGCTGCCATGGGTGCTTCCCATGTCTTCATCCCAGTGAGCACAGCAGCCCTCTACTCATTCCACACAGACACTGCCTGGACATCAGGAAAACCACACACTCCACCAGCATGACCAGTGCACTGATGTCCATGTCCCTTTGCATTTAAACACCTCAAACAGCTTCAGGGCATCAACTGACACTCCTGGGGCTTGAGGCTACAGGGTGGGTGGGTGAACGGATGGATGGATGGATGGATGGAGGGATCAATGCCAGGGCCCTTGCCCAAAGCACCCAAGCCCTTGATGTCCACTCTGCTGCTGGGCTGCCCATAACACACCTGACACACAAAACGGGGGCTCCAAGCTATGCTGGATTCCAAAAATTGGATATGAGAAAAAGAAAAACTGCTAACTTTAAACAAAGCCTTGGGCTGACAGAGACTGGGGAAAACCTCACTCTAAAGTCCAAACAAGGATCCATTGATGTAACAAGTTTGGAATGTCCTGCCCAAGCCTGGAGAAAGGATGCCCTGATCTCACCAAACCTGTGCAGAAAACCCTTTATGTTTTATCTCTCCCTTTGTGTTACCTGTTCCCCCCTGTAAAATCCCCCAAAGTAAGGTTTTTCCCACGAGGTAATTTCTAAGACCCCAAGATTTGTCAAACCTGTTTTTTCCCTCACCTCATCTCTGGAAAGTCCCCAGTTGTAAGAGAATGAATATGCAAGCCATCTGTTGAATATGTAAACCATGACCCCTTTAAATATGAAGCTGTGAACCCAATAAGGTATTCCAGTTCCTGTCTCCAAACTGGGATCATGATAGTTTATTGACAAAGCTGTGATTCTGCTGCACACAAGGTTATCATCATTTAACATCCCTGCTCAGTGCTTTGGGCAGTTGGTTCCCTGCCTGGTGCTGTGCAGGGCATCCAGCCTGAGCTGTGCATCACCCACAAGCTGAGCAATAAACCCCAGCATTTGTGTGGCTCTTGTAAATAAATGCAAGCCAGAAGAAGTTGCTGCTCTGGGAAGTTTGGAGCTGGAAGGAAAGCCTGGTGACAGCAGGTACCAGCACAGAGCGTGCTGGGAGTGGCAGGGCTCCCACCCCAGACACACATCCTCCCCTTTTATTTAATGCTGGCAAAATAAATTTTACTGTAGCAAGAAGCTTAGATAATTTCTTCACTGAGGTTAGATGCTTTTTGACTACACTGACTGCTACCTCCAGCAATAATGCCTTAAATCTCCCTGGGCAGGGGTTTGATGGCACAGTAATAAAAATGTCTGTGGCCTGTTTATACCTCAGGTGCTTCCCCTGCAACAGTGGTGATGAAAACATGTTTGATTTTTCCTGGTATGGAAACACCCTTGCCTGTCATCCCTATTTGCTTCCTGTTTCTTTCCTTTACTTTTATTGCTGGAGTTTGCTGGCTGTGGCTGGCATCTCCCAGAGGGTTTGCACATCAGCCACCAGCACTGGGGGTCACTGGGGTACCTCTCTCTGCGAGGCTTTTTGCATTTTTGCCAGCCCAGGGGCATTCAGACCACGTCCCTCCAGCAGAGAACCCTAGCATCATTCCCCCATCTTGACTGCACAGCTCAAATGCCCATCTCATTTACATCCAGCAAGGGGATTCTGGCCCCCAGGGAGCCCAAAGCCCTAATTTAATTTCATTTAGCCTGCAGTCACAAGACTTTTTTTTTCTGTTGAATTATTACTGGGTAGCATTAAGATGTATGGCCTGCCAAATATGTTTAAATGACTTTTTGGTCCCCATCATCGCCAGGAGAAAGCTAACAGGATCTGTTCTATCTGTCTAAATAGAGCTGGGAGGGAGCTGGGAGGAGACCACAGCATTTAATGAAGCAGTAAAGAAGTGAGGCTTGCAAAAGGGATGATAGACCCTAAAGAAGTAAATAGAAAATGGCAACAGTGGCCTGAATGTCTAATTACATTGTCACCACAGCCCTAATCAAAGCAACTGTATGTGTTTATTCTCTCTGGTTTCTAGGCAGACACAAACAGCCCTTAAGTGACACAGTCCTCTGATTGAAGCAAGTGAAAAAATTTATTAGACATATAAATATCCACAAAAAAGCTGCACAGGCCCCATATGTCACTCGTTACCTGCCCTCAGAGCAGAATGGCTCATCCAGAACATGTGAGGAAGGATGTGGCAGAAGAAATCCCACCTCAGCCTCAGGACACATCACACCCTGCAGGTTCTCACCATCCCTTTTGTTTGGATGTCCAAGCACATCCAGGATTTCTTTTTTTTTTGTAGAATATATCCCTTTTGTAATGAGTAAGGGCCACAAAACCTAGATGGGAAAGCTGCTTTGTTTTTTAAAGGGATAATGGGCAAAGGGAAACAAAAGAGGGAGGAAACAGTAATTCCTTACAGTCTCCTGTTGTTAGAATTACTACAAGTATTGTAATTAAGAGAGAATAGGATAGGAAAAACATTCTTGTATTTCTTAGTTAGACAGTGCTTCAAACAGCTTACACACCCACTGTGTGCATTCTTTACCCAAACATGGGCACAGACTCAACCTTCAGAAGAGGGAAACAGGCATAAAATGGCTACTGGGAAAACCACAGAGGTGTTCCACCTGAAATCACTCAAAATTACTGGCTTTAGGCAGAAAAATACCTTAACTTCAAGCTGCCAGAATATTACACACTTGTATTCAAGTGTCATATTAACCAAACAAAGTATGGAAATAACAACTGTTTTGTAATCATTTCAACCAGTTCAGCCAGACTAAACCTACCCAAAAGGTTCAGGGAACCAGATTTCCAGCTTTCAGTCTTTTCTTTCTTTCCTGCACAAGAAGATGCAGGAAGTGTGAACGTGTTGCTGCACAGCACCAGCACTGAACAAATTCAGATGACTCAAAACCTTCTATCAACTTCCAAGAACACAGGACAGCATCTAATTGCAGTTTATAGTTTATCTTAACACAATACCCAAAGTCAACTGGTTTTCCCAACTCCCAGTATTCTCTGCACCACCTGAACAACCAGGACACAGTTCTTGCCCTCAGGATCCTGTGGTGTGACAGACCTTGCCATGTTACAACAGCCACCAATTCAACATAACTGTGCTTGCTTTATTTTTCTCCTGCTATCTTTGAGGAGAGAAAAATATGGGAAATGGTGCTGGAAAAAGAAAATAGTTTGGATTGTACTTTTATGCAAATAAAGATAAACTCTGGGTCCTCTCTTAACGTATTTCTGCTTGCCCACGGATGCAATAAAAAGCTGACTACTGAAAGCTTTTCATCCCTCCAAGGAAAGAATAGACTAAAAGAGAAATGAGTTCTCTAAATAATTCTAAGCAGTCAATTTGTTAAGCAGTGATGCAAGTTCTCTCCACTTGGAGCAACAGAGCAATACCAACAAGGCTGCAAACTGCCACGTAAGCTGCAGCAGGATTAATTATTTTATATTACAGGGTCTGGAAGTAAGGAGAGCAAAAGAATTAAATGGGATTTCATGTTTTCAGCCAGCAAGGATGCTGCTCAGGCTATTGGCTTCTGTAAGTGAAGAGGCAGCTTTAAGGAAGATGGATCTTCCTCCCTGGCCCGATGCTGATTTAACCTTTTCAAATCCCAGCCCTCAAGGATGAGCAAAGCAGAGCTGAGTGGTTTGGAGCACAGCTGTGGGGAGACGTGTTAAACTGGGCTGGGGGAGCTGCTGGAACCCTTATTCTTGGAAATCCTTCAAGAAATCAGGACAGGTGAGCAGCAGATATCCTGTGATCGACCAGGGGAAGTAAAACAGGTCTTAGCAAAGTCATTCTGCTCTTATTGTCCTTACAAATGAGTACAGTGAGAAGGGAACTTAACAACAGACATCTGAGCATCTGCTTCTGCTCATGCAGGAGCATCTCTCATCACTGCAACTGAAGCAGGTTTTTTTTTTATCCAGCAGCAGTGCAAGGTGGGTTGACTTTGGCATCTAAGACATGCGAGCTCCCAAGGATGTTCTCTGCCCACAGGAGGTTTGGCAGCACCTCCTCATCAGTGTGTTCCCCCACGTGTCTCCAGCCAGGGAGCTTGTTCTCCAATGTTTCCCTCAGTTGGGACAAAGAGGTAATTTTTGTTTCCTTTTCAGTTGCTTTTAATGACATTTGTCACATTTTAAAATTTTTGCCTCTCTTCAAACGTGACTGAAACTAATACAGAGACCCAATAATTTTAGGGGAGGTGGGAAGGGGCTGAAGCAAACAGCTACCTGCCAAAGGCATGAAAATTATCCATACTGAAATATTGCCACCAGATCTGAACCTTTCCAGATAGCCCAGCTGAGATGAGGGCTCCTCCCCACCCTCCTGCAGGAGAGCTTGCTCAGAAAAAAAAATAACCTTTGCACATGTCCTTATTTGCTGTTTCCAGCCAGGTAACATGATGGAAAAAGACCCATTGTTTGCACTGCCCTGCCAAGGCAGGTGATGTAAAGGAATATTGCTGCTTTTTAAAAAAAATCCCCTACAAGGGAAGTGACAGGTGGTTCATTGCTATAAATTCAGGTTCATTGATTTAAGGACACAGCCTTGGAGCACAGACACCACTGCATTCCCTCTCTTACTGTGTTCTACAAGAGATGTTATTTTTCTGGGAGATAGTCAGGCTGGACAGTCCCATATTCTACAGGGCAGAGTTACTCAGTTCCACAGATCCTTCCTTCATCTTCTCCTGCCACTGTTGGAGGAGATTTAGCTGCAGAAAGGGCTGATACAGCTCTTCCCAGACACCACAAATATTACCCTGCAACAGTCAGGGGAACCAGGCAACTCCTCAGATGGCAGCAGGATGCAGTGCAGGGGTGCCACCAGCTCAGCAGTGAGCCACAGCTCTGCTCCAGCAGTCTGGGTTAGGTATGAAAACAGGACCTGCCTCTTTGGTCACGTCTCTCTCCACGTGGCCACCCCTCCTCTCTCCACTCCAACCCTGTCCCTGGCTCCTGTCCTCTCCTGCTGGTGCTGTGTCCTCCTCAGTGCTCCCAATCAGAGAGATGTGCCCTAACTCCTGGTGTCCACTGTCCAGGACCAAACACTCCTAATTTTCCTGCACGCTCAGGAAGATGGTAACAAACTTCATCTGCACCCTCCCCCAGCATCAGAGCTGCTGCATTTCCAACAACGTGGGGAATGGCTTATTCTTCTCTGTGAAAATGAACAATATCTTCTCTTGGAAAAAATACCCTTCATGGTCCAGTGTCCTGTAACTTTAATGATCACAAGTAGGTTATGATCACAATTAGGTTGTGTTTATGTATCTCAAGGAAATGATGGCATTTAAATTCATGGTACCTCTGTCCTATGGTTTCCTTCTGTATCTGGGGAAAGGGAGGCTTTGAGAGAAACCACCTACAGCAAACACATTGCTTTTAAAAATCCAGAGCATCATCCTTTACCCACTTTGTAAATCACTCCTCAGCATTACAGTCACCTTTTAAGTCCTTTTAAAGTCCCAAAGCCTTGGGCTCTGTGGAAATGCAAACCTTGGGTGAGGAGCTGTGACAGAGAGGTGGTCAGTCCCTTTGCTGCACTGAATAAAACAAATCTTGAAAAAGTATTCACAAAGAGATGAAGATCAAGAGATTTCTTGGGTAGTGTAATAAGAGATTCCCAGTCATAGTCTGCAAGTTTAGAAATTAAATCTTAACAACAGAAATTGTAAGAAAGTTACCCATGTAGGTCTTGTTACTTCCAGAAGTTCTTAAAATTCATTTTGATGTGTTTGCTCTACAAACTCAGACTCCAACCAATTTCTTCAGCTGATGGGTAAAGTCCAAGGAAATTTCCCATCATTTTGATTTAACTAAACCCCTGTGATCTGACGAGATTGTGATGTTGACACTGTACCAGTGTTCAAGCATACAAAATCCTGAACATTTTCTCTAATATACGAATTATTCTCTCCTTCACCTTGTAGAGGACACATATTCCTGCCAGAAAACACCATTCCCACAGCTCCAGCTCACACAAATCAATGCTCTGACCAGAAAGACCCTGGAATTTGGCAGAGGCATTTCCATGTGGTTGCCACCACCGTGATGAGCAGCTGTAAGCAAATTACATCCTGTGAAATCTGGGCATAGTTCTTGATGCACTGCCCCCCAAATTCAGAGGAAAGGAACTCCTGAGGGGTTAGCACAGCAGGGAGATGCTGCCCATCCCCTGGAGCCTGGAGGTCTCCCATCAGAATCCCTTCTTAGAAACCAGCACAGTTTGCAACACTGAATTCACTTGGACAGAATCCCACATTATTTCCACATCTAAGGCTCACGTGGACATGGCTAAGAAGTGAGTGAATAAGTGTGTAACCTTTCCATGTGTAGTACCAATGCATTTCTTTCTGTGCTGGAGAGCACAGGGACACTGGGGACTGCTCACAACCAGAGGGGGAAGAGCACATGGCAAGTCCTGCAACAGATGTGTGTAGAAGGATTTAAATGTAAAAAAAATGGTTTCTTTCTTACTCTGGTAATAAAGAGATTGGTGAGATAAGACACAAAAGTTACCCTTGACTTTTCCAGCTTTTCTGTGTCCGTGAGTTGAAGAGAGATGCTACAGCCCCTGACAGCTGAGACCCACCTGCTATTGACCCAGAATAATTTCTGAGCATCAAAAAAAGTCTTCAAAACATCTCCTGGACACCCACAGTCAATCTTTTCACAAGTTATGCAAGGAAGGAGGTTCAGAAATCCCTTAATTTGCCAGAATGGGAATTGCTGATGTTCCTCTCGTGCCTTAATTTGAAAACCTTTCCCTTTATTTCCATTTGAGTAGAAGAGACAGGTGTGGAAAAAATAAGGTAATTGAGAAGAAGAAGCCAGGCATGTGCAGTGTGGGGGTGGAGGTGCTGGGGGCCATGGGCAGTGGTGAGGGGGCACAGGAAACCAGCCAGGTGGGGCATGGGATGGAATGTCAGGTGGGTTCTCTGCTACTGCCCTTCATCAGCCTGCTGAAGGGAGGGAGGGAGGGAAAAAAAATATAAATTGGCAGCCCCTGTTCCTCCTCGTGCTGTTTTCCCTGCAGGGCCGTTACTGGTTTGTTTATTTATTTATTTCCTGGTGATAGATGCCTTGTTGATTTTATGGAGTGGGCAGAGAAATGGGTCAAAAGGAGGTTTCTTAGCATTTGAGACTGCAAATATTTATGGACAGGTGAGTTGTGACACAGGAGCAATTCTGCTTACAAGTAAACGAGCTTTTTAAAAATGATTAAAGTTGCAGGCATATGTGAGGGGAATTACATTGCCAGAGGTCACAGAATCACAAGACCACAGAATGGTTGTGGCTTCAAAGGGACCTTAAAGATCTCCCAATTCCAACCCTCTGCCATGGCAGGGACACCTTCCACTAGCCCATGTTGCTCCAACCTGGCCTGGAACACTTCCAGGGATGGGGCAGCCACAGCTTCTCTGGGCAACCTGTTACACCAGCTTAAAACTGGAATAGGCAAAGACTCTCAGCATGCAGAATTTGTATTTCAAACACAAACCTCATACAAGAGGCAACAGATTTACAAGAAATAACACACTTCAAAGTCATGCACTGCTGGGTTTGCTGGAGACTGGGCACAAGGCAGGTCAGCTGGAGCAGCAGCACAGCCCTGTGCAACCCAGGGCTCACCCGGGCTCTGACAGCAAAACCACCCAGGAGACTAATTAAATAAAACTTCAGCTCAGCAAAATCATCTTGGTTACTCTGGCTGATTATGAGGTAATTCTTCACAAGACAATTGCAAGATAAGCAGTGAGGCTCAGACAGCACTCCTACTCTCTCCATACAGGTGTTACAGCACCCACAGTATCCGCTGGGCCACTTCCAGAGCCCAGCTCCCATCACCTCCACCACACTGAAACACATCTGTTATTTCAAACAGCTTCAAATGGCCCTTATCTGACAGCTTCTGATGCTGGAATTTGAAGTGAGCTGGGCCTCTCAACCCAATTCCTATGGGGCATCGTCCACAAAAACTAATAACTGCAGCAGTAATAACCACAGGAAGTCAAACATCCCCACAAGTGGTAGAACTGCTTCAGAAGGTATTTCAGCCTCTTCTGTGAGCACCCTGTATCTAATCCTGAGAGTAAATTATCCAGGGGGCTGACATGAGACCCGTAATGAAACTGCTTTGCCACTGGCCCTGTTGATTCCTCTGAAGTTCCTTTCATTATAGGAAATTAGTGGATCAACTGACATTTATTGCAGCAGTTTTTGTTTCGTGGGGCGCTCGTGAAGCCCGGTGGAAGATCTGCATGTCAGAGTGACTGCACAGGGAGATGGCTCAGTACCTTTTGGTACCAAGTCCCCCAGCTTTCTTTTTCCCTTCCCTCTTGCTTTGCCCTTAAAGGAAGTTACACCTGCCAGGTCTTCCCTTGCCTAATGTTTAACAAAAAGGGAGCTGATGGAGCTGCTGAGCCACTCCCAAGAGCCAGAAGGATGCAGTAACCTGCCACTCTTTTTTTTTTCACTTGCAAAGCTCTTGGACACATGATGTCTGGTGCAGGGGAAATCTTTTATTCCCCAATGTCTGCTGTTAAAGAGCTCTCACAGAGCAGGAATCCAACAGTTCATTACTTCTATCTGCTCAACAGACTTTTGACATAATTGTATTAGTGCCTCACTGCGGGGCTTGAAAAGTGAAATCTGAAAAGCAGCTCTTTGCTGTCGGCTTACGTGTTTGCTGAAGCCCTGTTTATGTGCTGGAATACAAAGCACATCATTTGCAGTTCATATAATTTGTTTAATGCATTCTGCTCAGAGGCCACCTGTGCTAATGCATCGCAGCAGTCACTGGGTTACTCTCACCGTGTTTGAGAAAGTTAAAAACCCTCTTTTCTGAGCCAAATCCCCCTGTCAGTGCACTTGCTTTCGCTGAGTTCAAGTCAGTGAGGGTGCAGGATATGGGAAAGGTGGAAGGGGAGGCAGGGAGGAGACGCCAGCTGTGCTCACCTGGATGGCAGCAGCCAAGTTTGCTCTTTTATGTCCTGAGCATCCCTCTCCTCTGTGGATGCTGCCGGAGGGATGTGCCGCTCTCCGGAGGAGTTCCACCATCAGCAGCCCCTCCAGTGCCCACACTCTGTATTTCTGCCATGTCAGGATGTTTTGCTATTGCCAAAATCCCCTGGCTGGCAAAGAAAATGCATTTCCATTCTTTGTGAGAGCTCTTTGCCTCGGCGGGTGTTCCCAGAGCGCTGCGAGACGAACGCACGCTCTGCCCACTCCAAACTGCTCCCATCTCCCACTCAGCCACAGCCACGGGATGGCAATGCATTAATGACAACCCACAGTGCCTGTTCATCCCATTACACTCAGGTATTCAATAAATACCCATTAACATATTGGAGTCTTTCCATGAATGCATCTTGGAGCGAGTGGGTTCATAAAAATACGTCTTAAAACAAAATAAGGAGGATAATAGCAGTTCTGTAACAAATTTAGCCTCATATACATCTCATATTTTAGCAGATGATTGGTTAGCAAATTGCATTAAAAGCCACACAACTCTATTAGACCTGCCAGAAGATGCATTACAGCTCTGAGCAGACTCCAAGCCAGTCTACCTCAGGACACACATGCACTGAATATATACCAATGGTGAAAAAATCCAATAATAATTAGTATTACAATAAGTGGAGATGTGCTAAAACAGCCAGAATACGTGCATTTCATACCTTCCTAAGCCTGTAAATTACCATATGGGCTGGTCCAAAGGCTGGAGATGAGTTTGGTGGCTACCAGAGTGCTACAGGAATTTAGGATGGGCAGACTTTTATGCTGTTTACTGCAGGAGAATTTGGCACAGAGCTCTTTTTGTTGCTACAATAAACAGCAGTCCCCTGAAGAGAAGAGATTGAAGGCAACAGCCTCTGCTATCAGTAATGACCAAATGCAACCAGATGCTATCACTCCTTCTGAAAGAACTTTGCCTGCAGGTCCTACAGGAACATAAACCCCATCTAGTGATGCTTGCATATCAGCTACAGATGCTACAGATGCCAGCTACTGACAAGCTCGTGTTTGGGTTTTTAGGGCAGAAAAAGGAGTTTTGGTTCCAGCTGGTTTAGTCTGTTGATGAATCTGGGTTGCCCTGCAGCAGGAAGATGTGCAGGATGGGAGGTCTGTGCCTCCCACCCCAGCCAAGGTGTCCTCAACAGGCAACCAAACTTCTCACTGCAGAACCAGCAGGTTAAAGAGAAGCACATCAGCATTCTAAGAATAATAAAGAAATGAGATTCCCATCCTGCCAGCCTGGTTCATTTTTAAGTTCATTACTGTAAACTGCATGAAACTAACTTCACATGTGGACTCACCCCCACAGCAGTCATGGTCCAGAGGAACCCTGCCCTGGGCACGTAAACCAGCAGGATTTTGGGAAGATGCTGAGTGACAGGTGACCCAGCAGGTCATTGTTTCACCACACAAACACAGCAAATGCCTTTCCTCCAACTCCCAGTTTTGTTATGAGCATTCAAGAGGGCAGGTTAGATACCAACAACAATATTTAGCCTGGAGCAGCAGCAGAGCACATTTCCTCTCACCAGGTACACAGCTCCTGAATTCTCCTGGCAGAAATAATGTTATTTTCCCCCCCACCAGCAGTGGGTTCCTGAGATCAACAGCCTTTTGAGGGTGAGAAAAATGCAAAAGGGAGACATTTGTGCAGAAAATCTACCTGTAAGAGTTATCAAATAATAGTTGTGAGACCTGACATTAAAATATGCATACATGTATATTAAATATTTGCACGTATTGCTATAAAGGTTACACTTGATGATCTTGGAGGTCTTTTCCAACTTTAATGATTCTATGATTCTATGAAAAATAAACAGTGCAGCAACACTGCCTGAACTTGGCCATACAGGGCCAGGACTGGCCATGGCTCTTGGGTCTTCACAGACCAGGGTGGAGCTAATTTGGGGTTTTGTTTGCTCCTATGTGTGGGCAGCAACCCAGGCTGCATGTGCAGCTTCAGCAAAGGCAGTGGGATGGATGACTCCACTTGTGGTAGCTCCAAACACTGGGGAAATGGGGAAAGCTGAATTTTCCCCACGCTTAAAATGAAGCACAAATGACACGGAAAACCAGGTCACCGAGCCAGACAGGAGAACAAAACCACAGGAAGAGTCTGTCTGGGCAGCAGCTTTCAGAAGAAACTTCAGAATCAGTCTGTTCCTGAAAGCAATTCCAGCAGCCACTCCATCAGACCAGAGCCCTGCCCTGACACCACAAGAAATCAGGATGTGGGACAACCCTGTGAAACACAGTTCATGTCAAAATACAGGCTGAAAGGGGGTTTGAAATGTTACCCTGGTCTTCCAGGCTCCCAATTCTCTCATTTAATTTCATATTTAAAAGGTGTATATAGACCCTAGGAAATCCCAGGGTGAGGATATTTTCATTCTCTCTTCTCACCCCGCTCACTTTTTGGTGCTTTGCTGTGAAATCTCAGCCATTCCCACTCCCTGTTCCCTCCCCTCTGCACTCCATCACACCCCAGCAGTTTTTGGGGCTGTGCTGCAAAGCAAGGCTGGGTTTCAGCAGGACACTGTTCAAGTGCTTCAGCGTCCAGGAGGACCCACAATCTTTACTAACTAATTATTCAGGACTGTCTGATGAACAGAAGGACAAATTAAGAAGATACACATACTTCTCACACTTCTTTTTTTGTTATATCATAGTCACAAGTTACTTCTCTAAACATGTTTCTGGTAACATGCCAGAAATATCAATATATTGAATATTGAATGGGACTGTGAATATTCAGTGCCTGGGCTGTGGGGGAAGCTACAGGACTCAAGTGTGGCACAAAGCCCCAGTTCAGTGGTGCCTGTACCTCCTGGTTTGCAGGAAGAGAAACCAAAATTCTGCACTGAATTTTATCCAGCACAGACAGAAAAGCTGATGGAGCTCAGGAGGCACAGCAGGGCTGAGCTCCCCGTTATTTATGTCTGTCGAAGGCTCTTGATATTCCTTCTGAAGTTTTGATCATCAAGAAACTCGAGAGTGAGCTTTTTATGGTGGTGCTAAAGACAGACATTGGCAACAGCTGAATTTCATCTCATATCCTGATGCCACTGAAGCATCTCCAAAGCTTTTTACTTTTCTCTATAGGCTGGCCCCTTTTTTTTTTTTTATTCTTTTTTGGAAGTATTAAAGCAGAACCAACCTTTGAGTTCAGCTTATTCAATCCCCCACTGCTATTTTTTTTTTTTATTTTAAGTTTCTATCTGGGCATCCTGGATTTGTCAAGGAGATTTTCTCCTGTGAAGAACATGAAATAAAAACATCTCAGCTGTGGCTCTCCATAAATTGTATCACTGCACTGGGGATATGTACAGTACTTGGTAATTTTCTGATGGCTGCTCTGGCATTCTGATTGCAAAATTAGCACTGCAGCTCTGCAGGGCTGTACAGTGTCAATAAAGTACATCCTAAATCAACTAAGCACTGGCTGATCCACTCCAATGGGGCTGTTTCTAGAGTCATCCAAAGCCCAAATCTGTTCAACACCTCCACTAAGAGCTGGAATAAACACAGAAATCCCAGCTGACACTTGGAATACCACAGAAGGCAGGACTGATGTGCTGAGCTTTTGGGGTTGGCCAGTCACCTGCACCTGTGCAGAATAAACTATTTTAACGTGACCACATACACAATTATACATGAAACAGTGACCACACAGCCAGGAACAAGGAATGCAGGGCAGAAGTATGACATGAAAAGCAGATGAGGTCACTAATCCTGGGAAAAGGGTCAGTGAGTGACAAAAGACACAACAGCAGCAAAACCACCATGATCCCTGCCTGGATGGTGAGAAATGGGAATATCAGAGGGGAAGGGTAACATGGGAGGTTTCAGCCTTTGCACCAGCTCTGGTGGGAGACTGAGCCTGCATTAGAAAATTGTTTTTTTAATACCTTAAGGAATGCTTTTGGCCTTAAAGATGATGAATCTGCTCAACCAGTTGAAGAGAAGATGAAGAACAAGTCAATGGAGAAGCAATTCAAAGCAACCATGAGATGCCTGAAAGGGCAGACAGATCCCCCAAAGCAGCTCTCCCCACATGAAGGCAGGTTCAAAAGAAAAGTATCACACTTGAAATTCCACACTTGGAAAACAGGGAAAGAAAACCAGAAACAAGAGGAAAACAGCAGCTAAAATGTTCTGGGCTGTATCTAATAACACAAGCTCTAGGAAAGCTTGCCCAGGATGAGACCATATCACACCTTTGACTTCATGTGAACTCTTAGGCACTTTAGCTATGATTTTCCCCATTTTTAGTGATAAGACATTTTTGCTTCACGTCAATGCTGCACTTGCTTCAAAAATTCTTCAGAGACTGAATATGACTAAAATAATAAAAAGAAATACAACACAGAAAGTGCTGGTCCAATTTCCCTTCAGAAATGGTCTCTGGTTTTGCAAGAGCATAAGGAAGCCAGAGGAACACCTACAATTCTTCATTCCCAGCTCATAGAAAATGGAAATTTTTTAGACCCTTAACTCCATGATCTGAAGGTGCACACAGACACACAGGTGATAAAACCCCCTGAAATCATTAAAACCACCCATTCCCCCAGCACTGCCAAGGCCACCCCTGGACCGTGTCCCCCAAGTGCCACATCCACAGGATTGTTAAACCCTTCCAGGGATGGGCACTCAGCAGGGATGTCCAGGACTGTCAGCCACTCTGTGATTTCACCAATATCTGTATTTGCTCTTCACTGACATAATTTTGTGTCTGCAAGTAACCCAAAACACTCTGATTTGTGCGCGTGGAATCACCTCAGCGAACGCCGCCGGCACGGATCAAATAATTTTTTAAGAAATGGTATTTGCCTGGTTTTATGCACCAGTGAGTCACTCATAGGCACTTTATAAATATTTAAATATTCTACTCCTGCCAGACTGTGTGTAGACATTTGATATGGTTTGTACTACATCGCCTCTGAAGCACTGCTCCACATGGCAACGTCTTGCATTTAAAACCGAGATTAACAAATCAATGCACCCTGAAAAGCAGTTTCAGATCACCAGTACATTGTCTTCCAGTGAGTTTTCTTTGCAATTTGTAGACAATAGATTTCCAATAACGACTTGTAATTAAAATCACTTTCTCTTACTCAACGTTCCACATTAAGCCTGTTGACATTTTGCAGATGGTATCTTTGGAAATGAGAGATATGAACAAGGGGAAAATGGCTTTAAACTGAGAGATATTTGGTCTAGATAACATATTAGGAAGAAATTTTTCCCTGTGAGGGTGGGGAGGCCCTGGCACAGGTTGCCCAGAGAAACTGTGGCTGCCCCATCCCTGGAAGTGTCCAAGGCCAGGGTGGACGGGGCTTGGAGCAACCTGGGCTAGTGGAAGGTGCCCCATATTTTAGTTTTTGAAGTATTTTTGCTCACATTACATTTGTCTTTCTTGCTACAAATTAATTCTGGTTTTGTTTTGTTTTTTCCCCTCTCTGAGAAAATACCTTTCACTTTGTTCAAAATGCAGCAAAACAGTTGAGAACACACAACAAACCTGACTCTGACACTGTTTTATGGAACTGCAAACAATGCAGAGCACTTTGCTGGAGCCCTGAGATACATTTTAGACTTGAAGCTCAGAAGTTTTTCACAACGAGAAGAGTTTTAAAAAAGAGAGAAAAAGAAATCAACTTTTTTCTTTGCAGAATGTGTTTCTTTGATACCAAGGAAGGTATCAAGGAAGGGGAAAAAAAAAACCACACAAAAAAAGAAAATCCAAGTAAGAAAATTTTCCACATTCAAAAAATACCTGCCCAATTAGATGAACTCACTGAGATGCCCCCAGCTGAGACATCCTACCAGCCAAGAATTACAGCAGGATCATTCCTAGTGCTCAAGCCATCTTGCTGCTGGGGCTGCCTCCAACACAGCACGGCCAGCTCTGTCCTAAAATGCCTAAAAACCCAGCATGGGGTCACGGCTCAGCTGTGGGAATGTTGGGAACAAAATGCTGCTGGAGCAACTCGGATCTTGTTGGGATTTCCCATCATCCCTGTTCAGCTGGCACTTGCTGCAGAAATCAAGCTGAATAGTTTTCAATTTCTCCTTTTTCCCCCAATTTTTTTATCTTCTAGGGGTTTTTTCCTGCCCTAGGATTGCACTGTTAAATCAGCGTTAATAAATATACTACTAATAATGATGACGGTAATAAAAACAATAATAAATAAATTAAAAATGCCTCATAAATTGCTTCATCCTCAGTAGCACAGCATTCCTCAAGGCAGTCAGGAAGGGGCTGCTCTGGCCAGCTGAAGGAAGGCTCATTTCTTGCCCAGCAGCTCAGCTCTCCTCTCTCACTGCCTCCAACCAAAAGCAGGGGCCGGCGCTCCCCCGCTCGCTCGGCCGTGTTTGAAGTTGGGATATCACATTGCTCGCAGGAGAGGCAATCAATGCTGGTAAGCTAATGAATTATTTCCAAGTTTGTACCAATATCTGCAGCAACATGAAAGAAAAATTGCCTGGCAGGGAGATTACAGCGGGAGAGGCAGAGCATGGGGCAGGGGCTGTCAATATTTCGGGGCTATGAGTCGAACCTGCAGATAACTGCTGCTGCTACATTGCTTAGGAAAACATTGCCAGCAAAACATTTCATCTCACAATATACTTGTCCAACTTAATTATCTGGGCTTGACCAATCCAGCTGGGAGAGAAGGGCAACAAACACCCGACCCCAAGTGCTGTGCCACGGAGAAGGTGTGAGTTAACTCTCCATCTGAGAGGAAGGACCACCCCCTCCCTATGATCCTGCTTTATGGGGAACTTGCCACCGGCTGCCGCAGGAGAGGAGCCCCAAAGAGAAGATACAAGGACTGCCTGAAACAACATCTCTAAGCCTTGGCCATATTGATCAACATAACTGGTCTACTCTGGCTTCCAATCGGGAGGTCTGGAGACACACCATCTGTAACACTGCTGCTTCCTTTGAGAACACACACAGGATCACTCTTGAGGAGAAAAGACAACGCAGAAAGAATTGTGCCTTGTAGAATATACCACCTAAGGGGTCTTTCTGCTGTGCCTTTTGCAATCAGACATGTCTATCTCGTATTGGCCTTTTCAGCCACCAACACACTCGTAACAAACATGGGCAGAGCCCTCCCTAAATGTTCGTTAGCGAAGCCCGGCCATGATGATGATTTGATCCTGCAGATAACTGCTGCTGCTACATTGCTTAGGAAAACACTGCCAGCAAAACATTTCATCTCACAATATAATTGTCCAATATAATTATCTGGGCTTGACCAATCCAGCTGGGAGACAGCGGCAACAAACACCCGACCCCACGTGCTGTGCCTTCGAGAATGTGTGAGTTAACTCTTCATCTGAGTGTGGGTTTGACAGAGGCAATTGCTGCTGGAAAAGCTGGCTCACAACACGTACATGGAGTGCACACATACATGTGTACACACACAGACAGCAAATATGGGTGGTCATTTTCCTCAAAGAGTATTTTTTTATCATTACCACCTTGTTTAGGATGAGACTGTACAATATCGTGAGTTGGATATCCTGAGATGTCTGTCAAGAACAAGCTGAAAGCTTCCTCACACATCTCCCTCTCCCCCCTGACCCAACAAGTCCCTTTTTAGGTTTCATTCCCTTTTTCTCAACGTAGAGTTTTGTTTTTCCCCAGCCAGCACCAATCCCCCACCACTTTGGGACGATGACAAAGCTCTGCTCTAAAGTAGTTTCCAGTGAATCAGAAATATGCCCAACTCAAACCCAGATCTGTTTTATACTCCACAATTCTAATGAGCCCCTGGAGGATGGCTGGAGGGGTGGGGATGGATGGCTCCCTGCTCCACACCCCGTGGCTGTGGGGAATACAGCTCCCAGAGATTTTAGGGTCACTGCAGTAAATCTGGAGCCAGTCCAGTGCTGCTTCTCTGCACTGGCAGTGATTAACCTGACACTCATGCCCAGCCCAGGCTCCCAATTCATTTTTTCACCCAGTTCATTCAAATTCTTCTCTCTGGTCTCCCAGTCCCCAGTGGCCATGCTGGGAAAGCCCCAGGGCACTGGGCTGGCACCATCTGCCCTCCCTGGCTGTTATCCAGCATTGCCCTGACCTCTTGCTGCAAGTATTTATGTCTCATTTTCACATTTCCTCCTTGTGCTTTTTTGGTAAATATTAAGGACAAGTTAAAAAAAAGAGGAAGTTCTGACCTAAAACAAAAGCAGGGAGGAAAGAAAACTCATTTTAAAGTGTGAAGAGGAAGTTTAAAAGAAGAGCCCATTCATCCTGCAGCCTCTTCTGCATTCAGTCCTGCAAGAAATATGTCCCAGCTAAACAATATTTGTGTTCTCTAGATAACAATATATCCGTACATGACACGACTCTCATCTTAGAGAAACAGAAATTTTCTGTCTGCATGGAACTTTTATGCATAAGACCGTGGGAAATAATGTCTGGACAATATAACAATTCAGTATTTTTCTTTCAAACTTCCTTTGTGGGTTGTTTTGGTCCAGATACAAATCAGGAGAGCACTCTAATGGGTCATAAGCTAGAATTTAAGGGTGTTTTATTGTTGGCTTAATAACTCCTTATTAGCTAAACAGTGCTGACAAGATAAAGGCATTTTGATGGAACGCATGTTTCCCCTCTCTCTGACATATTTGTCTCACAAATTGACCTGTCCACACTGATGATGATACAGATCCAGAAGATTACACTGATTTTCTTTTCCCTTCAGCTGGGCTTTTCACGTCTGCCAACCTGCCACTTGCCCATTAGGGAAGACAACAGGAATGCCAGCAGTGACATGGCTAATTCCAGTGACCTCCAGCCAGACACAGCTCCAGAAGTTCCATCCAAAAACCACTCATCTGACACTCCTAAAGCACGACTCAGCCTGGTGCTGTGCCTGCCAACTCACCAGACTCTCTCTGTGCTGATTAATTAGATGCATGTTCTGCTTTAGCTCTTGTGACAACCAAGTCTTCCATTTCTTACTCATTCACCGAATCTTTGTGACAGAGAAAACACAACAGACAAATATATTTGCTGCTGGCACGTGAAAATCTCCAGATCATCTTATTAAAAATTATTTTTTAATTAGAGTCCTTAGCTAATAAAAATCTATTAGTGAGAAATTAGAAGACACCTACAAGTGGTTCTCACCAGAGTTGCCAGGAGAGTGTTTCATGTGTCTCATACATTACTCATGTATGATTAAGGCAATTTGAAGAGTGACACTTTAATCCTGTGTTAATAGATATTTCTAGTCATCCTCGTAGAGGCAAGAAAACTCCCAACAGTTCTATTCTTGGGATTAAGGAACAAAAGAACTCTCAGAAAATCAGAAGAAAGATGACAGCTTTAGTAGGAAGGCCACTATTTCTGTCCATAATCCAAAACTGTGCTTTAAAACGTGCATGAAAATGATCAGTATGATTAGAAATGATGATTAAAATAGCACCTATTAGATGTAGTGCTTGCAAGGGTGAAACCAGATTTCAGAAAAGGTAAAACACTGGATTTTCTCTCATCGTGCACTTTTCATTCATTTACAGGCAATCAACACGATGGGGACAAAAAATGCCCTCTGGGTCTCAGAGAGAGGATGGGTCAAGGGAAGGCAAGAGACACCCATGGAGTGGGAGGAAGAGCCTGTTTTGTGGCTCTGTGAGGTACAGCAAGGCCACAAGACCCTCTGGAATGAAATGCAGCTTCTAAAGCAGCACAAAAATGACAAATTGGGCAGTTCTTCACATCACCAAGGTCATCCTCGAACCCTTCCAACACTGTGACACTCCACCGGCGCGCGGGGCACCCAGACAGATGTGACGGAGGTTTTGAGAGGATAAATTAGACTGAGACTTTCTGAAGCCACTGAATTCTGGTAATTATGTTACTCAGCTTGCTGAGCAGCCACCCCCACAGCCTGCTGCCAGCCTGCCACGACGCCTGGCTTGGGTGAACTTCAAGCGACAAAAGGATCACTCTAAAGGGCAAAAAAAACCAGGAGAAATGTGCAGTATGCTGCACCTTTCAACTGCTGCAAGCCAGAGCCTGGCTCAGAATAAAGCAGGGATTTAATAAACAAAATTTTCGTAAATCAAAGTGTGTGTTTAAAGTGTTTGAAGTACTTTGGAGATTTTTTTTTCCTGCATCGTTTAATAACATAAAGGGAAAAAACCACACTTTGACCAGGGAGTAAGTTTGCTTCCAGAGTCGCCACAATTTGGAAAGCTGCAAGCAATGAAATTTGGGTTTAAATTAAAAGCTGATGAGGCATTATTTGCTCTTGATAAAAGCCAAGATTCTGGGAAAACTGAAAATGGAGAAGGCAGTCTGCTTTTCAGCTTCAGATGGTGAACAATTCTCTTCAGATACAAAATCCCTTTGACAGACAGTCATTGTTACACCTTGGGTTTTGTTACAATAGTTTTGCAGTTTATCAATACTATCTCTATTCACTGACTCATATTTTGTACTTGTCTTATTTTCACTGCCTACTTAAAATTCACTGAACCAAAACCTCATAGAAATAACTCCTGGAATTTAGGTTTGAGTTGCTGTGACTTTGAGAACCCATTGATCCAAATATGCTCCCAAATAACTGCATGTCAAGCCTTTATAGCTTGGGTTAATTCACTTTATGGCCTTCTTAATATATGAGATTTTATGTTTACTGTATGCCTGCTGGTTTGAGTGTGCTGTGTGGAACTAAAAGCACATGAGATTCAAACAGATCCAAGGTGACATTACTCCCCTTAGAAAGGAATCCAGATTAAGACATAACCAGCTTGTTATTGGCCCTTTCCCTGCACTCAACAGGTTCAATGCTTGAATGCTGCTTTCATTTCAACCACAATGTGTTAACCATTGTAGCTCCCTATCCTGATTATGGAATAAAGCTGCACATTTTCTGCCTTTCTTTTTTATTATCCCAAAGGAACTGGCACCAATAAAACTTTCTATCACCCAAGTGAAGGAGACAATGTGGGGCCTTTTCCAGGGAAGGACTTCAACAAATGCTTAACTTAAAGCACAAACATAAAGTTATGAAGAGAAATGGGCTAACACAGGTACTTATTTTATCACATTTTTAAATAGCTCTGTGACCCACAGATCCTTGCAAACAGTGCTGAGGTATGTACCAAGATTGCCCAGTGTAACATACTTACTAACACAGAAACAACATGCAGAAAACATCATTCCCAGGCGGAATATTCCCTAAAACACCTTCCCCACAGCAAACTGACTCGTATCACCACAGCAGCCTGGTTTCCTCAGGGTTACTCAAACCTCACACTCAGCTCTACAGAGCTGGCCAGTCCACCAAAACCTCTCCACTGCCTTCAACAAGAACCACAACAAAACACAGGAGAGAACAATGAACCCGCCACACTCGTGCCAACCTCCTGCTCCGCGCTCGTCCTTTGGAGCACAGGCAAGGAAAACAAGCCTCCCAGAGTATTCTCATGGCATTTAAGACAAAAAGCCACCAGGCAGCAGTGCCCTCCCAGGTATTCCCATGGTTCCAAGCCCCGGGAGAGGCGGAGGCACTCACGGAAGGCCGTGTAGAGCTCCTGCAGCGTCAGGCGCCCGTCGCTGTTGTAGTCGTCAAAGCGCAGAAGGTCCTCCAGGGTACAGCCCAACAAATCACCTGCCAGGTCCTCCTTCTTCATCAGCTGTGGCAAAGGCAACAGGGAATCTTACATGTCATGGACTGCTGGCCTGGCTCACCCAGCAGATTTTTCCATTAAATAACCTCTGGGGAAATATATCTCTATCTCTATCTATCTATCTATAGATATATCACATCTATCATTATATATTTGCTTTGTATCAAGACACAACTGATGTTCATATTCCTGCAGCACTTCATGGAGCGTGGACTGGTGAGGGTGAGACTCTTCCTTTAGCAGCAGCAGCAACACAGAAATGCATTTTCACTTCACAAATGTACTGAAAAATAAATATTCAGCAGGGAAGAAGGAAGGTCTGTTTTTTCTTTCTCCTCTGTGAGGAAGGACAAAATTGTATTCCCTGCTTTTGGGACTAGGATGGGGAAGAGTGGGTGGTATACTCAACATTAATGTGCTTTTCCAGCCCCCAACAGTTTGTTTCTTTTGTATCCTCAATGTTTCATTTGGGTCCCCTGAATTTATTGTAGAACACAAAGGAAACTGCTGAAATGTTGCATCTTCCAGCCAGGAAGGCTTTTTGCTGTAGCCCAGGGACTCTTTTATTTACTATTCTAGTCTTGGCCCATTATATTGAAGCAATTTAAAGTAATAATGCTAAAAAAATGACCCTTCACCTAGCAAGTAAAAATATTCAATACAAGTGAGATCAACCATAACTTCCAAGATCAATGTTGTAGGGATGGAAATTTTCCTTTGTCTGTGTTTGTATTGAAAATTGATTAACTTTTCATAGGATTGACAAGTTTTTACTTGTCCTTTTGATTTCATGTCAGGAAAGAAAAAAAAACAAGTGCAAAACACTTCAGCTGCAACACATTTAGTAGACTTATGAATCTAACTTTAAAATACATTAAAGATTTAAATAAAAATAACAACCCAGTTACCCCCATTGTTAATAGCCCTGTATATCCATGGTTGAAAAACTACAGGGGAATTTCACTGCTAGGTCCAGAGGGATAATATTGGATAGGGTCTGCCAGCAGCCAGGCAAAACAGCTCTAAATAGAGGGGGATGGACCATCTGCTGCCACTTTTTTTGCTCAAAGCAATTCTTTTGTGGAGAACAAACCAGTGGGTGCTGCAGTGCTGCAGGACCATCACCCCTGGAGAGACTCTGCTTCCAGTTCCTCCTCTGGGGTGAATCCCTCTGCAAGGAGCCTCCTAAAGATCCACCTTCAGGTCTTAAAAATTCCTTTTTTCTGCAGCAGTGCACGTTACCTGCCTCGATTTTTTTTCCTTGCAGACAAGGTTACAGTGCTCAAGAGACTATTTTCCTTTTACATAAAACACAGCAAATGCACAGCACCAGCTCATCCAGCAGGCAGAGAGAACAAGATCCCACTGCACCACGTTCAGATCCCACTGCACCACGTTCAGCTCAGCTTGCTCTGCCCATGGCCAATGAAATTCTCATCTCTGGGGGAATTGTGAAGTTGCAAAGAGCTTCAAATTAAGGAGCTAATGCAAATCAATCACAAATCTACCTAACGAGGCAAGAAAAGCCCTGCTTAGACTGTAACCTGCATAATTGAAAATTGCTCATTACCTAAAAAAAAAGTCCCTTGAAACCTGGGTGGATAAACTGGTCCTGTAAGAGCACATGAAAATCACCTTGTTAAAGAGGAAAATGAAGAACTGACATGCTACACATAAACTGTGAATAGTGGGGAGAGCCCAGAGCTGCCCCCCACAGACTGTCCCCAGCCTGGCCAGGACTCAGCCACACTCCCACCAAGGGGCCCAAGGCTGGTGCCACTCAGCTCAGGATTAAAAGCATTCCTGGCTTATCTAAATTCTGCTTTAATAGGAATTATTCATCTCTTGAGGGGTGATCCCTCTGCCAGCCCAGCCGTGCTGGTGGCCAGCCCGTGTGGAGGACGTGAGGTGAGAGGGCTCCTGGCTGGGGCTGGACTTCATTCTGCTCCATCCAACTGAAGTGGGCTCCAGATGTTCAGGCACATTGAGGGATTTTGATAACAATGAGAAAAGAAGAACTGAAATCACAGCAGCCAAGGTCTGTGCTTGCTCTTGAGAGAGACATGGGCTCCAAGCACATCTGCAAACAAAGCACTTCGAGGCAGACCTTCCAACACTGAATCTTTTGCAGTGCAGGTCACTGATTCTTCCCAATGCAATGCCTTGCAGGCTCCAAACCTTTGTTTCCATGCAAGTTGAGTTTTAATATCCCAACAAAATAAGTTTCGTGTAAAAAGGGGCAAAAAAATTGGAGAGCAGAACAGAGGCCACTATTCAAAAGCTGGCTTTGAATTCAGATGAAAGTGTTTTATTATACCTACCATGTCTTTATGAAAAAAATCATGGTCTTCAGATGAAGTATTGTATACATTCACAGCCCTGAGATCTAAGGGAATTTACAGTGACACTCTGAATTGTGTGGAAGGGATTGAGCATCGTGTCAACAGCCTGAGGATTAAAATGTAAACTGTCCCAGAGAGGAGGGAGCTCAGGGAGGAGCAGGTTCATGCCTGCATCATGCTTGGTGTGCCCTGGGAAGGGAGAGGAGGGATGAGACACTCCTGAAGAGCAAGGGCTGAACTCACCCTGAGCACCCTGGGCTGGTGGGAGGTGTCCCTGCCCAGAGCAGGGTTGGAACAACATGAGCGTTAAGGTCCCTTCCAGCCCAAACCATTCTGACTCTGTGAAGGGCCAGCTTTGGAAACTGGAACGGGTCCCAGGCAGGGACTGGCTTCCAAAAGGCTCTTAAAAGGCATTTGCTTCTAATTCCTCTAATGGATGACATAATAAATGGAAAACACATTTTACAGGACTGTTTTCCCAGGTCTGCACGTGCAAAGAGCAAGCTGAGGACACAGAGCACCTGGATGGAGTGCCTGGGCTGCCTGTTTGGTTCACTTGACCAATGAGATGAATTCCAGCAGCACAGCCAGCCCGTAATTAGAAATAACAGTTTTTTCAAGCTCTCACCTTTTCTATCGAGTTCTGCTAATCAACATTTCAGCATCTGCCCAGGGATTCTGGGACAATAACCATGTTGAAAACCATTCCAACTTTGCTGTCACATTACTACCTGCTAATGCACAGTCCAGAAGGCAGGGAGGAAGAACTAAGAGATTTCTGCCTTACTTACATGCACCTAAAAAATCCAAATTAATTCTCCTCCAGCCGGCTACTGGAAATACTTCAGAAGATGACAGGTAGCAGCGAGGATTAGTATCTGTTTTCAGGAGCATGGATGGGGCTGGAAGACTGCCATGTTTTGTGTTTGAAGAGGAGCTTCAAATGTTTGAGACAACACTGACTCCCAGGAGATGCAGAGAGAGACTCACTGGCTGGGTTGGATTTTCCTGCTCTACCTGCTGGACGGGGACAAACGACCCTGACAAATGCTGCATTGCATTCCACTCACACTCCAGAATTCCACTCCCACTGAACAACAAACCCACCTGAGCCAGCTCAGAGCTGCTGAGATGCCCATCACTGTTTAGATCCAAGTGCTTGAACAGGTCTTCGATCAAGAAGCGCTTCTGGGCCGCTCTGTCCTTGGCCAGGCTGCTGGGGGGGCTCTGCCGACGGGCCTGCAGGTCCAGCAGGATGCTCTTGAGCCTGCTGTAGTCTGCCATGGTACAGGGGTCCCCTGCAAGACAACACAGCACCACTGACCACGTGCATTGCCCTTGAGCTTTGCAAAGGACTGAGCTCCTGAAGGGCAAAATCAGGCACTTATGTCTGCAATGCACAGCCCCACTCAGCCCTGCACTTGAGGAGCTCCTGGAGTCGTTAACACTGAGAAATAACTGGCAGTTTCTCTAAATCCTGCTGTCAGGGTTGCTCTCCAGCATGTTACCTTCCAGATTACAGGGCTTCTGTTACAGACTTCCACGCTCAGCTCTGTAATCCCCACACACATTAAATTGGCTCCTCGTTTTCCTGAGTGAATAAATTCATCTGTCCTGTGACCGTGAGGTAGAAAATGAACATAGGGAAGCTGATGTTAGAAAGTTCCACAAACATAAATGGTACTTCTGAGTGTCACCCTGTGCCAAACATGGGGTTGATCTTAAGGAATCCTCACAGGCAGCCCAGGGGAGGACAGTGAGCAGTGCAGGGCTGTGGCATCACTGGTGCCTGTGCTCATCACCCTGCTGCAGGCTGATAGAAATGCTTCCCTCAGCCCCTGACCAGGGAAACAGGTTATTATCAGGGAAAAGCCCCCAAGCCACTGTCCCTGAAGTGACACCAGCTTGGCTGGAGCAACCAGCCTGAGCCTTTGTGACCCTGACAGCTCCCTCTGTGCCATCCAGCCCTTCTCCAGGGAATGTGTTCTGATTTAACACACCCTCCCTGAGGAAACACATCCACATGCCCCAAGTGGTACAGGGGGTTATGACCCCTTTCTGCTCATCTGCTCAGTGGCAGAGCTTGGCAGGAGGAGGAATGGCAGCTGTCTCTCTGTGCAAATCTGTTTGCTTTAGTGCAGAGCACAGGGGCTGGTGCTTTGGAGCAGACCCTGCAGCACCCTCAGGCTCCAGCTGTCCCACACTCTGTGGGCATCAACCACCTCCCACCAACAGCACCAACACACCCAGCCTTTCCCCTCAGATGCCCTCACCTCCACAGTGTAATTTCTCTATAATGTAAATAGCCTTATTCTGTGTAATGTCAGTTTTAAAACAAACTTTTATTTTAAATTCATCACCGATCCTGTTGCATTAAATCTAAGAGAACCTGGTCTCACCTCAGGGACAATACCCTTGTAGATCAGCTCCCCAAAGACTTCCAAACATTATTCCTCTGAAAAATAACAGAAGACTCTGGCACACTGACAACTAATGATCCTGTCCTTTTCTTGCTGAGCTGCAACATTTTGGACCTCTTGGTCCCACTCCAACCAAAACCCAATTAAAATTCCAGGTGGGAGGCATTTCTCTGATAGCAAACCCATCTCCTGTCAAGGTTTTTTTTTTTTCACCCTTCATATTTTGTGCTCACGACTTCAAAAGCACCATGACTTGAGAAGGTGAGAGAGGACACAGAGGCTGGACATGTGCTCCCACTCAGGTCAGTGCCCTCCTGCTCCTCGAGCAAGAACTGCAAGACAAGACTTATTTCCCACCCTGAACTCAGACCCTTCTACTTTGGAGTTTCTCACTGCTCAGAGATATTTAGCAGCAGATAAATTATTCCCTCCCTCTAAACAACCTCCACAGAGCACTTGGTCCCACATGGGATCAGTCTCATTTTACAGTAAAAACGAGGCTATTCAGCTACTATTAGTTGTGTTTATTATTCTTGCCTTCTTTTCCCCCCAATCATGTCATTTGATGGTTTGTAAAGGCAGCATGAGAAAATTTCTTTCATTCAATCACCAGCTTATTTAAGAGACAAACTGATTGCTGTATCCAGTGTGATCAAGCACTCCTGCAATTCTGTTGTAAATACTGTTTTAGCTACTGCAATGATATTTTTCGCTGAGCTGGAGTTTTATTTTCAGTCAAATCTTAACCCCAGAGACATATCTAAGGCTAATGAAGATAGGGAAATCTATTTAGTTTGCTTCCACTTCTGTTTCTGCTTTGTGGTTTCCATTAGTGAGCACCAGCCTGTCCCTGGGAGGGACACCCCTACAGCTGATTTAGAGCCCTCAGAGGAAAATGCTGGTGGCCTTCAAACAACCCTCACATAAGGTACAGCTCTTAGTGCTCTTTGGATCAAACTTCACTACACTTTCCATGCTCAACACATAGGGATTTCTGACAATTTTTACTTAAATTTTAGAAATTAAATACATCCTCTAGCAGCAGCCTCCAGTGGCTCTCCATCCTCAAGCCCCAAAACCTGCAGCTTGTCTGATGTAGGAAGGAGCCAAAAGTGAGGAATCACACTGCAAGAACCCTGGCCAAAGGAATCCAGGATTTCCCTCTCCATGCTGGGGAAGATCTCCACAGAAACAAGGCCCTTTTTTGAAAGTTTGCAGCACTTGCAAAACCAACGAAGCCTGTCACTGTCCAAATTAAAACAAACAAACAAAACCAACCAGACAGGCAAAGAAAAACAATCAGAGAGAAGGAAAGTAAAAGAAAAATGCAGCATATGAAGGTCTGATTGCTAAAGTGTGGCCAATAAGTGTCACATTTCCATGCTCTGCTCACTCCCACCAATGCTGCTTCTTGCTCTGTTTTGCAGCAGAGATGTTATTCATCCTGTTAAGCACTTCTGCATGCTTTGGCAGATAAAATATTGATCAGCCTGCCAAGAAACATAGAATGCCATTCTGTTTTCATGTCAGAACTCAGTAATGAACTACATTTATCAAGAGCATCCTCCCTGTGAAAGGTCAGTGGTGAATGTGGCTAAATTGTGGTGACAGATCATTAATCCAGCTCCCTCAATAATTGCCCTCTTTAAAAATTTTACTCCTGGTTTCTGGGAATTGCTGCAGGTTTTTACAGTGGGATCCCTGAGCAATCCTCAAGCCAGAAGCAGATAAGAGAGGAATAGCAAGGCTGGGGATGAAAGTGTCCTTCAAAGCAATGCAGGTTACAAAATAAAAATAAACTGAGCAAGTGCACAGCTTGCTTTGATGGGAAAACTCATCTCCCAGTGAAATATTCCTGTACAAGGTGCCTTACAATGCAATGATTACTAGAAATGTCAGTACTTCTTTAAATATCAAAAATGATCTGATAACACCTACAGAGCACCAATCTCAGAGACCTTGGTTTGCACTGTCCTGACAGGAGCTGGGAGCCTGAACACACACACAGGTCTGTAGAGGATCTGAGCCCCACTGGTTCCTGAGCTGTTCTACCCCACAACTCTGTGGGCTGCATGAGGGGCACCTGCAGCTCCCCCCAAAATCCATGAGGGAAGCTGTGCAGCCACGAGCACCCAGGTTGGGGACAGGAGTGTGTGACTGTCCATCCACACAAGGGGATTCAAACTGCTTGGGACCCTTCAAAAGCCCTGGGGGAGGTTCCCCTGGGTGCCACAGGTACCCACTGCAGCCCACATGCCCCCCAGCCCTTCCAACTCAGCACACTCTGTGATCCTGGGAGAATCTGCAGCCCTGCTGCTGATCCCAACCCCGAGCCAGGCTCAGCTATCACTGCAGGTGACATGGGACACAACAACCAGGCATCCCATGCAGGGCTGCCACCCCATTTGGCTCCCTGGATCCCTCCATCACCTGCCCCAAAGCCACCCCCCCAGGGCAGGACATGTCACTGTCACCACGGGGGACGATAATAACAACCCAGCACAAATAACTCACCACCAAAGGGGAGCTCCAGTGGCACTAATTTTCAAGGCAACCCCTGAGCACCACCAAATGTGGTAATAAAGAGCAGTTTGGAGCAGGTTGGAGAGTGTCATTTCTCAGGCAGGAGGCATTGGGGGTGTCATTTTATCTGACAGTTCCTCTCAGCCAGTGCTGGCTATTTTCAGCTGTTCCTAGGGCAGTTTTCAAGCTCCAGGAAGAAATTTAGAGCAGGAGATGAGAGAACACTAAACTTTGTTTTCTATCTGTATCCATAGGGCAATAAAGATGCAGTTAAGAAAATAGCATTTCTAGACAAAATTAAAGAGATTGGAGAAAAGTTCTGTTTTCAAACAGCCCAGCCTTTTCTGTGCTTCACTCAGGGTTTATCTGGCATTGTGAGAAGCATCAGAAAATGACTAAACTGAAATGCTACTGGATACAAATTTATTTCTGAGTGTGGCTCCTTAATTCTTGTGCCAATTACAGCAAAACTGCTCATCAGCACCAGCCCATTTTCCTGCATCCAAAATGAAAGTGCTGGCATGCCTGAACAGAGGAAGAGTGGTCCCAAGGCATCAGCCTGCTGAACCTGAGTGAGACATTATGTGAACTCTTTACCCCACTGCTCTGCTGCCTCGTGGCCTCTTTGACTCCACAGAGCAGGTTTACATGGGGACAGGAAAATTAAAGATGACTTCAGTTCTTCAGGGGTCTCCTTGCAAATCCCCATTCCCCCATGCACGTTTTTTATCTGTCTCTATCTATCTATCTCCCTCTTCCTTTAATCGCTTATTTCTGCAGAGGTTGGATGGACTTCCCTCCTAGTTTTCCTGTGTGGTTGGAAAGAAGAGGAAAATACCTGCTTTTCTCACCAATCTGCATGAACAGCCTCCTCTGAGCAATTACAGCTGCAGAAAGGGAGAGGAGAACATGGAGAAACCTTTGTGGGATTCACACATTTCTTGCAATTTAAAGACATCTGCAAGCTTTGAACCTTCCCAGCTCTGACTTTTACAGGCTGGAAGTGCCACAGGTAGAGTATCAGGAAAAAATTCTTCACTGAAAGAGCAGCTGAGCATTGGAACAGGCTGACAGGGAAGGGGTGGACTCACCACCCCTGGAAGTGTCCAAAAAACGAGTGGATGTGGCACTTCACCAGATGGTGTTGTAGGCATGGGGGTGTTCAGTCAAAGGCTGGACTTGATGATCTTGGAGGTCTTTTCCAACCTTAATGACTCTGTGATGCTACACTAGGCTGGAGCAAACTCATTTAGGATGAGCAAAAACTAACCCAGATCTTAATCTGTAAAACTTCATTATATCAACCCTTTAACTTCTGCTAATCCAGAGAAAGCCTCCAATAAACCTCCAGGCTCAGCAATGTCACTGCAGGTACCCCCTCAATGCTCCTGTAACACCTGATAACAACACTGGAGCTTCTGCTGCCTCCAAACATCTCCCAGGACCATCCCTGTGCACAGAGGAAGCTGATGAGACATTAAGCAATGCTGCTAATTGCATCCTGTTCCCATCACAGCTCTGCCTGCCCTCCTGCTTTACTCCCAGCCAAACCCCTCCAAGCCTGAGTGCCTGTTTTACTCCTGATCTGAATTTGCAGGTGAAGTGAAACTCTGGTGAAGTCCCTGCTAAGAGGAGCAGATGTTTAACATCCTGCAAATTCATGAACATCCTTCGGCTGCCTCTGCTGAAAAAAAATTCAATTAACAATAAAAACCCCAACTAACTTGCTTATCCCAGGGATGTGTTTCAACTAATAAGATGTTCATTTATCAGCTATCCATATACAATTTAGCAACAACTGGGAGCTCACCAAATTTATCACAGAAATGGAATGGAATACAAGCCATGAAGTGGATACTATTAAACAATAGACATTTACAACCTGGAAGAGTTAAAGCTTTCCTCAGTGTATATTTATTTCAATATTTCATTTTATTACAAGAAAAAAGCACCCATCTATTACTCTGTGAGTTTTAAAAATATATTAAAAACTTACAGCATGAGAATATTAATTCCCAGATCTATAAACAAGAACTCCATTCCTACCTCAAACAATTACCTTCCAAACTGCATAAACCTAAATGAATCACATGCCTCAGCCCCAAATGCACAGGAAGAGATGGATGGATTTGCAGCCTTTCTGGGGAAGCCCAAGAATTACAACTTGGTTTGCCAAGTCCAAAGGCAAGTCCTAGATTTGTGTCCTGCCTGGGAGCGAGCAGGAGCAGCCCTGGGGAGGGAGGCAGGAGGAAGCTTTCAGGGGGGAAAACACACAATAAATGTAATTTATCAAGTGCCTATCACCACCTAGGCAGCGTGCCACAGATTTATAGATTTTTAAAGCCAGGAGGGATTATGTGCACACTCTGACCTCCTGCACCAAACCCAACGAGATTTTCCCTGCAGCAGCTCCATAATTTGTTTGCTCTGTAGCACACCTCCTAGCAAGGCTTCCAGCCCTGATTTAAGCACCTAAGAGCAATTTTTCAAATGATTACTTAGTCTCGGTGGGCAAACATATTTTATTTTTAATTTGTTTACCTCCAATTTCCATCTACTGAATTCTGTTACACGTTTCTCTGGTACCTCAAATGGTAAGTCTCGTATCCCACACGTCACCTCCCCAGGTGTTGGGATCATCCCGTGTCCTACCTGTCCTCTCTGATGAGCTGTAGGATACCAAGGCTCTCACTAAGGCAGCTCACCCTCTAAATGACTGGGGGTTTTATTCTTTCCTGGGAATTTTGTCATCCCGTGGTGGGCAATGAAACGACCACAGCCATATGTGTAAGAACCTTTGGCTTCCAGTCAGCAGCGGGTGCCCTTCCCACAGTTCAGAGCTGGTCAGACCCTCCCTGGTACTACAAAGTGATGCTGCACAATCTGCAGAGAGCCCAAACCATTCCCAAGCCATGGATTTCAAGAAGATTACGGTGGCTGATTGCTCTCATCCCACCAGGACATCCCAGAGATGCACTCACATGACATTCCCAAATGCTGTTCAGCACAAGGAAGATGTGACACAGCAATGCCTGGGCTGGGGGAGCTTGCTGGGTGATACCAGAGGCAAACAAGGCTGTTCTGATTGCTGGTTTTATATTTGCTGCCTGCTGAGTATTAACTGGTTTTTTTGGTGTTAAAAAATTAAAAATGTTTGTAAAACCAAAGGGAAGAAACAATGTCAGGAACATGAGTGCAGATGGAGAGGGAACACGACGCAGTCAGGGACTGCAAACAACTCTGAGTAACTCCTACACTGCTCAACTGCTTGGTGAGTGTAAACACAACAGAAATCCCCAGTGAATTATGCATGAGTCCTGTACCCAAAACTGGCTCTTTCTAATCATTAATTTATTCACAACACAGCCTGCTCTCCTATAAATCTACTACTCCACACAGAGACTGATCTTACACACACACGCAACTCCCCGTGCCTGTTGTGTACTCTCTCTAAATTATATTTTGTCTTCAGATTGTATTGTTTTGCTGAACTATTAAGCTGAATTAGTGAAGCTGCAGACAAGGGAGGAGGGGAGAAGGAGAAGAAAATGTCCCACATGCAGCTGTTTTAACAGTAACAACAAAATGAGCTCAAGAATGTCTAATTATTTGAGATCCCAACCCAAAACAAACTCACAGTGTAAGGAACTGATTCAATGACTGAGAAACACTGGATTGAAATAGCCCAGGAAGACAAGGAGGCTTTGGTAAAGGTTATTTTCTGAGCTATCTGCAGGACAGGAAAATAATAGTTAAACAAAATCTTTCTGGCCATTTTGAAGCACCTGAAGCCATACATGACACATCCACTTGTCATCATGAACTGGAAGAGTTAATTATCATGCAGTGATGATTACCTTCACTCACTCTTCATTTCAAGAGCTACACAGGAAGAGTCTTGGTCCATCAGTCCAAGTGTGCAGGAAGCCAGGCCTGCTCTGCACTGCAGCCAACCCCCATTCCCCATTTCTGTATGGAAAATGTCTTTACTACTTGAATGCACATATCCTATAATTTAAATTAACCAAACCAACCAGGCTTTTGTTACACAAACAGGACATTTGCTCACTGTCTCTGCTTCAGTTGGTGACACCACACAATCTACTGTTTGACATCTTACAATCCTCTACCTCGTTCCTATTAGAGAAAGCAAAATTGTCTGGATTCCTCTGGGAAGTAAGCAATGCTCACTTTTTTATGGCTGACTGGTACATCTATCAAATCCTTGTAGATAGCAAATGTGTTATTTGGAAGCTTTAATAAACGTTGAAGTCCTCTGGCACTAATGCAAATTTTGCTGCTCCTGCTGTGCTTTGAAACACTTCCCTTTCAAAACCTGGATCTGCTGTCAGAGGGAATGCTCCCCCATCACTCAGGGCTTGGAATTCCAGGAATCAGAATCCCTGCTAAAGGTATTTTTCTTTTTTACTCTCTGGTTTCTCATTTGTAAGAAGCATGCATGGGAAAAGTGTCCAGCAAGGTATAAAGGGCAGCTTTGGTGAGGGATGCAGTCAAGAACCTTAATTCTTTTGGTGGGTATTTATGTACACAGGTTTTCCCTGCTGCCTTCTTGGAGACACTCTAGCTTCTATCATGAGGATCTGCCATAGTTCAGCTTCATCCTCTCTCACAGAACTTTTTCAGCAGTTCTGAGCCCACTGTTACTGTTCTGAGCCCACTGTTACCTGTTCTCCCAGGAACATCCCTGCTCAGGTGTGTGATGTTTACGACAGGGAGAGCAGAGGGGACCTGCACACGCAGGCAAATAGTTCTTGTGACATTTTCAATCCAAATCCATAATTCTCCCCAGACTGTGTGCCCTTCCACAACCTCACAGCCAAAGGCATTCAGAGAAACCCTCTGCCAAACACGTCTGATTTCAGGATTTACGGAGCTTCCCCACTTTGCACTTGAACTGTGGAGTCCCCTCTCCTGAGCACCGAAGGACAATATGTGTAATTACATAAGCAGGAGTATTTATTATTGTTAAGGATGTGTGGAACGGTCTGATAACGATGTGCTGTGCCTGTTGTTGAGATGTCATTAGGAGACCTCTCAGGCAGCTCATTACCAGCCCTCAACATACACCCTAAAGGGCATTACTGCAATTATGAAATGTTAACTTCTAAAGAGGAAAACATGCACAAGGGGGAAAAAGTACTTGTAATGGGGAAAAAAAAAGGAAACTTCACACAGAAAACTCTTCAATTAGTCCAGAAACAACAGAATAAAGGGAAGCATTTATAACATGCCCGTGGATGCAGGAGAGTCTACCTTCTCCTCCAGAATTTGATGAGGTCAGAACTACTCCACTGTAGTAGATATAAAGGTCTGCCAAAGAATAGTTGGATGTTTGTTATTATAATCACACAATTCTATATATAATGTGTCATACACAATACATGCCACTCCAGAAACCAACAGAGCCAACTCTCCTTGGTGGAGAGTCAAATTTTGCCACCTAATGACAGAACATCCCAGCTACATAAGTGATAAAATCAATCTTTTCCATGTGACAAAGAGTGCAAAGGAGGACTCCAATTCCTCCTGCTCAATCCACCAAAACATCCAACCCAGGCACACCTCTGAGCAGCCCTGCCCTGTCTGCACCAGGCAGCTGCAGCATTTACAGCTCTCAGGGCTCCAACAGAGAGGAAAACACAAACACATCTACTGTGACTTCCCATTTACACCACAAACCCACACTCCTTCCTCCTGCCCTTCCTTTCTGAGCCCAAGCAACAGAAACAAGGAGATTTGTATTTCTACTCTAAAGCCACACTATGAGTAGCCAATGCAGCAGATCAAGAAACAGAATAAATAAATAAATAAAAGCTCACCGATGCTACAGGCTGAATTTTGGGCATGAATTCCTCTCCTCTTTCTTTGTGGGATTTTTTTGATATTTTCTCTTAAGCCCTATAATGATGGATGATGAATGGGACAGTTATCTGAGCACTGGAAGTGCTTTGCCACTGACAAGGCAAATAACCTTTCTGCAGTTCAGGGTACCAGTTCTGCAGTAGATCTGCTGGAGGCCTGTCAAGATAACAATATCCCCACACCGACTGTCTGCAGAGGGATTTTTCATTATATATGTCACTGAAGTACAGAGGGAAGCTTCTTACCACAGAACTAAGGGGATGAAAACATGTTTTTTCCTGAAGATTTTCTGCCCCGGGAGTGACATATTCCAGGGTGAAGCATGAATGATAAATCGCTGTGTTTTGATCCACGAGAGCACTGCATGAAAGGGAATTAGCACAGTGTAAGAGCTGGGATAGAGGGAGAAATATCCCCCAGGGAGCTGCCTGCCTGGGCACAGCACGGCTGGGGCTGCCACTTCTGTCCCTGTCCTGCAGGGCTGCAGCTCATGCTCGGCCTCACCAGGCTCCCCACAGACCTCCCTGAAGAAAGGGGCTCCCCAAATTTCCATCTCTCACACGGACAAGGACTGCCTCTCCCATGGCAAACCCACTCCCCCGGCAACAGAGAGGCTTTTGGGGTTAGAAAGGAAGGAAGGCAGAAGTTGAAAGCACATCTCTAGACTCTCCCAAAAGAAGGAGCTTAAGCTCCTTCAGGACACCCTTCAAAACATATTTACCATCTTAACCCCTTCCTGCCCAAACATCACTTTAAGAGACCCCCAACTACAAATTTGCTTCACATGCCAGAAAATCTTTTCATTTCATTCTGTGTTTCACACCCAATATTTATTTCAAGTGTATTAACTGTAACACAAGTGGCAGATCCAAACAAGGCACCTCTGCGCTCTGCTGAACTGACACAGCTCTGTGCCCTTACAGTGATCCTGAAGTCTCACAAGGGTTTGGGCTTGTTCCCAGTTTCCAGCCAACCTTCATTCCCACGCTGATCATCCCAATCCTACCCAGCTGTGTCCACACAGCACAGGACACAAATGAAACTCTTGAGGTTTATTACAGTGGAGATTAAAATTCAATATTGCAGCAGAGCAGGATGTTAAAATGCTGCACAGATTTAGCTGCTCTCTACTCAAAGAGGCAGTTTGATAACAGTAAGTCGGGTTTAACATAGTTTTATTGACATAAATTCTATTTGTTGAGGACTCTGAAAGAAGAAGTGATGCTCATGCCTTGCACTCTCAGAAACAGGGTGCCCAAAGTGATTTTCTTTCTTTTTTTCAGGAGACTAATGCAGCTTAACCTGCAGCTCAAGGCAGGAATAACTCACTGCACCTCCGAGTGTTGGCATTACAGTCAGGGCAAAGGTCTGATCCTGAGTGCTCTGAGGAAGTGATGTAATTAGGTTTTATGTAAGTGAGCCCTTCCCACAGGTCAGGCTCTGGAAGATAACAAGGCTTGTTGATAACACCCCGATTCCCCAGTGAAACCCTCTCTAATCATGTGGGGCTGCTGCTGAAGCACCTGCAAAGCCTCCACAATAATGAGAGTCAAATCAGCTCCCACCTGCTCTTGCCCAAATGCTTTTCTCCTTGTCTTTAGCACCACATGGAAAACGAGGGAAAGTTCCTGCTCTGGGAGGTGAGCCAAGGAATTTAATGCCCTTTATTAGAAGCAGGGTCATGCCAGGGCTTTCTCATACACCAGGAGGTTTTGTGATCTAGAGACCAAGGGGTATCACTCCGGGTTCCTGCTAAACCACTTCAAACATGACAAAAAATAAAAATAAGACTCAGTGTTCAAGCTTTAATTCAAAATTTAGCCAAACCACATGGAGGCAACAAAAGCAACTTGTCAGTCTCCTGTCATCCTACAGCCCAGTCTAACTTCCATATATCCCAAAACCACAGCCAGGCAATCCAAACAGCACCAAAGTCTCCCATGGCTTTATCAGTCTGCCTTTAAAGGAAATTCAAGTTCCCACATTCATGCTGCAGTTACAGGGGGGTCACATTCTTCTCCCCTGCTCTGCCCTTTCTGCAGAGGTTTGCCCCCACTGCCCTCACCCCAGTTTTGCCATGGGGGGGTATCACTGACTTTGCAGCACAGAAAAGACAACTGGAGTCAAGGTCTGTGCTTATTTATTTCAGTATCTCTCCCCTGCAGCCAATAAGTAAATAAATAAACAAACAGATAAATAGATAGATAAATAAATAAATAAATAAATGCATTTCCTGTGTTTAATTTCCAACCCCTGTAAGGTACATGTTGGGGAATTTCAGATCCCTGGGCTGGAATGACCCCTCTTAGAAAAACAACACACGATTCAGAGGATCCTTTGATAGCTTTGTCTGCATCCACATCCACAGAATGAAAATAAATTAACCATTCCCTCTGTTGGCTGATGCCCTCTGATAAGCAGTGGCCAGTCACTTTAATGGGACAAAGCTCCCAGCTTAAGCTTATCCAAGCAAGTTAAGTAACCTCTGGAGTTCTGTTCTTTTTAATACAATTGCAGCCAAACATCCCCAAAACTTTTAAAACTAATATTCTAAAATTTTATGCTTCGCATGCCACGATTTGTAATACCACAAAATGTTTTGAGCTGCAGTCACTCAAGTAGAAAATATATCTATGGCTGTGAGATAAATTTATTTTCAGCTGTGGAAAAAAAAAATATCCTCTCTCCAGGCTGGAGGAACCTGTTACAAGAAACCTTGGGTATTTGAAAACTCCACAAGAAGCCAACTCCAGAGGTTTCCAAACTAAGCCCTGACCCAGGAAAGCCATGCATGGTCTCTCCTCCTGCTAATAAACAGCCTTTCTCTGCAAGCTTTATGAGGATCTTTTGCCTTGGGAGCTTTGTGGCACATTATGGAATAACTGCTTTGATATTCAAATGTCAAAACTTCTATTCATTACATCTTACAAAAGAATTAAATTTTCCTGCCAGGTAGAAGATCTCCACAGTCTTTTGGGTTCCCTACCTATGGCAAGGGGGGTGGAACAAGACTTTAAGGTCCCTTCCAACCCAAACCATTCTGTGATTTTAGGTTAAAAGATGTTTTAAAAAGCTAAGCCTGAACTTAAAAAAAACCCCAAAACCAAACAAACACATTATTAGAAGCCAGAGAGACACTGAAATCAATTTGTTTTCCCAGTTTTGATTTATTAACCCCTCAGAACACATTTAGAAAAGCTTTATCTGAGAAAAAGATAAACCTCAAGAGCACCTTTTTCCACGGGCCCATATTTGGAAGGAGGGAGATGCAGAAAGCAAAATGTTAATACACATTTGGCTGATGCCACATTCCCTGGTACTTCCCTCCCTCCCCACCTGCTCCCTGAGCTGTTCCTCTCCGAAGGAGGGATGCAATGAATACCAGAGAAGAACCTGAGATAAAAACCGTTCAGGAGGGTGATAATGGCCCGTTTAAAACGGCACCTGGCAGAGGGACCTGCAGATGGGACTGAGCCATAAAAGCAAAGACTGCAGCTACAGGGCTTCCTTCGAGGAGGGAAATGCTGACAAAGTACAATCGCAGGAGCCTTGGCAGTGAGCAGGCTGACAGCTCAGGACCATTTCTGAGGAAGGATGTCCCCAGCAACATCCTCCATCACTCCACCACGACGGCCCTGCTGTGAGACAGCGTCGAGCCTTGTGCAGGTTGCATAAAATGGGAATAAAAATGGGAGCAGGCTCAGCATCGAGCATGAAACCAATCCCTTGGCTTCAAAGCCATCAGCTATTGCTGATCTGCACCTCAGCTCTTCTAATATGCTGCTTATGAGCTTGAAAATATCCCAAATTTGTATCAAGAGGTAGAGGGGAGGAGGAGTTGAGCCCACCTTTTAACAGCACTTTGACACGGGCTTTATGAGACTGCCTTGAGAGTGCAGCTGAAGGTTTTGACTACAAAACCTATGAAAAGGAAATTATCAGCTGCATCTGTTAGATGGAAGCTGGAAAATACACTGATCCAGGAGTGGGATTCTTTGTACTCCTTAGAGGGTTAAATATGAAGCTTAACTAAATGCCACTCAAAAACATACCACGATTCAGACCCTGAAGACATCAAATTCCATTATTCCTCCAGCCTGCTAAGGCCAGAACTGGGGCTGGGAGCATCCTGACCTCCAAACTCAGGAACTCTTTAATCTAAACTATCCTTGGTGGCAGCACATGGCCCCACACTCATATCATGGTAATCCTTTATATCCATTTCTGACATGATGCACACCCAAGGACACACTGTGGGCCAGGACACAGGGGAGCTGCCTGCTGGCTAATTCAGCACTGGCAGCCTTGTCCCCAAAAACTGTGCCCTGAACTGCATCAGCTGGCTGCTGGGTTCCACAATAGCTGGGAAGTTTGGGACATACATCTGCTTTTGCAAGTGAGCATCTGCCTGTTGGGAAAGTTTAAGCTCTCAGAAAAAGACATTCTACGTGAAAAAATAAAAATCCCAGGAATGGAACTGTACTGCAAGTTTATGAATTTCTCTTCCCTTAATGCTGTATTTCAGGCTACAAAGGAAATGTTAGTATTTTCTGCAGCAAAAAGAGGCACCTAAGGAATCAGAGCCAACAGCTTTCAAAACATCCCCAGCACCTGGTTTGGACTTAGTTGCTTAATTCTTTTCCTTCCCTATCTATGTATGGTTTTCTGCAGCAGGGATCCATCTCTTTCCAGCTCATTCAAGGAGGCAGTTGTACTCATGCCATGGAGAGATGGTCCCACTGTCACCCCTCCAGCCCTAAACCCTCCTAACCCAGGCAAAACCCAGCACTGGATGTGCCTTGGCAGAAGAACTGTTTATGTTTGACACTTGTTTTGAATGCAGAGCCCAGAGAAGTGTCCTTTCATTAAAATATTTAATTAGGAGTTCTTTTTAAACACTGGGGGAAAAAAATCCTCTCTTGTTTTAGATGAAGAGTTTTTGCTTCTTTGACTTGAAACAAAAAGCATCTGTTTTGGCAATCTCCCACCACACTCATACATCAGCTGTTAAAAACATCTTGAAAGGCACCAAATGAAATGAATCACATCTGGAGCCAATTTGGACATGTATTTGTTTTCTAAACAGTATTAAATTCAAATCAGTATCTTGAAATGATAATATAAGCACATCAAAGTGGATAGAAATAATGAGAAATGGCCTTATTCATACCATGCCTACTATCTCTATATTCTTACCAAAACACCAGTGACCATAACTCATAAAAAACTTCATGGAGCTAACAGATAACAAAATCAGACTTAAATTAAAACTAAATATAGAGGCAAGTACTTCAGTGACCAGCTATCCAGCCAACTCGTAAGAGGTGCAATACTTCAATGTCCACCCAAGTCATGGCTACTTGCACCAGGCAGCAAATTCAGTGTATTTCTGTAAAATCTATAGGTTATTGATTCCTCCTTAGTGCAATTACTCAGACACAGCAAACATGGTAGTCTGTAAATGCAGCCTGGAGAGCTGTGCTTGCTATCACAACTGTGTTCTCTGCACAAAAGACCCCAAAAGTAAAACAGTTTTTTATTTGATACCAAGGGCAATAACATCAATCCAAACCATTTGGACTCCCATCTAAACCATTCTAGGATTCTGTGATTACAAGTACCAAAAAAAAAAAAAATTACATAGGAGCAGAACAAAAAAAGGTGTTAAAATGAACAATAAAAATGCAGAAGGGAAACCTGAAAGACATTCTCGAAAATCTTAATTAATAGGAAAATCTTAAAGACTGACACACCATAAATCCAGGCTTTAGAGATGTCCGATTAGGGTTTGCTGCATTGTCCTGCACAAGAATAGAAATGGGTATAGTCTGAAAATACACTGGCAAGATGATAACATGGTTTTGCTTTCAAAGATAAAGCAGGAAATAATTCAATTTAACAATCAAATGGGAGCTGGGGACCCACACTGGGGGTGCCACCAGGGACGGAGGCGCCTGGTCCAGGCACCGATCTCTTGGAAAAGAGATAAAGTCAAATAATAAGAAAGGACCCAGTCCTTTAAAAAAGACAGCATCCATATTTCCTCAGCTACTGCTGCTGACATGCCAGATGTCCCCTACAAGGTGTCCCCATCAGATTCAGACTAAAATTATACTGAGCTGAGAGGGAACAAGCAGCAAAACATGCACAGGTCAGGAGCAGGACGGCCGGGACTTGGCCTCCCTCCATCCTTCAAACTTCTCCTGCCCCAACATCCATCACTCCTTGCTGCTCTCAGGGCTGGAAAAGCAAACCTAACCCAATCCAACCCAACCCAGCAGCTGTGCAGCAGCAGCTACAGCACAACTGCAGCTGGGGCCAGCACACCCTAAATGCTGCCCTTCCCTGGAGATTCCCAAGAGGAGCAGAGCATCTCCATCCCTCTCCTTCCGTGTCCCAGCACCAAAGTGGGCTGGCTCCTCCTGTGCAATGGCAGAAGTTGTTCCCAGAGCACTGGGATGTGCTGAGCTCATTGTCCCAATTTTCACACACGATGGCTCCCTCTCTTATGTTGATTCCCCAGTGTCTCTCACCAAATTCAGCTCCAGCCTTGACATCCCATGGAAAACCACAACAGGGTTTCGAGTTACCAAGGGCCTACTGCTTCCAGACTGTTCCTTGCACTGGTATCTCCCCTGGCAAACCTGGCAGATAAAAAGCTGCCAAGGAGATGCTTATTGGTTTCCATATCAGTGTGTGCATTACCCAGGCCTGCACAGCCAGCTACTGCTTTATCCGTCACTTAATCCAGAGATATCATCGATAGCTTCATCTATTTGCAGCACCACAGAACAACAGGGGGTCAGCCAGGGCCAACACTGAGCCCCTTCCATGGATTATCTATTCATGGGATAGGGGAGGGGGTCGTGCAGACCAGGAGCAAAAGCACTGCTCGGGATGGGATTAGAAAAACTGAACAGCAGGAGGAGATTGCAGTGGAGCAAAGAAGTCAGAGAAATGCTATTGTGGCCATTCCTTCTGTGTTTCAGAGCCACTTCATTCCCAAGAACCCAGAGGGATTTATGCAGGCTGGCTCTAGGTTTGCTCAAGTCAGATATTCTGGGGAGATCTTTCTTAGAAACAAATCCAACCAACGATTTCTGCAGATGTTCCCATGCAGTGGGTTGGCAGCACATGAAGCACATGAAAAGCTGCTGTCTGTCTGTCTGTCTGCTCCCCAAACAGAGTGGCAGAAGTTCACAGTGCTGTGGGCAAAGCTGAGTTAAAACCATGTTCCTTGAAAGCTGCCTCATATGCATGAAATATATCTATTTTTATCCACTTTTAGCACTTGCATTCAATGAACTGATGTGCCAAATTCTCTTCAATAAAACTAGCTTTGCACCCAATGGGTACAATTTACTCGAGGGGTATTTTCCCCTTTCCTGAATGCTAATTTTTGTTTGTTTAAAAACATAAGACAGCTCCAAGGCAGAGCACAGCGAGAGACAAGGAGTCATTCAGAGCAGATTCAGAATTTTCAATGAATTATTTTAATTAACCCATGCATAGTAATTCTCTTCAAAGTTTTTTAAAGCTTTTTATGAGCAAAGTCACTATTTCAAAAATAAAAATATCAGACTTCTGACATACGCATGAATTTCACCAAATAAAAATATCTTCAAATTGAAAAAAAAAGGCAGTCAAATTCTCAACTAACCACAAAACATTTTACAAGGTCAAAGCAAGTTCAAGCGTGCTAAAATGAAAACCATTTTGAAACTTTACTTTGTTTTGCAAACAAAGGCAGCACAGTGTGAATAGAGACAGTTTCACTATCAGTAAAACCAGGCAAAATTCTACAATCAGGCCAACATACTTCTTTCCTCTTAAAAGATTTTAAAAGTCTACCTTACTGTTCAGACACACAAAAAAACCCATTGCAACCCAACTTTCCCCACATCAGAGAGTATGAGGAAGGTATTAACAGTTGGGATGTTGATTAAGGAAAACAACGTCATGCAGATCATCCTGTTAATAAAATCATAGCATGGGTTGGGTTGGAAGGGACCTTAAAGCTCATCCAGTTCCCCCCCTGCCATGGGCAGGGACACCTTCCACTAGCCCAGGTTGCTCCAAGCTCCATCCAACCCTTGGACACAGGGAAGAATTCCTTCCCAGTATCCCATCTATCCCTGCCCTCTGGCAGTGGGAAGCCATTCCCCCTTGTCCTGTCTCTCCATCCCTTGTCCCAAGTCCCTCTCCAGCTCTCCTGTGCCCCGTTTAGGCACTGGAAGGTGCTCCCTGGTCCCCCTGGAGCCTTCTCTTCTCCAGGCTGAACAACCCCAGTTTTCTCAGCAAAAAGCCCCTCTGGCTGCTGCCAGGACGTTCAGGTACACTCTGAGTGCTGCAATTCCAGCCGGGAATCCCAGCAAGATGTGGATGGTTGGAGCAGGTACAGCACATCCCCACCTCATTGATCCCTCACCAACACCCCTCTGCACTCCAAACCACCTTCCCATTCTTCCACTTTTGCCTTATTAGACTTCAAAGCCAAATGACAAAACTCTGAACCAAAACAGGCTCCACACCTTGCCCACAAATATAAATCATAAAGTCAGAGTCGTACAGACCATGCAAACACCCCCCCTCTGACACTCCTGAGAGCTCCCCGTGCCCATCTCCCGGGGAGCAGAGCACCACCGCTGCCCTTTTCACTTGGAGAGGCCTTTCTTCAGTCAGACTCGAGAGCCAGGGAACAACCTGCTTCATCCTGCAACAAGCTCCCAGCAGAGTCCTTGCCCTGACACAGGTTCTGAACCTCCCGAGCCGGCCTCGGGCAGGGATTAGGTGCTAATTGCAGTCGCTCTCCCAGACAGCTGGGAGACAAATCTTTGCCTCTAAAAGGTTTATTTCTGTCGGCAGTCTTGAGAGGGCTCATTAGAAGTGATCACCAGATGTCACCAATTCTTCATAAAACACAAAAGAAAGAACTTTTTTTTTTCCCAGCAAAAAAAACAACCCACAGCTGTCAAAAGTGCAACAAGAGCCATAAATACACTGCTCTGCAGTATTTTTAGCCATGGTATAGATTCCCCTTTTCTGTTACATATCACTAAAAACACCTACTGAAAGAGAAATGAGGCATTCTAATAATGTCAGCACTAATGACAAGCTCTCACTAACACATAGTGACTTCACCCCAGCCTCCAACAAGATGACTCACAGATCTACAGCAGCAAACACAGCTCAAGCCCCAGCACAGAAATCGAGCCCTCATCCATGGAAATGGAGAGGACAAAAGGAAATGGCCTCAAGGTTGGATATTGGGGAGAATTTTTTCACTGAAAGGGTTGTTCAGCCCTGGCACAGCTGCCCAGGGCAGTGGTGGAGTCCCCATCCCTGGTGACATTTCACAGATGTGTGGATGTGGCACTTGGATCATGGGCCTGGCAGTGCCAAGGGAGTGGTTGGACCAGATGATCTTGGAGGGCTTTTCCAACCTAAACAATTCTATGAAATAACCCAACATTGCAACCCTGGGAAGAGGTGATGAACCTTCATCTCTCTTCAGAGGAAACATGCAAGAAAGAGTAGGGTCAAAAACAATGATGGCAAACAAGACTGTCACAGGGAGCTGTGTGCTTTGCCAGGGGAATTCCCCAAGAGCAATTTATGTCACACTGGTGCAAACTAAAGGCAAAGTGCCCTGGTCACATCCTGGCACCTTCCACGCCAGGGGGGTTCAGCTGGAGACTGGGAGGTGTTTTCTCTTGCTGACTTCCCCCTGGCAATCCAAGCGAGGAGGCTTCCCGAGGTAAATGACACACTTCAGCTGCCAGATCGCTTTTCCCATTTTTCAGCTCTCAGATCAGATTTGGGCCCTGTTTTCATTATCAGCCCAGAGAAGCGTCTGAGCGAGACCCATCCACCAGGATGTGTGTCACTCCCGTGGCACACACTGGGGGGATGCAGGTCACTGCTCCCAGCATTTCATCTATCACTGCCTCTGGGTTGCTTCAGATGAGAAATTCTCTGTGCCCAGGAGTGCAGAGCTGCGTGCAGAGCTGGCACTTGGATTTATTTCACGAGCAGTTTAAGACATGACGTGAACTGAGCTGCTGCTAAGATTTTACTACAAGCTATCAAAGACATAAGCAGACACCATCTATAACTGCTTGCTTTCATCCTCACGCTCCCAGTGAGCACAGCCAGGCTTCCAAATCCCCCTCCCTGACTGCAGGGCCATTGCTGGGGCACTGAGAGAAACCCAAACTCATCCGGAGAAATCCAACCTTGGGATGTTCAACAGGTAAACCCAGAGGGAGCCTTCACTGCACAGGGGACACCCAGACCCAAACCCTTGGCCATTGGAAGGGTAACAGATAAACCAGCTGAAGAAGCACTGAAGTGTCCACAAGAATTCGGGAACAGCTACCAGGACTCATCAGTGCATTGAAAAGCAAACAGCTCCCCAGGCCACCCACCTCCTTCCACTGAGCTCCCTCCAGGATGGCTTATTCCTGCCAAATAATTCCATTTTAGCAGAGGCTGATTTGGGGTAAGCCTGCAGATCAAGTGGCAAAGCTCTGTTGTTACACTGAGGCTTATGGAGATATTGGGAATTACCAGCACTCTGTGTGAGCTCACTGGGCACATGGCATTGATTTCCAGGGCAAAAAATGACACATCAGCTGCTTTTGTTCAGGTTGCAGGGACTTGGGTGCAGAACCCAGGGGCTCCCCTGTGAGCATCCACCCACAGTCCCAGCCCGCAGCTTGGTTTGCTGGAGCTGAACTCCCACTCCTACTCCAAATGGACAGAAAACACTCAGCAAATGTGATTTAGCTACAACCCCCACCCATATCTACGGTGGCAACAAGTTCTCAGAAGAAGAAGCACAAAGTGCCTTCAGCTGTGGCGTTCAGCTGGGGGGGACCAGCAATTAAAGCTGAATCATTAAAACCATGAGGCTTTAGAGAGAGTGCACGACCCTGCAGAGTTACTTTGTATTCAGAAAATATTTGGCTGTTTCTACATGTGAATCCAGCCTGGAGATAAAGATTTATCGATTTAATATTAAGGGATTCCTGCAGATGGTGTTTCAAAGCAGCTCCTTGAAACTGTAAATTTGCCTACAAGATATGAGCACGTGTTTTACTCAAATACACATATTTGCATTTCATTCACTAAGTTCTATTTAGATTCACTTTTCAGGTATTTACTGCAGTGCAATTGTTGAAAGGCTCAGCAATCAAGGTTTCATCCAGTCACAATAAAACTCAAAAGCAAAAAGTTAAATCCCAACTTTTGCTAAAGTTGTATAAGGCTCCAAAAGTCCAAGTCCAACAAAAAACCTACATCACTACAGCATGTAAAAACATATTTATTCATCTTGTCTCCTTGCCCTCTTACTCTGTGGTGTCTTTAAAACACGTGCTCCAACAGTACCTGAGACTCCTGTGGGACAAACTCGGCTCTGCTGAGCCTGGCAAGGAGCTTTGCTTCCAGCTGGGAAGTCTTCAACTCCTGCTCACATCACAGACTGGATTTCCTGCTGCTCCAGGGTCAGCACAGCTCTGCTGTGGAGCTTTCACAGGAAAAATGCAGCATCTTGAGTTACAGAGAGAAGAATAAAAAAGAGGGGGAAGTAAGAAGAAAAAAAGAAGTGGAAGAGGAGAAGGAAAGAAGGAAAGGAGGAAAGGAAGAAAGAAGGAAGAAAGGAGGAGGGGAAAAGAAAGGAAAAAGAAGGGAAAAAGAAGGCAGAAGAAGGCATAAAGAGGAAGAAGGGAGGAAGAAGGGGGGAAAAGGGAGGGGAAAAGGGAGGGGAAAAGGGAGGGGAAAAGGGAGGGGAAAAGGGAGGGGAAAAGGGAGGGGAAAAGGGAGGAAGAGCCTGGGACAAGGTGGAAATGATGTGCCACGTTGGCTCCTCTTCCTTCTCTACTCCAAACATCTTGGCTACATCCTCTAGCAGACCATTTCTATAAATCAGGATGTCCAAGACCCTGAAGGAGCTGAAGTGATGTGACACATGGTCCATGGACATGGTCCAGGGGGGCTCTGCCCAAATCCTGAGTGGTTGGAACCAGCTGGAAGCTGTCCCTCTTGGGGAACAGTTTGCAACAGGCTGCACTCCATGGCATGACTTTACAACCCTTCTCTACATTACTCTGATTTCCTACCTAGAAAATTTTTGCCAAGTAGGTGCAAGTTTGTACTTTTTGAGGCTGCTTCCAACAGATGGCAGAAATTTGGGAAAACTGCCAGTATTTTCTTCCTAAAATGTGGGGCTGCTAAAGCTTCCAAAGACAGCCATCAGCATCTTCCTTTGCAACTGGGACATCAAGAAATTACACAAAAGGTACACAGAGGTGGTCACTGAAGCATGGAACTCACAGAGGGAAAAGTGCCTGCTCTTAAAAACAATAAACAGGACATTTCTGAGTTGCCAAATTGACAAGGTTGGCTTGCAAAAGCTTTATCTTTTGGTTTAAAAGCTTTATCTTTGGCACAGAAGGAGCCTGAGCCTCCTTCTCCTCCCTCATCCAAAACCTGAGGAATTTTCCATTTCTCCCTCCAGAAGAGCTGGGCTGGGGCTGCTCCCCCAGCAAAGCCGAGGATGCTGAAAAAAGCAGCAAAAGAAGGAAAAAACAAAAGTGGAGATGGGGAAAAGAGGCCAATGAGAAGAAAACCATGGGTTCTCTGTGGAGAGCAGCAGGCCCAGCATCCCACCTGCCCACCAAGCTGCTGAGCCCTCGCCACCTGTCTGCTTGCATAACGCTTCCCCCTCCGCTATCCAACAGCTTGGAAACTGGGATGTAACATCAAACTCTAAATCAGTGCTTCCTGCTGACACACCATATGTCAGCCTGCACTTAGGTACTCACCAGAAGTGTTAACAGCGATTATTTAAAAATTATTACAGTTGATTCATGCCGAGAATCCCTTCCTGCAACGACTCAAATCTTCCAAGACAAGAGGGGTTTTTTTGTAAACTGCATTTCCCTCCCCCCCCCGATTTTCAATCTGTTTTTATGCTCTTTAACTGTTATAATTTTTATTTTGTTTTAAAACAACGGACTCTATTACTGAGGTATTAATTTACGGCACTGTTTTGAGGGGAAATTACTTAATGAAACTAAAAATTAAAAGGTTTTCCACTCAAGCATGGCACCTGCTCAGTGTTCCCTCGTTCTATAGACGCTTGTGCTGCTGTTTAGAACATCTGACCACCACACCTGGGAACAGCATCCACAGAAAACCAGGACAAAAGTCCCTGGGTACCCTCAGGCCTTTCACCAGAGAGCAAAGTGGGTAAAAATCAGCACAGAAGGGCCTTTTTTTTTTAGTGTGCAAAGTCTCCATCACTCAGCTTGATGCTTAAAAGTCAACTTATAAAGAAAAAAATAATTATAGTGCATAAACCCATGCAAAGAATTGAAAATATAAATAATGGAGCAGAAGGGAGAGCCCCTTCCCCAGTGTTTTCTCCAGAGCTGGGAGGCTGCAATCAGCACTGACACAGGCTCTCCCTTAGATGAAGACAGCATAAATAAAAAGTAATTAGATTAATCAAGTAGGGAACTATTTAACAGCTAATTAAAATACACAATTAATCATAATTTCCTCAAAACAGGCTGCTAAAAATGGGTCAGTGACGCCCAAGCAGGAAAGAAACAGCCTGTTTTGTCTTTATTTGGCGCCTTCCACTGCCCCCCTAATACCACCTGCCTGCCAGGGTGTCCATCCCACAGCTGGATCCATGTCAAACCCCAGGGCTGGATCCCTCAGATCAAAACTCTGGATCCAAACTGCTGATCCCTTATTGCATGAACAATGCACAGAAAAGGGAACTTGTCCATTCTCCTCCCTGTTTCACACTAACAAAATCTATTTTCCCATTTGTCTGCACCTTTTGCTGTCTCCATCAGCAGCGCAGGGATGGGGCAAAGTGAGTTTTTATGGAAACCAGTGTGAGCAGGGAATGATGACAAAAACCTGCTCAGGTCATCCCTCATCCTTACAGCTCCTCACTGCTGTTAAAATTTGGGGAGAATTCACAGCATTGAGGCACAGAGGGGAAAAAAAACCCTCCCAGTTTCTACCTGTTGTGGCAAACTCCTACAAACAGCCCTTACTGACAAAAAGCTCTTTCATCACTGAGCTTCTGCTTTCCTCATCAAAGAAAACCCTGAACTGAGAGTGGAAATATCGTGGCAATAAACTGAGTTGATATTTTAACTTACTCTGGGTTTTTTGTTATGAAACATTCAGGGGGTTGTGTTTTCCTACCCTAAAAAGCACAAAGCCAAATGCAACAATGAAAGGAAAATTAAGACCAACATCTTCCAAAGTGCTCAGGAGTCTCCTCACATGGAATCATGAAGGTTGGAAAAGCCCTCTGAGATCACTCCACAGTATTCACCATTCATTCAGAGTACAAGATACATGTGAACACTAAGCTTTCTTTTGTTTTAAACCTTTAAGAAATTATTAATTCAGGTGCTAACATGTACCTTAGAAACACTTCATGCAGCACAGAAAGGCAGGACTTATCACAGAAACTAATTCATAAATAAATCTCCTGTTTACTCAGTATTTGAAGTGTCTCCACAGGGATAAACCTCACCTGGTTTGGTTTTAGACAGCACCTACTCACTCAAAAGCTCATTCACACCAAGACTGTAAATTACAACATTATTTTTACAACAGTTTAAAGTATTTGTTTCAACACTCTAAGCTAGATTATTTTTTACCTTCCTTAGAATGAGTTTTTAGAAGGTTTTCCAACTCCATCATTCAAAAGCCACAGCAGTCCTGCCAAAGGACACGACGAGCTACAGCCACCTACAGAGCTGGAACAGAATTCCCAGTGCCCCTAAAAATGCTCTTCCTGCATTTTAACTAAAGATTGGTATTCCTTTTTTTTAAAATAACAAACATTCACAGCCCCGTTCCCCTTTCCTTTGAACTTATTGATGGCAGATGCCTCTTGCTATGGGGCACAGCTCTGAACTTGGGTGAAGTTGGGAGGAGAAAAATAGAATAATCAATAAATGGGAAAAACCACAGAAGCTTAAAAAAAAAACCCTCAAGAACTGTGATATCCCAGAGGATCGTAAGATACACAGGATATATCTTATTTTATACAAAGATTTCACGTGCCCAGATCAAACCACCTGATGAAGCATTTTGCACGTGTGGCTCCAGGCTGGTTCCTGATCCAATGAACATCAGGAGATGATGGGAAGGAAATGTCAGTAAACAGGCTAAAGATATCTTGAGATGCAGTAATTCTACCTGATTACTTTGAAATGTCAGAGTTCTCCAGCTCCTTGTTGGGACTGATGGGCTTTTTCTGGAGCCTTTCTGAGGAGGAAGGAGACAAGATTTGGGGATTCAAGGCTGCTCCTTTCCTAAGTCATGTTCCCACTGGCAAGTGTTCTTTGGGGGTAACTTAAGAGTTTTATGTATCTTAATGTCAATAAAAATAAAGTTAAGCTCATAAAACACTAACAGTTATCCCAAAACATGACTTGTGAATGGGAACCTAACTTAAGAAGGGTAACATTCCCAGAGCTCAGGTTACCAAAGACTTTCACTTGTGTGGACAAGGCAGCACAGATAAGATATCAGTTCAAACCAGATCCACTCTCATGGGGCATTACAGTATCAAACAGGATAATGAAGCATTTCTTTAACACTTCTCCAATTCTTGATCTCTTTTGAAGCCTCCAAAACAAAGGTGACTGCAAGGAAGTGTTAAGTAGATAAATACACTGAGATTGAAAAGAAGATAAAAGAGCCAAATGTCTGTTCACATAATAATATGAAAACCACCTCAGCCCAATGCAGGAAATAAAATAAATAATTTTTTAAAAATTATTACAACAATGTTTCTGAAAACATAAAAAGGGGCCATTTGGAACCATTTCTATCCATTAGGAAATCACCATCAGTTTAAGAAAGTGGCAAAATCTGACTTAAAAAAAAACCTGCCAGAGATCCCATGAGGCCAGAAAGGAGATGGATTTGGGAGGCAGCTGCCCGGGAGAGCAGGACTCCCATGGTTTTCCTGGGCTGGCTGTGGCTGGAGAGCCCCAGGTAAAGGAAAACAAAGCATTTCCATTTGAGAAGAGCCAAAGGGATTTGCTGGAATGGATGAGCCCAGGACAGCAGCCTGCAACCTGCTCACTGTTCTAAAGTGAGCCCAAAGTAACTGCACTGCAATTTTCCCCAACTCATTATGTAAAATAAAACCCAGCTGAAAGCCAGTGTGGGGCCACAAAACGCCTTCATTAGCTTTCAGTTCTGTTCCAGTAAAAACGCAGCCAAAATCTCCTGGGTTCAGAGGGGCTGAGGTTTTTGCCTTAACAGCCTTTTACTTCCTCACCACTGTACAGCTTCAGCAAGATTTTCTGCCAGTTAGTTTGGACCTAACAAGCGATTTCACCATTAACACAACACACAGTGTGTCCAGGAGTATTAAACGTTTTCCACAAGGCCCTGTTTTACAGTCACTCCAAGAATGACAATGCCAAATTATGAGTCTAAGACAGATGTTTTCCAGATGTGCTGAGCATCTCACTTAAATGCTGGATGGGGAGCTCTTCCGAAATGCTGGAAGGGTTGTACCAGCTGCATTTAGATGGGCTGACCCCTGAGTTCCTGCTTATGGGAAAGTATCCTTATGAATAAATTTCTCCCAAAAATGGCTGCATCTCTCACACGTACAGCAGGGTGAGGGATGGAGTCTGATGATAACCCCTGAAGGGAACAAATGGGAAAGGAATGGGAAGCTGAGGATGGAGAGGTGCAGCACTCAGAGCACAACTTCATAGAATCATCATGGAATGGTTTGGGCTGGAAGGGAACTTAAAGCTCATCTCACCCAGTTCCAACCCCCTGCCATGGGCAGGGACACCTTCCACCAGCCCAGGTTGCTCCAAGCCCTGTCTAGCCTGGCCTTGGACACTTCCAGGGATCCAGGGGCAGCCACAGCTTCTGTGGGCAACCTGTGCCAGGGCCTCCCCACCCTCACAGGGAACAATTCCTTCCCAATATCCCACCTCTGCCCACACTGATGGCATCGAGCCCATGGACATGAGCAGCTCCCTTGCCACACACCACAGTGATGTGTCTGTGCAGCTGAAACCAGGGAGTCTTTGAGCCAGAGATGATGTTCCACACATTGAGTGGACCAAAATCTCTCCCCTCCATGCAGGAGCACCCTCAGGAGGACCCGAGCGTGTCACAGCCCCCCGTGGTCCCACCCTGGCACAGCCTCTGCACAGCTCACAGCCCCTTCCCAGCACTGGGAGCCCTTCAGCTGAGTGGGTATTCAGGACACTTGAGGGGTTTTTCTCTGTTATTCTGCAACTCAAGTACAGATCCTTGAATGTTGGCCACATGGAAACAGCAGCACAGCAGTTTTCTGTTGGACTGTTTGACAGCTCGAGCCAGAGGAACGGGGCAGAACCCAGAGCACAGTCAGAAAATCTCATCACAGGGGACACCCCGACCAAAAATATGTACTTCTATATCTTTCCCCCAGCACAGGAGTAAATAAAAAAGACCAAATATCAGAGATTCCTGCAAGCCCTGAAGAGATGCTGCTCTTGCTACCAGTTCACCTGCAACATGCTGTGCCAAGGGTGAGCTGCACACAGCTGGGCCAGCTGTCTGCCAGTCTTTATTAAGAGACAGAACTCTTTAAACCCGAGTTTATTTAGGGGTGGATTCTGAGAATCACATTTCCCAAGGAGATTGGGTTTAATTGGCTCTGCTGGTCCTCCCAGAGGAGCGTTAAGATGGGGCTCAAATAACGCTCCCACAGCAAGTGGGAACTGCAAACACAAAGCTAAATCTGCTTTCCTACAAATATTCAGGATCATTTGCTTCCTGGCAACATTCCTGTGAGTAAACCAATTTGCTAAAATATTCATGAATAGCAAACTGCAGGGCCATGGATACAGCCAAATGCTTACATACCACAACACAACTAAATACTCTCCCCAAATGTTTTCACACTATTTGGCTTGCTCTGGATTAAATTTAAAAAAAAACCCACCAAACTCTAATAATGGCTGGAATTCAGCATCATGGCTTCTTCCATTGGAAAACCTCTGGTGAGGAGACTGGCTGCTGTAGGACAAGGGCCCCCAAGACTGACCTGTGCCTGCAGGGTCAGGGAGCCCAGAACTGGGATGATTTAATAAGAGCTCTGGTATTTTTTTTTCTATGACCTTGAGAAAGTCACTGGTTCTCCTCTAGACTGCAGTTCCCCCTCTGTAATGGGTGGATTACTATTTTTGTGGCATGTAAAGGTGTTGTGAGGTCTAATTCATTAATCTTCGTAAAGCATTCCAGGACACTTTGATGGAAGATGCAAAATATTATCAGTAAAAGCCTTCCATTTAAATCTCACCTGGAAACCTTCCTCTTACTCCTTAATTTGTGATTGATCCCCACTCAATTAGAGGTAATGGGATTTACATGTAGGCTCCAGCAGTGGAGCAGACCCCACAGGAAGGTGCCAGCAATATCAGCAGTCCTACTTCCCAGGAAGGAGCCAGGACATCAGCCCCTGCACTGGGAAAGCCATGGCTGGATCCTGCATCCCTGACCTGCACCAGGACTGAGACCCTTCCCCACAGCACCATCCCAAACCCCCACCCATGACAGGACAAGGGGCTTTAAACTGCCAGAGGGCAGGGATAGATGGGATATTGGGAAGGAATTCTTGGCTGGGAGGGTGGGGAGGCCCTGGCACAGGTTGCCCAGAGAAGCTGTGGCTGCCCCTGGATCCCTGGAAGAGTCCAAGGGCAGGCTGAATGGGGCTTAGAACAGCCTGGGATGGTGGAAGGTGTCCCTGCCCGTGGCAGGGGTGAGATGGGATGGTCTTTAAAATCCCTTCCAACCCAAACCATTCCATGATGCTCCTACAGAACCCCCCATCCCTCCAGTTGCACTGATAATTAACTCCTCACTTTATGACTGAAATTCATCCCCATTAATCGTGTTTTCACCAAAAAAACAGATTCTACCCAAAGAGCCTTCGACTCATGAGCAGACAGATCAAATCTGCAGATCACTCATCACCTCCCTGTGCCAACTTTTATTACTTGTGGGAGCAGTTTCACTGCAGGCAGGTGAGGGAAGGCAGATAACCCCACCCTGAGGAGAGAACAGCTCCAGCACTAAGTGCACAACAACAACAGGGACATTAATTACAAAGGGCTTTATCAGCACCCCGTGCTGTGAAATGCTCATTTTGACTCCTATTCCCCTGGCTTCAGGACAGCTCTGGTAGGATCCAGCCCTCTGGAGCATCAGCAAGAAGTGCCTGTGAAATCCTGGAGTGGGACAGGAAGGGAGGGAAAGCTGGGGGAAGCTCCTTGCAGCCACTTCATGGAACCCACAGCATCCAGCCTGTCGGTATTCCCAGGCACTTGGAATTTCAATGGGCTCCATGAATTTTTGTTCTGAGCAGCCAGAAAAATTAGCATTTGTGCTGAACAGCTTTTAATCAACTATTCTCCAGTGTCAGTCGTTGTTATCTTTAAAGCACTTCCCAATCTCCCTGCCTGAGTCTCCCCAGCCCTAAAATTTATTCCATCCATTTGTTTTCCTCCCTTCAGTTTGCAGAGCCCTTTACCCTGATCTAATCATCTTAATCTTCAATGCTCATCTCTACCTTTTAACCTTTTCAGTTTTCTTTTTAAAGCAATCTCTCCATCTCTCTGAGGTTTGGAGCCTTTTTCTTTATTATTCAATTATTAAATTAAGGTTCTCCCTGGCCTCTGGCTCAGCACAGAGCTGGAGAGTCCCATGCAGAGTCCCCCTGGCACCAAAGTGCAAGTCACCTCTCAAAAGGTGACTTAATTAAATCAGTAATATTTCTATTGATACAGTTTATGTAATTTTAGAGAAATTAAGACAAGTTCCCAAGTGTTGCAATATTTGTTTTACTTCACTTGAAATGACCTGGGAAATGGCATGTGCCATCACTCCCTTCCACTGGGAAACCATGGATGGGGACACTAAGTAGGATGTTTTAGGTTGGAAAAGACCTTTGACATAACTGAGTTGGGAAAAAAAAAACCAAACCAGATAAATTTTGAGCATCCAAGTTCTTTTCAGGACTGCAAGAGGCTCAGCAATGCAGAGGCTCAGGAGATGTGTCACTTTTTAGTCATGACTGTAATATCATGCCCCACTTTGCTGGCATTTCTCCAGGGTTACACCACCCAGAGCGGTTTGCAAAATTGCTGATGGAATGATGGGAGCTAATATTAAATTCAACACCCTAAAAAAGCAAAAATTGCCTTTAATGTTTCCTACATGAGGCTCTTCAATATTTAAGTGTGGTTTGAGCTCCCAAGTTAATGTACGAATAAACATTAACCTGGTTTGCAAGGAAAAGTGAGGTGGAGGCAGTGAGTCCAGACTGCCACCAAGTCATGAGGAGCACGTGTGAGATGCAGATAGAACACAAAAACAGCTAAAAAAGAAAGACAAACACCCCCTGACACAGTGAGTGTTGAGGCAGCAGCACCAAAGTTTGCACAGGAACTCCCACTGGTCAACACAAGGCTTGACACCCTTTCCTTTGATCCTCCACCCTCCTCCTCTGCTCCATCCCCATCCCAACTTCTACCAAAAAAACCTGCATTATCACCTCTCAGCTCTCCCAAAAGCACTGCAGTGAAGGTTCACCAGAGCCAGGCTTGGAGCAGATGCCACCCTAAAGAATAACTAAAGAAAAGCTGCATCTCATTTCTCTGCCCTCAACAGCATCAAGCTGAAACTTGGGGTGCTTCAAACTGAGATGGCCTCATGCTAGACCTCTTTTTGTTGGACTTCTTTAGGCTCTCTGCTGCTTTGGATTCTTTCACCTATGCCTAAGCTTCCCATCCTTTTGTTATTGGCATTTAATTTCCAGTGAAAGTCAAAGGGAAATACGAGGGGGAGTTTCACAACTGACTTCTAGAGGGACAAGATTTCCCTTCCATGGATTCTGGGAGTGTAAGCATTCCATTTTCTTTTAACATGGAAAATACTCTTCAAGATCTTAAACATATTCCTACACGTTCCTATAACCAAAGCTCATAGCAGATTGTCCCATGTTCCCATCCTCACATAAATCAATGGAATTTCCATAATTTACCCCAAGGATTGATGCAGTCTGTTTATAAGGTCTAAGCTATCAATCACACTTAAGAGGATTCAGCCTGAAAAGCCAGGTAAAATTGATCCCTCCCCAAAAGACTAAGTGGAGAGAGCTGAAAAAACAGTGTGGGAATAGAAAGGAATCCCTCTGGAATTCAGTTCTAATAACAGCAAACACAGACCTCCATTATACACAGCACTTACCTCTCTTTAGAACTCTTTAAACTCTTAATATATTTACAGTGGACACTGAAATGATCACTCCAGGCTCAGGATCCCTGCAGGAGCCCCCAGGCTGCTCCCAGAGGGATTAATTGCCTCCCTCCCAGCAGCCCCCAATCCAGCTCCCTGCCACCAAAGCAGCCTGTCAGCAGTGCTGCAAACTTAAATCAGCAAATATTAATTGCCAGCTGGGAAAAGTGCCATTAATTCACACTCAGGATCTTTCCAGCTGGAGAGAGGGAGTGTTAAATGGAGCAGATTTCCTTGCAGCCTCCACACCAGGCACGGAGCAGCTCTGCCTGTCCTGCAAGCACTAAATGAGCAAAGCATCAACACCTTCCCAGAGATGCTCTGAGATGCTCTTCTGCAGAACAAATTACTTCTGGAAAGTAACAAAACACAGAAATAACAACAAATAAAGTACAGAGGAAATAAACCACCACCACCTGAGGCTGAATTCATATCTATTTGAGATTCCTGCAGTGATATCAGTTATCAGCCTGCTTGGTTTGTTGGGTTTTTTTTCCCCAAGTTTGTAATTTGTTTACGTTCAAGCATAGAAAATTTTCTGTCAGCGTGCAGGAGATTATCATGTTCCTTAATTAGAAAGAAACTTCTTGAAAACTGGAGGAAAGATAGAGAAGTTGAAAATGAAAGACTGTGTGTGTAACAGAAAGGAGAAAGGCAGAGAGATTTCTTTTGAAATTCTGTACAAAATCTGTACAAAATTATGATTTATTATGGGGACAGGATTGACCTTGTATGGGATGGAATGTTACTGTCAGGTATTTGCTAAAAAAAACCCCAAACCAACACATATATTTTAAGCAATGGGACGAAATTATTAAAAAAATTCGTGCTGACATTTCAGGAGAGAAGGGAGGAAGGAGAAGAACAGCCCTGGAATACCAGACATGAACATCCTTTTACAGAGCCCCATCTCTCTGCATAAAATTCTGTCAGATCTCGTAAAATCAGACCTGTAGTACAAGTTGGACTGAATGGACAAAAACCCCTGAATTAAGTAACAGGCACAGGGCATTTACATAATGGAAAGTTCAAGTGTTTGGTCAACTGAGTTGGGCTGAATTCATGTCACAGCACAAACCCAATCTGAGCAGCTGCAGCACAAAGCTGCTCCACAGCCCAGCAAGAAAAGCTGAGCTCTTTATAAAAAAAAAACCCAAACAATCCACCTGGATAAAGGGAGGATGTCAGAACCACAGGAAATAGGGAATGAGCTGGGGTGAGTCGGGGCTGATGCAGAAGAGTTTTGGGATTGCTGATCGGGCAGAAAAAAAAAGCAGGAAGGGAAAGTAAGAAGGGTGAAAATGACTCCTAAGTGCTGCAAATGGGAAGGCACAGCTCTGAACAGGATTTCTCTGCTGTGTGTAAACTGCCAGGGAAGGGCAGTGCTCGGATGGCTCTGGGAAGCAAAACTACTGAGCGGTGTGTGTGCAGCTTCCACTGGCCAAAAGCAGTGAGAGAAAATGAGGGAAGAGACAGAGAGGGTGTGAAAAGTCAAAAGGGAAGAAAAATAAACAGAACTGGAAAAAAAAAAGAGGACTGCTGCTATGGGAAAGCAAAGCCCAGTCCAAATCACTGTGCTAAAATGATATAACTGCATTATCCAAAGGCATTTAGTCAAACAGGAACGTTTCCAGGCCAACTGCTCATTCTGGACATCTGTGGGACCATTGTCATTATGAGCACAGCTATCTTTCCAGTATTCATGAGATTTAGGAGTGCTTTTGGGGAAGGAAAACTTCTTTCCTCTCCACTTTGGCTCACAGCAAAAGCACTTTATCCGCATGTATTTTGCTACCCAGCAAAAATCACCAACACTCCACTCAAATGACTATGGAAACTCATAAAGCAGTGAAAATATACAAAATGAAAAAAAAAAACCACACAGCAGAGAAGTCATAAATAGACCCAGCTCCTTATGGGAAAACCAAACTGTATTTCTTACCAGGAAAGACAATCAGATCAAGGAGAACGTGAACAGCTGAGAGCAGGACTGACATTTCTCCTGAGACCTCTGAATGTAGGACTTCTGCTTTAGGGTATTTCTCTTGGGGCTTCAAATTCCCAAGTGAAGTTTTCCACCTATTTATCATTTGCTTTGTCACCTGAGGAAGAGGGGAGGCACTGATAATTTTGTGTCTGGGGAACTGTGCTGCAAGAGAGGCTGCAGGATGAAGCCTGGGAGGTCACTCCTGCTGGGATCTCCCATTGCTTCACCCACATTTCCATGAGTTTTTTTAACGTTTTGGACTCTCAAGATTTCAAGAAGCCATTTCATCCCAGGCTGGGCCAAGGAGAAATCAGTCATTTGCCTGGAGAAAAATTATCTTCTGCTCTTCCTAATACTGTTGCTGGTCCAGAAGGCAATGTGTTGAGGTAGCACAAATCCAGCAATGCTTCTGGTCACACATGAGTACCTGCTATCCACCAGTATTTACAGAGCACTTCCCATCTGACAGATATGCTAAAGGACCAAAGAATCCTTTCCCAAAATACACAAAAGAAAACAAATCTTTGCAGTATGGTTTCTTATCAGTTCACTGGGGACAGACCTAGCTCAGAATCAGGGTATTAGATCTCTGCCACACCTTAAGGCCATTCAGTTTGTCACTGATGGCAGAGCACACAGACATATACACACACATGCAATCTGTGTGTCCCTCAGCTCCACACAGGAATTTAAATCTTAATTGAACAAGTCAATTGGGACAAAAAACCATGGAGCAGCCCCCTCATCAGCCTGACTGTACTCAAATAATTAAATTATCTACTTGACAGAAAGCAAACAGAAAAACACACACTGTGCCTCCTGACAGATGGAACCTGAGCAACCTGGTCTGGCTGAAGGAGTCCCAGCCCATGGCAGGAGGATTGGAATGAGAGGCTCCTTAAGGCCCCTTCCAACACAATCCATTCTGGGACTGCATATTTTGCACCTTTAAGATTTTTCTCCAGTCAAAGTTCTTACACTTCATGTCACACTTCTAACGGTGCTTAAAAACCTGTAGCTTAATTGCTCACTGAAAATTTCAGTTTAGAAGAAACCACCATCATTCTTGATTTACAAAGAAGAGATTAAAATACCAAGAAACAGAGGGATGCACAGAAGGTTACTCAGGAACTGCATGGCAGAAAAAACCCCTAATATTTCTATGGAGTCCCACTCCGTGGGATGATTCCCCTCCCTTATGGTAAACTTTTTTCTATATGTTATCTCTGCAGACAGAGGTGTGAAGTACATTTTTATTTATTCACGTGGGAAGAGAACTGAGGTTGTTTCTTTCTTCCCTTCCATAAAGCTGTTATTCTGCTGAAAAGCAGATTTAAGCAGCGCTCCATGGCAAAGAGTTTGAGGGTTACTTTAAACTGGGACACAAAACTCCTCCTTTCCTGCCATCATTTCATGGTGTGTTCAGGGGAGTACTGAAGCGTGACATTGCATCATTAGGTGTAATACAGCCCCTGCAGGGGCTGATTACTGCAATGAGAGCTCATTTTCTTTAACACTGTCTGAGATAAGGAAGGAATAAAATCCCAGGCCAGAAGCATCGTGGTAAAAAGGTGGGCGATGTCAGGAATGGAAAAACTGAAGGCACTTTTTGGTAGCCAGGGGAGGAAAATCCCCTGAATGGACTGCTGAGCATCCCTGCAACCAAGACTTCCCCCTTCTTTGGAAAGTTTCTCCTGCTGCAGAGGCCCTCCTGCATCTTACCCAGGGGTGGAGGCAGTTTCCAGCCTGATCCATACCCTGATCTCACCTGATACCCAGAGGCAGGAGCACCAGCACCAGGAGCAAGGCACAGGTGTCCTTCTTAGATGCTCCTTTTTAACATCACAAGCAAAATTTCGTCCTTGCCTTGATCTGCTCATGTGCTGTCCCTGGAAATATGCCTTTGGGTGACCCCTTTCCATGAGTAACTTCATACAAGGTCTATTGATCCCGGACCTAATTACCTGCTTTGGAGAATTCAGAGGCTGTCCGTGCCAAATACGGAGTCAAGGCTCTGACCAGCTCTGCTGTCCCCCCTCCACAGCCAGACCTCCAAAACAAATGAGACTTTGCCCTGCAATGCAAAGCAGTGCCTACAAACCTCTGGAAAAGTTTTGAGCTGGATCTTAGTCTCCAGGTCTCCCGTGAGACACAAGAATGGTAATGTTTTTTTATCTCCAAAGGGTATCACAAGGATATATTAATAAGACTCTTCAAATGGATTCTTGTTTCTTAAATAGGCTCTTCTAGCATCGTGTTAGTAAACAAGAACCCATGATGGATAGCTCTGTGTACAGCCAATCTCCTGGGGGCTCAAGTGAGCTGAAGATAAAGGAATTATTTTCATATTTGATCACGTAAATGTCACTGGATATATTTGCAACAACCCACTCAAATCTTCCTGTAGGTATATGGAGTCATCTTTGACAATGAGCTTGCAAGATATACTTTAGTGAAGCCTTTATGAGGCCTCTCATTAGAAGTAAAATAATTTACAACTCCTTCCATTCCCTGCCATTTCATCACATGCTCCTGCTCCTGCAGTCTCCCTGGATGACAGGATGGTACAGGGAATACAAAATATTAATGGGAAAGCCATGGGACTGGTGATTTGGTGCAACAATGATAATGAAATTTGCTCCTGAACCAGTAAAAGAGCTGCAGCTGAATGCATCCCACTGGTAACCAGAACTGTCCTTAAAATTACTTAAAACTCTTTCCTCGCTCCTCTTATTTCATCCAAACAGCTCCTTTCCTTTGCCTGTTTCACTTCCCCAACTGGATTTTCGTTTCTCATCGTTGCAACGAACTTTTTGTTAATACCATCTACTTTTTCTTAACGTCTTTTGTCTCGTTGGAAGCCTTTTCAAACGGATTGGATTGTAAAAAGTTATTACACTGGCAGTTGAAAGTACTGAGCAGCACAACTACAGTGCACACAACACGTACGGCGACGTTAATTATTTACCAGTTCCCACTTTGATTACATTTCGCGTGGTGATGACACTCGGGGGCTTAATAGCTGCATAAAACATTGTGTATGTTCTCTGCTGTCCCGGAATAAATCATCCCTGAGAAATTCAGCTCTTGGAAATAAAACACTCCGTTCAGCCGTTTCCCGGGATTGCGACGAGCGGCGGAAGCTCCGCGCCGGCATTTATTTCAACAACGCCCTACCTTTGAAGAAACACTCCTTGCTGTGGACGATGTAGATCTTCTTCCTCTGCAGGCAGGAGGCTCGGTGCAGCTGGCAGTGGTTCTCGTAGAACCTGCCGTCGGAGCCGCAGACGGGCATGTAGGTGGCCTTGCACTCCTCCAGGCAGCGGCACTCGGGCTGGCGCGTGGCGGGGTCGAGGACGCAGCGGCTGCCGCGCCCGCACGGCTTCTCACAGGGGGCCTGCAGCCCGTCCAGCTCTGGGGAGAGCAGAGACACCGGTGAGAGCCACGCCTGCCCCGACACACCGCGCTCCCCACGGCAGCAGGGTGAGAAAGAAATCATCTGGTTTTACTATAAGCGAAATGAATTTAGTGGGAAAGCAGAGGGCGGAGGGATTTTTCTTTTCTTTCATTTAATTGAAGGGTTTTATGTGCCTCGTGGAGGCTGTAAGGTGAAAGGCCCCATCTGAGCCCAACGCCAGGGAAACATCACGGTCGGGATAGGGAAAAAATATAAAAATGGAAGATATCCCCTGGCCACATGGCTGGCCTTTGTGTGCGGACACAGTCAATCAGGAGGGAGGGTGACGCCCTCTCCCAAATTCAAAAATTACCTTTTAAGGTAAAATACCTGTCACCTGTTGAATATTTAACACCTTAACTGACCAAGAGGGCACAAAAAGGGCACGTTTGTCAAACCGCATGTGCTTTTCCAGGCCATGTGGGATTGCACCCCCAGCACTGCAATAAAGGATTTCTTGCTGCAATTTTCCTTGTCCTACGAGTATTTTGTTGCCGTTTCATAAATTAAAAGCAAGGATTTTTCCAGCAAGCAGCAAAGGCTTTGGAGCAGCCAAGCACTGCCCTTTGAGCAGCAGTGGTTGGAAGTGCCCTCAGACCTCCAGCGCTCACAACACTCAAAGTGCTGCACGGGGAAGTGATGGACGTGTGGCCCTTTGTTCTTTTAGCCCCTCGCAAACCCAGAGCCCAGAATAAACCCCAGGGAGTTCCAATCAGAAGGCAGCTCTGCAAACCTGCACTGCTGCAGCCACACAGTGCCCCGAGTGCCAGCACACTCCAGCTCTGCCCACGCTCGGCTCCCACCCTGCGGGCCAGAGGAGTCCACCCAGAAGCACAATGTCCCCAAAGCTAAAACACACACAGGTTTCAAGGAGAGCTCAGCAGACAACTGCTGAGAGCTTAGTAAAAAATAACCCCCCTAGAAAGACCATCACTGGAGTCAAGGAATGTTACTGGAAAACGCTTCTCACTGTAAAAGCGACCTCGAGTATCTCTCTCTACACTCTGAAAAATGGCACACAGGGAAAAATAACTTTCTACTGCTTTTAAGAATTCACTGGATATGATGTTCTGAATATTACTGTACTATCTGCTGTTTCATACTATTAAAAGGGTAAGGAAGCTGCCCTTGTGCTGTAACATTTTCTGCTTATGAAGTTTCCTCCCTTAAAGGCTTACACAGAACATCACTATAATTCACACAGGACAGGGCACTTCCAAACAAGCCACTGCTCAGAGCAATAATTAGCATTATACTCAATGAAGAGAGTTTCAGGAAATTAGATTATTCTATGCTAATTGGAGTACACAGGGTTGAGCATTACAAAGGGATGCTGCAAAAGGCATAATTACAGCAGGAATAAGCACTTCCTAGTGCACAACCTGCTGCCAGGCTTGCACAGCCTTCCAGCAGCCACAGACTCCAGCTGCATCTGCACCAGGGACTTAGTCTGGACCAGCAAGGTGGTTTGGAAGCAAATCCCTGTTCTCTAAAAGTACCACACATAGGTTTGGCTCTTGGTGAGGTTTTGGTGGGCACCAGCTTTCAGAGGATGCTCAGGTGGAAGCACTGCCCCAGATGTGCTGCAGCATCCAATGGGACACATCCTGCAGCACCTGGAGCACCACAACATCCTCTCAAGTGCACCCAGGGCTCTTGCCTTCAAAGATTTTTCAAGCAGCCAAACCATTCAGCGGCAGAGCACAGACCAGAGCTCATCCAAAGCCCTCCAGTCACATGTAACAGAGATGTGAGGAGATCAGCACCAGCCACTTCACCCTACCAATCCCTTTTTATCATGCTAAATTCCCTGCTAACACCAAAACAGCCCCTGCCTTGCCCAGCATTTCCTGCCAAAATGCCCCAGTGTTGAAGGTCCATTTCCTCTCCTCGTGATCAAGGGGTTAAAGCACCTGCACAAAGTCTCTAACAAAACCTCATTTTAATGGTCCCCATTAAGCCTTTGTTTTTATCACTGTAAATCTGAAAGGGAAAAAAGTCTGTTATTGGAGGATTAACTATTTGACTCAATAACTCATTAAAATTCCTCCAACTTGGCAAGCTGAGAAATATTGACTTTTCCTGACTTGTAATAAACTAGAAGGTCAAAGCATCTCTGAGCAGTGCAAAAAGTACGGCCCCTGGAAGGAGTGACTGACTCTTCTTTCCTTACTTCACTAATTGTTCCAGAATTTTAGCAAATTATCCTCAGAAATGCAGATTTTGGGACCTTGGGGAGACCTCACTGTCAAGGCCATATTATTTATAATGCCTGCTGTAAATCAGAGCAGCACAAAGGATGAGGGCTCGAGGAAGCTCTGGCCAAGCATCCTCCTCCTTCTAGTGGCAGGACCCACACCTGTACAGCACTTGGCTTGTCCATCACAATGGGCCTCAAAAGACATGTTTTGGAGACTGCTGTTGATATGAAGGGTATTTAAAAATCAAGATTCAAGAGCTATTATTGTCTATATAAACGTAATTCAGCTACAACTACAGCAAAGCCCTTCCTGGGCTGTCTTGATCACTCAAAATTGATCTCTCAGAGCTCACACCAGCCAAGGACTGCACCGTGCATCCCACTGAAGGTTATTTCTGCCTCCTCCTTCGAGGTGGGCTGCTCTGATTTACTGCACCAGGTCACATCTGGGCAGGTCACAGTTGCACCCTGCCCCGACAGCAGCAAAAATCCTCTCTCAAGAGCCTCAAGTATTTTTGGTATTTTGATTTTTAATATAAAATTCACGTTATTGAAGACAAACACTGTGCTTATTAGAATGGAATTTTGAAGTTTTTTAATGATACATCCAAGATTTGGTTAAGCACCAGCTTATAAAAAAAAGATAAAATACTTAATCTTCCCTCCTTCCACGGAGAAACCCCAGAAAGCCTGGCTACATTTATGCCTCATTCACTCTTCACAGTTTAATTTATTCTGTGTTCCCAGATGGGCAACTCCTGGTTAAACACAGCTTAGTGTGGTAAGGGCAAGGCAAACAGCCAGAAAGGAAGGATTCAAGTATTTGGGAATCCTGATCCAAGTCCTCTGAAATCTGTGTCTGCGAGCAGAGTGTGAACAGGGGATGCCTTTGCCAGAATCTCATCCTGCTGACAGCAGCTCTTTAATTCAATTATTATTTGCATAATCCCTTGAAGAACTAAAGCTCCCCACAAGCACCCTGAGCTGTGGTGAGGGAGCTCAGGACAGTGCAGGGTGTGAGACAGGACTGAGCAGTGTGAACAGAGAGGAGAGAAGGGATTGGAGTGTAAAAGCTTTGCTGTCTTTATCCAGGTTTTATCTGGAGCAGCCCCACACACCATGGAAAGGGACTCTGAAGGTGGAGCCCTGGGCAGGACACTGCTGTGCATGAAACAATGCCTTCCACTGCTTTTTTTGGCCACATTATTAAAAGTGACTGAATTCCTCGCTCTTACAAGGATTATTAAAAACAGAAATGGGAAGGGTAATCGAGTGAAACTACAACTAACTGCTCCCAGTATTTATGAGCCTCGCTGCACTGCATGGAAAAGGCATAATTTATTCAATTTATTGGTTGCAAAGAAAGTAATTCACTTAGGTTAAAAATTTATCATCTTGCAATACAAGCCACTTTTCAACACTAATGAAGTTTACTCAACATGGCCAGAGTCTGAGGTGTTATATTGTACTGGAGCCAGAAAGATGGGGAGAGGAAGCCCAGTTTCATTTTCATACACCCATGAACACACTTGACTTCTCAAATTGGTTCCTGGTTGTCCCTGAGAAATTTGGAATTCCAGTGAAAAACCAAGAGCTTGGTGCAGGCAGAAAATACCCGAGGTCAGGAATTCCACAGGGCTGGTTAACAGGCTGCCTGCATCTCAAAGCAGGACTTAATCACAAAATTAAGATGTTGCTGCCACAGTGGAGAACATTAATTCATAAAGACAGAGACCTCATCTACCTTTCACACACCACTAAATATGTTACACATCAGACTGAGGCTCACAGACCTTTTTTTTTTCCTCACTCCCAAATGGAATCCTATTCCTTACTTCAGCAAAACTCCCAAGGAGTTCAAAGGAAGGTTGGGTTCAGCATGAAGAGAACTGCTTAATCTGTGTCTGCAGTTTAATACCAAACAAAAACATTGTAATTGCTCAGCAGAAGGTCCCTAACAGTGAGCTGCAAACAGCACCAAGGAAGCACTCAATATTACAGGGATGTTTTCTGTATCAGTTTTTACATCTGAAAACGGGGATTATTGTTTCTTTCTGTATCTACCAGAACTCTGAAACCCATTAGGGGTCATACCATGAAAAGGCATTTGAAAATCACAAGTAACTATGCTATTCTTAGTGTAATTAGCCTAATTTTGTCCCATTTCAAATCCATTTAACCACTGTGAGATCAAAAGCTTCATCAGATATTATTTTTGGATGGTATTGTGGTCTGTGAGGGTACTAAGAGGAAAAACAGAGACAAAAGACACACACAGATCAAAAGATCCAGACTATGTAAAGCATATACAGAGATTACTGCAGCAGAAACACCAACCCAGATATGAGCCCATATATATTTAGAGCCTTCCCATGAAACTCTTACCATGCACAATTTGCTTGATTTTTCTCCTCTTGAAAGAGCAACTAAAGAGGCAATTCATAAAATGGCTCTTTATTAAATGTTTATCTAAAGTTATCTATGAGAGGTACTGCACATTGAAGGCAATTTGACTGCATTACTCCTGTGCAGCCAGAACAGACACAAACCCAAACCTGTGCAGCTCCCCCTTGGCATCACACCTCAGCCTGTGTCTGTGAACTGTCTAGCAGGTCCCACAATCAGCCAGCCGAGAAACAGCACCATGTCAGCAGAAGATAAATGTATTTCCTGCATGGACCAAAAGGATTAAGTGTTCAGGGCCAGGTTGGACAGGGCTTGGAACAACGTGGTCTAGTGGAAGGTGTCCCTGGTCATGGCAGGGCTTGGAATGAGATGAGCTTTAAGGTTCTTCCCCACCTGAAGCATGCCATGATTCTGTGATTTAATTCAGTGTTTCCCACATTTCCAGTGCTGGAGCAGCCCAGCAGCAATGTGCAGGTACACAGCCACGTGTGCACGTCGTGGTTTTAATATTCTCAGTATTCCACAGCCCCCAAAATGCTGAAACTTTACAGTCTCAGATCTGGAGGGAACAGATCATATTAATACTTTGGTAAAACTCTGTATCAGAAGGATTGGTTCTTCTGAAGGAAGGCAGTGAAATTCCCATAAGGTCACTGCTCAAAATCAGTCTGGTTGCCTTTAATCTCGCTCATGAATCCTCTGCCTGCCCCATTTCTTCACTCCAACTCTCAGCACCAGCCTTGCTCTCCCCCTTCCTTGTTTTCTGTGGGCTTTTATCCTTTGTGTCACGTCTCTTTCTGCTGTTCCTTCAATGAAATTCTTGTGGCAGAGACTATGGGGAGATTGGAATCCAATAATAAAATAACTATGGATGACTTGCCTGGTTTTGTGTTGATCCTCCGTTACCAGTGGAGCTGCTGGAGGGAAGCTGAGCAGCCTGGATCCTCCCAGCTGTCTGCATTCTTAACCTTTAACTCTGCCCATGCACTCTGCCTTTTGCTCGCTCTCCTTTTCCCCCCAAGATGCTCAACCTCCCCTGGCTCCTCCACCCTCGCCAGGAACCGAGACCTTCCACAGCCCTGTCCCCAAACTCCTCAGCACAAGTCTCTCACTTCCTCCACCTATTTTTCAACATCTGATCTCAAAATTTGCACAGTTTTACCTTGCCTTTGATCATTTCTACCTGGAGGAAGGCAAAATGCATAAACCAGGTGTACTGGGACCTGCTGCAGTGGCAGGGGACACGCACGGCCACCACCTCTCACACGGGTGTCAAAGCATCTCGCAGTATTAACAGTGGTTCAAAAACAAAAGACACCCAGTTCCCATCTGAGGAGCATTCTACAGCCTCACAGAAGTCTCTTCTTTTTCTATTTTTCGACTCATTACTTTGTAATAAGACCATTTATCAGAAAATACATCCATTTGTTTATTGTACGCCTGTTTTCCCCTTACACACAAACACAATGTTATTTCAGACTGCAGAGAGAGATGTTTTCAGTTTCCTATTTATTTTCTCATTCAGACATCGGTTTCTAAGGCTCACTGAGGAGAAAGAAACAGAAACAAAAAGCCAGTTCACCATTGTGTTTGTCTCCAAAAAAAAAAAAAAAAAAGAACGTTATTCTGATTATTTATTTTTGGTTGGATGAGGAACAGATAATAAGCTTTTATAATTAATATTCACTCAGTTTCCTTATTACATTATTCTTGCATTCAGTTCTAAGTAAAAAAAAAAACCCAAAGCCAGTCATCTGACTTGCACTAAATTGTGCAAGTGCCACTGCACGAGGCTTCACAGTGATGGATTGGAACCCTCAGGGAGTGTCAGCACAGCAATGCCAGGGTCAGCACTTCCTTTCCTTTGAGAGTGGCACATCACACATTTCAACCTCACAACTGAAGCCACATCTTTAAAACTGTGTTAAAACATATCTCAAAAATGTGCAAGAGGCAGAAGCACCAGACTAGAAAAAGATGGAGGTTGGCAGAGGGTACAACCTAAACATGCAGCAATGAAATCACAGGGTCACAGAATGCTCCAGGTTGGAAGGGACCTTAAAGCTCATTTGATTCCACCCTCTGCCATGGGCAGGGACACCTTCCACCAGCCCAGGTTGCTCCAAGCCCTGTCCAACCTGGCCTTGAACACTTCCAGGGATGGGGCAGCCACAGCTTCTCTGGGCAACCTGTGCCAGGGCCTCCCCACCCTCACAGCCAGGAATTTCTTCCCAGTATCTAATCTAAATCCACCTTCTTTGCTTGATGCCCTCATTGGAGATAAGGAAGATCATGACATGAAAGGGGGCAAAAAAAAAATCTTTGGGGTGATGATTTCAAAAGACAACTCAGCTTGGTCTGTTGAGACAGCGAATCTATGGAGTCTTTTACCGTCCCCTCCTTCCAACTAGATTAATTTACAAGGATAAAAGCTTCCAGAGGGAATCCATCAATAGTTGCATCTATGTACAACCTGCAACACTTCTGTCATTTCCTACTACACCTAAAGGAAGGCAGAGAGCTGTGTGAAAATTAGGGACTGGATTCATTTAGTGAGTCTATTCCTGAGAACTGATGTTTTGCTGTAGTAGTTGCCATTTTCTGGAAATAAAAGGGGAAAAAATATTAAACCTATTTAGTTGTAATGGGGTTTGTGTTAGTGCAGGTGGTTTGTGTCTGGGTGGTTTTTCACTCCTGGCTGAAGCATAATGTGTGTTTGACTCATGGCCACTTTCCTTTATGGAGGAGGATTAGTGCCCCTCCTGCATCACACCTTAAATCAGCACAAACCTCCAGCTTGAAACTGTTGAGGTTGCACAGTGTCTTTTCACAATTTTTTTTTTCCCTAGGCCATTTCATTTCTGTTTTCCCAACTGGATGCCTCAGAGCCTCACAGATTTTGAGCACAGGAGCGTTACCACATAACACGAGTGTGAGGCAGGAGCCAACAGGTCCATTACAGGGAGAAATACAATCACACAACTACTGGATGAGGATGTGTTACATCTGTGTGGGGACACAGAAGAAAGGATGATGTTATAAATCAGTTTTCACAGAATCACAGAATGATTTGGGTCGAAAGGGACCTTAAAGATCATCTCGTTCCACCCCCTGCCATGGGCAGGGACACCTTCCACTGGACACCTCCCTCCAAGCCCTGTCCACCCTGGCCTGGAACACTTCCAGGGATGGGAGGAACACCCCTGGCAGCATGTCCAGGACTGCATCCCACCTTGAGGGGGGACAGCAAGAAGAGGGGGGTACAGGCAAAGCATCAGTGCTTCACAGGGCCAGCAGTCACCACAACTTCAAATACTTCATTATTTGAAACCCCGCCCAGCTTTTGGAGCCCAAAGGGAAGCTTTCTAAATGAGCCGATTGCTAGAAAGAAAAACTGAAAACAAACAAACAAACAAATAAAAACCCCGACAGGATTGCCTTTAAAAATTTTTAAGAGCAGGATATGTCTTTAAAATAATCTTTATATGCATTAAGCAGTGCTTGTCAGATAAGGTTCCTAAAAACTCGGGAACAAGGTAGATTTAGTTTACAATGATAGAGAACTCAGCACCTCTGAGGGTGTTCTCAGGTCGCTGCTCAAACCCACCCGTGGAGCACGAGCTGGTTCAGATGTGCATGGCCAGGCACAGCAAGTCCTTTTCAACTGTAGTGTTATCAACATATATAAAAAAACCCCCTCAACATCCCCCCCAAATCCCTGACTCCAGGCGTGCCCCAGCAGCTCCCCTGCCCAGCACAGGAGGCTGCAGTGCCCGGAGCTGGAGCTCAGAGCTGGTCAGTGTGAGGGAGCAGCAAATGCTCCAGGAGCTCAAAACCAGACTGAAACATCTCCACAGCCCAACACAGATCAATATCCATTTGCAATCCCCTTTCCCATTCTCTGTTATCTTTAATGAATTCCCATTCCAAGACTGAGAAATAAGGAGAAACACTATTTTTAAAGCAATGCCATGCAGGCCTTCTGCAGTCCGTGCTAAGTTTGTAATTCTCCACTGGTCTGGTTGGCTATTTGTTGGCTAATCCAGGGCACCAGGATACTCCAGCACACCCATATTTTGTGGGCACTTAACTCCATCTGGAGTCAATGTTAACACACAGAAACCTCCATCTCCCACAGGACAAACCCCCTGAGCCTGGCAGCAAATGCACCCCGGAGCCAACAGCCACAGTGAATACCCAGCTTTTGGAGGCTCTGTCCCTATTTCTCACTCCCTTCCTGAGGATTTCACTTCTGCATCAATAAAGGAAATGACTCTGACTGTGATTGAAGATTTATCTCCCCTGAATATCAGATTTCAAGATCTCTCCCTACTCCTGAGGTAAATACCACCAGTACACCTCCACCTCTTTTCCCAGTCCTGCCACATCAGCCCAACCTGCACCAAGCAGTGTTAAGTATATGCATCGACATCTCAAACTCAACAAAAAGACATCTTTTTTATCCCCACTTACCCTCCAGCAGTTACTTCTCCCTGTGCTCTCCTACAAAGGAGGGCAGCAGAATTAATGCCATTTCTCCTGCATTACAAACCTTTTACTCCCTCTGTATTTGCTCCGTGCTGAAGGAAGCATTTTAAAGTGCATTTACCTGATGGAAGAGTTATAGGCTACTGAAAGGATAACGCAGGAGGATGAAAAAACCTACTAAAAAGCTATTTTGAAAGTGAAAAGCCTTTAAACTTCACATAATGTTAAAACTGGCTCGGAGGGTATCGGTGCAGAAATGGAGCATTAGCACCAAAATGCTAACATTAGCTGCCTTTTTTTTATTATTATTCTGAGGAGTAGAATATATCACCAGTTTCTCAGGTTGAGACAACCTAAAAAGAAAAATTGAGAAGAGGTGAAAAACAGATGAAAATCTGTAGCTAATTAAGGGTTCCTGCAGTAGCTGTATTTTTGTTTCGAATAGTTTTAATTTAATCTGAACTTTCTTAATCTGTACAGCTGGGCATCTGGTTCAGGAAATTGCCTTTTTTTGGGGGGGAAATGAGCTTTTTCCCCTCTGTGGCATCAGTGCTGGTCCACAGCCATGCAGAGAGTCCATCCAGGACTGATCCAGCAGCCTCCACTCTGGGTGTGGGAGCACTCCTCACTCATCCACACAGGAGAGCTGGTTCTGAAAGGGTGGATGGAAAATAACAGGACATGTATTCACTCCCTTCTCTTTGAAAGTGCTCTGTACACGGAATAAAACCAAGCAACCACTGATCAAATCAAATCAGAGCACTGTTTCCCTTTGAATACAAAGGCACCAAATGAAAACAAGAGGGTCACATTTAATAGCAGAAGAGGAAAAGCTTGGGATAAAAAAGCAGGAGTAAGCAGCAATCATCAGTCATCAACATCAGAGTATACTGGGCAAAGGCAGCATTATGGGGTTTTTTTATTCTTCTGAGAAAGGGAGTGGAACAAAATGCATTTGGGTGCAGGGATGTGGCACATGTTGGGCTGATCCACATGGACACAGCACAACTGCAAGAGAGGAGCACAAGGTGGGCACAGATACCTGCCAAGGCAGTAGCTGCATCTGAACACAGGTCAGATGAACGCCAGGAAAGCCCCAGAAAACCAGTTTAAAGCAAAGACATGAGATGCCTGGCACGAACCAAGAACAGGCAGGCACCATGTTTGGGATTGGAGGCTGGAACTGGGCTTTTCTACCAGCTCATTCCCTGGTGCCTTAGAAAAATGAAGTAAACCTATTTGTTGTAAAATGGGGGGACCATTCATGGAACTCTCTGGTCTGTGACCCCAGCGTGTCCCACTCGTTCCTTTGGATCAGGACATGGAGCCCTTGGGCAGCTCCAGGGGAGTGAGGTGAGGGGAACCAGATCAAAATAAAGGCAAGAGGGGCAGCACTTTCTCCAGTCACTTTGGACAACTGCCCAGAAAGGAGAAAACCAGTGAGAGTCACTACAGTCACTCTAGAGGAGTAAAGGCAATAAATAAATATAAACAGTAAGAGTAAATAGGAACATCCTGTGCTCAGGACACAGCCTTTTTCCCGAAGCACATCGAGCTCAAGTGAGGAATTAACCAGCAGAGAAGCAGCTGGTGCTGCCCCTTGACAGGGCACACAGGTCCCCCCACTATTTAAACTCCACACAGGACCCTCCAGTGCCTCCCCACAAGCCTGGTGAGCTCTCTACAACTCCCTGACAGGAGGGGGGAGCCAGGGGGGGTTGGTCTCTTTTCCCAGGCAACCATCAGCAAGACAAGAGGGCTGGGTCTTCAGCTGTGCCAGGGGAGGTTTAGGTTGGAGATTAGAAAGAATTTCTTTCCAGAGAGGGTGCTCAGCCATTGGAATGGGCTGCCCAGGGAAGGGGTGGATTCTCCATCCCTGGAGGTGTTTAAGGACAGACTGGATGTGGCATCAGTGCCATGGGCTGGGAACCACGGCAGGGTTGGATCAAGGGTTGGACTTGATGATATTGGAGGTCCCTTCCAACCCAGCTGATCCTATGATTCTATGAATATTCTGCAGCTCAGCACATTGAGACAGGAGCCCAAAGCCTGCAGAGGAAATCCCTGAGCAGCGTGAGAGGGATGACTGGAAACGCCCGTAGAGAAATCAGGCCCCATCACCTGCGAGCGGCTCCATCGGATCGACCGCGGCACAAACCTCCTGCAGCCCATCCAGAACCCGGGAACACACCCAGCAGCCAAATTCCAGCTGCTGGTTTGTGCTCACAGTAAATAGGATTACTGGCAGCAGTGAAAAGTGAAGTCCTCTGCTGAACAACACACTGGGGATGGCAGCTGCTTTCCAGCCTTGCACTGCAAATACCACCTTGCCAGAGCTTTCTGTGCTAATGGGGCCTATTTTCTCTACAGGAAAGGAAAAGGCAGGAGAAAATTCAATTTTTATGCTTCCGAGCCTGCTATTGATGTGCATGTGTTCAACTGCTCCTGTTCCCATTAACACCCAGCATGGGAGATTCAAACAACTTCAGGGCTGCTACAAGCTGGGGATGTCCAGCAGACAGAGCAAATGTTTAAAAAAAAACCCAACCAACAAAAAAAAAAACCAACAAAAAAAGTGTTATTTTATTTTAACATTTTCTGCACTAAATAATGTAGCACAGCGTTGACTTAAAAACCTGCACTTCTTAATGGAAATATTTGTCTCCCCCTAAAGCACAAACCAGAGCTGGCAGCTATTCATGTTCATAACCCTCACCAACGGGAGCTGCATGTGCAGAGCAGGTCCTACAGGGATCCCAGAGGGTGATTTACTGACTCCAACACGACCTGCAGGCACTAAATGGCTGCCTTCAGGTTACTCAGGTGGAAGAACATGCACAGTGCCCATTTTGGGGGGAAAAAAGGTCTGAAACTCTCAATAAAACAAAAAAAAACAAACAAACCCAAACCCTTGGGTGTCACTGTGAAATGGAGTGAATGAGCAGCCAGCAAGGAGGGGAGAAGGGGAAAAAGGGAAAATAAGAAAAAAGCAAATTCCTCTCTGTGTGATGGCAGGAGCCATCCTGAACTGCAGTCAAGTCTCCCAAAAGTTCCCATTTCAAGTCATAATTGCCTCAACAGTGCCCATTTAAGTGGGTAAAACCCAGTAAAAAATTCAAGATTATGGTATCTCCTCCCAAGTAAATGCCTCTCCATTAGAAACAGGGCTCAGATTCTGAGTGAAGTTTAGAGGAGAGGAGAAAGACCATTTTTCTGTAATTTTTTATGTGGAAACGTTGATCAGCAAGGAAAAGGTGACCCCTGAGGACAGGGGCTTGGTGGCCCCGAGCTGGCACAGGCAGCTTTGTGGGTTCCAAAAACTACTTTGGAGCTTCTGGGCTCCAAAAGCCGTCCAAGGCTTCCTCCCACTGGATTTGCTACATTTGTACTGGCAATTCAAATTGATTTTATACTGAAATACTGCTGTGGGATTAGAAACCACTGTGTGAGGTGCAGATGTACTTAACACAACCAGCAGCAAACACATAGTTATTAAACAGAGGGGTGGGAGTATGAAAGAATCATAATTCAACACTCTTAGAGCAAATACTGCATTTTGAAAGGAAAACCAAGGATCTCCTTTCTTCCCTTACTGTGCATCAGCACAACTATTCCAAGTGCTCAAACTTTAAAAATGCCTGAAAGTCTTGGAAGACATAAATTGGGATACAGAAAAAAAAAAAAAAGCTGCCAACACTGAGCTTTGTACCAGGGGGTCCAAAGGGAGTCCACAGCAGGGACACAGCAGAATGCATTAAATCTCAATTAGATCATAGCACACAACAAAGCACGGAACATTCTCATCAGATTTGCTCACCCAAGGATTAAGGGATTTCCTTGGGAGAGAGCTGTGCTCACAAAGCATCTTAGGGACCAAGCTGCTCCTGGCAGGGAAGAGTAGGCACCTCTCTGCACTCTCTTAATGAACTGCACCCACTAAATGGTCTCAAAACACGGTATTTTACAGGTTTGTGTGGCATTGACAGTGCAGCTGTGAAGAGACACAGCTCAATATTTCCAAAGTGCTCCCAAAGTATTTTTATCAAAAATATTTTACTGGTAGCTGTCTGAATATGCCTAAATGTCAAAAAATAACAGCATGGAAAGAAAAAGGAAAAAACAGAAAAATATAGGAAACATGGAAGAAAATAAAGCTTTGATGGCAGACTTCAAATTTTAAACATCACTGTAGCAAGGTAATGTTCCAGCCATTCCTACAGCAATGATTTAGGCAACGTTATGAAGTCATTATTTGTAAATGTGTTCATTGTAAAATGCTTAGGATTAATAAGGCTTCATAATTATGCCTGCAAACACCTGACCATACTAATTTCTTCCACAGGTCCAAGCTCTGCTGCCTGCACTCCATGCACAGCTCCTGCTTGACATCTCCCAATGCTGTCAGCCAGGACAGGCTGCACCCAGTGCAAACAGTTTGCACTTTACTCCTAAAGATCAGTTAATGAAGTGCAAAACTTCAGAGCTGTTTGATTAAAGTGCCAATGCTCGTGAAATCAATATGCCAGGAGAGCAAAGCTTTCCTCCTATCTAAGCAAGAAGAAAAAGTCTTAAATTTTATGTAGAATCCAAACGCAGCAATGGGAGTGCAGACACTCTTGTTTGTAGCTATTTCATATGATTTACAAACACCTGCTGTTGGTACACCTTAAAACACACATTATTCAATAAATGCTGTGGAAATTATCTTAAAAGCAGCAGTGGCCTGACTCACTTCTACAAAAGCACTACAATACCCTCCCACAGCACTGAAGCCTTTGAAAAGGGTTCCCTTGCTGAGGAGCAGCACCAGCAGCCAAAAGCCCAGCCAGGCCAGCAGCTTGGCAGGTCCCCACACCTCTGGAGGGAGCTGCCTTGATGTGCTCCAGTCAGACCCATTCCCTACCCACACAAGAGTATTCCATCAACCAAGTGAATAGCTTGATGAATGCACTCCACCCCACTCACTGGGGCTGGAGAACTTCAAAGTATGGCAATCAGAGTACTTTCATGACAGACACGAGCTGTTAGTCCTCCCCACAGTGGGAGACAGGCTCTGAGCCCCCCACTGAAGGGCTCTCTTGAAAGGGGACATCACACTGGCTTTCAAAAACCCACCTGGGACACCAAGTTCACAGGTCTGAAACCTTCCAGCCTCAGCAGGTCAAACCTGGTATCCCAGCACCCACCCTGCCCCAAAATAGCTCCCAGTTTCAGCTGTTGTAACTCCCTTAATGGTTGGGCTACAAAGCTATGTGGTCATAGCCCAAATAATGTTACACATCCCCTGACTGCACACACTGAGATTATGACTGCTCAGTGCACTCAGCACACACACAGCCACCAGGGAACACTAAAAGCAAATTCTGGCCCTGTCTATCATCCATAATTCAGGGGAAATCAGGGTTAAAAAAAGTGCATGAGCAATCGACATAATTTACAGGCTGCAAGTGGGAGAGCTGGCAGTCTCCCGCGTCATAAAGTTTAAATAACGGCAGTTTAACATCAGATGTGCCCACAGCTGGATTGCCATTAGCTCCATTACTGCAGGGAGCAACCCTTTCCTGAGCTGGGAACCCCCTCCTTGCCCCACCACCAGCAAGATTTCATCAGGAACGTTCAGGCAAGCACAAACTGCTCAGTACTAACAGCAGGGGAAAAAAGAAAAAGGAAAAAAAAACCAACAAAAACCCCACAAACCCACCTTGAAAAGTTTCAGGATGCAGGTGGTTGTGAGAGGTGCTGCCTTTGAAATGGAAGGAGGAAAGGAAGGAAAAGAGTATCAAGTTTTAGAGATGCCAATCTTGATCGATAGCATGACATTTACCACTATAGGATAATTTATTCTTGCTGTAAACTAACAAAAAAATATTCTTCTTTACACAAGGGATTATCAAATTAATTCAGTGTGTGTGTGCACACTGAGGGGTATTAATTGATCATTCAATCTAAGCCAGCTTTCAGTCAATATTCCTTAAGGAAATGAAAGCTGGAACAGTGACTGCTTTCTCCCACCATCCTCAGGTTCATCCACAGTGTATTATTTGCAGTGGAAAATCTAAACTTCACAGAATTGAAGGATCCCACAAGTAGGGCTGGGCATTGGGAACGGGGCTGCCAAACATGCCACCCTGTAAATTAGCTTTTTCAGCTGATTCATTCTCTGTGTCACCACCAGTCCCTCTGCAATTAGTCATGGGATGACTCTGAAGAGGCACAATAGAACTGATACCACCCACAAGTGCAGAATTAAACCTGAAGAAAGCCCGAGCCAAGCTTTCAGCCTGGCCACTGCTCCTGCTCTCCAGAGAACCTCTTTTCAACAGAGGAACTCTGCAGAAATCGAACGAGAACTTGAAGACAGGAATCCTGCAAGTAAAAGGAGATAATGAAAAATCACCTGGTTTCACAGCACCCTGCACATATCAGGACACCATCACCATTCTGAGTACTACTTTTCTGCAGTTAATGCTGCAATACCAGATTTTCAGGGGTTTTTTTATTATTTTTTTTTTTTTGCTTCCTTCCTGTTGTGTTCAGCTGGCAAGTCCAGCTAAGCTGTGCTAGGGGAAAAAAAAAAAAAAAAAGAAGTATCAGCACAGAGCCTGAATCTTCTTCAGTCAGAAAGTCCTTTTTTACATCCCCCGTGTGCAGATTCAGCACGTCCATGGCACAAAGATGAAGAGGCACGTCCTGATTTAATCTTGAAACACAACTTGGTAAGCAGAAAGCAACAAGAGAAGGTGTTTCTCCCCCCTGTGATTCAGCTGACAGTGTCAGCAGCAAAGTGGGGCAGGTATGGTGGGAACAGGTAACACTGACAGAGCTGTTCCCTCCTCTCTTGCAGAGCAGAACAAAGAAGTCAGGATGAAGCCTCAGGAACCTCAGCCACCCAAGAAAACCCCAGAGACCTCCATCTCTCTTTTTTCCCCCTCAGCACCACCAGCACTTTTTAATTCCACCACTTCCCAGGAGATGGGTGTCCATCCCAGGTGTGCTGAGCGTGCTCCATATTATCCTCTGGAACAAGGACCCCTGAGTTATGGGGCTTTTCTAGCTTTTTTTCCCCCCTCTTTTCTAGGTCATGATCTAATACTCTTTTCTGGGCTTGCAGAGCGCATCACCCAGCCAACCTGCACCCAGGAGCACCCTGGTATGTGGCAAATAAAAGGTGCCCAAGGGGTGAAATATGGCACCAAGCATCCCTTGAATGCAACCACAGGACCTTCCCAGGGGATTTACAATACAGGCTTTTCCACCACGTGAGGTGGGGAGAGAGATCTGCAAAGAAGGCAGATCATAGCTTAGGTTTATTTATGATTTATCTTCTTTATTCCAGTACCTGAAGGAGAATTTAAATGAGGCATTTCCAGCACTTCTCTGAACAACTGAACCACCACACAGCTCAGTGGAAGCCCTGGACTATGTTACCCCCAAAATGCAGTTTGTGGCATCCCTGCTGCCACCTTACACTGACAGAGTGGTAAAAGGAGTGGCACATCTGGAACCAGCAAAAATTTCAAGGAAATCAGTAAGATGAGCAACTTGATAAAATCTTCCTCTGTCCAAAGAGAAACTCAAAATCCTTTTCTTTTCTGGAAGAATTATCAGGGTCCCATCCAAAATACCCTGAAAGCAGGGGGAGTTTCATCATTAATATTGGTGGGAACAAGAACTCCTGGTTGCATTTATTCCCTCCAGCCTGCCAAGCTATATTTAAATCCCTTTCCTCAACAGGAAGGAACTTAACCAACCTGGAAAACAACAAATCAATGCTCCTTGCATTGTTTTTCATGTCTGACTCCACATTAATGCTGTGTCAGACACCATCAGCATCAGAAGAGGCAGCACCAGCCTTTGCCAGAACTGTTGCATTTTCTCAATGAAAAAGGGAAATAGAAAAGAGGGATGAGAAAAATTAATTGCCCAGAACCTTTTTTGTGCTGTACTTCCCCTGTGATTTGGGCAAAGCTGCTGCTCCTGGAAACAAAAACTAGGAGAGAGAAGCCGTGGCTGCCCCTGCCCTGGGAGTGTCTGAGGCCAGGCTGGACACTTGGAGCAACCTGGGCTAGTGGAAGGTGTCCCTGCCCAGGGCAGGGGGTGGGACTGGATGAGCTTTAAGGTCCCTTCCAAGCCCAACCATTCCATGTTTCTACATTTCCATGCTGAGAACAGAGATTTCCTTACAGCACAACTTGTGGATGGAGAATTAGTTTCCTCATCAGTGAGGATGATCCCAGCTGGGACACTCTGCTTTCTGCACCAGAACAAGAAGTTTCCAAGCAATAATATCGAGCCAGAACTCAACATTGTGCTGTCAAAGAAAATTCTCACAAGTGCAGAAGCCACCTCCCCACAGTCTTCAAAAACCTGATGGCCTGTGGCATCTATTTGCCACTCTTTAATCACCCCTGGTTAATGGCTGAGACTTTTTGGCAGCATTTTCATGGTCAGGTTACCTCATTTCAGAAGAATACAACTGCACTTACAGGCAAACATCAAAAAGGGACAGCAAAAACATACAGGGTTTCTGCACATCTTTTCCTTATGTGTTTAGTTGCATTTGAAATTGCTTTTAATTGCAGATCTATACAGTTACATGTGCTGGTCACTGCTGGGCTCCCTGGGAATCCTGTCACACAGAGGGACAAGGCAAAGTGTCACAGTCAAGGATTTATAGACAGCAAAGCCACGTGAGTGGAAAGATTTAATCCCTTGCTGCTGAAAACTAATTGGATATAGGAGAAGAGAGGATGCATACAGCTGTATGCAAAGAGAGATGAGGATGGAAAGGCTCCAAACTCAGGGCTTTTGGTAAGCAAATGTTATCCCCCTGAAACTCAGAAAAGTCTGCAAAATTATTTTATGTCTTCTCCAATTAAAAAAAAATCAGTAGAATATAAGGAATGAAATTACTCCCTTTGACCAAAAGGTGATTTAAATTCATTCTACTCCTAAAAGTTTGTGCAGCTCAGAACTTGTAGCACAGATTGAAAAGACTGTTCCCAAAGAGCAATGAATTACATACACAATAAAAAGACAGTGGGGATTTACAGACCAAGGCCCTCTGTCATATCTAAATTAAAATATGAACCCATGGCAATGGATTCTCCCTTTAGCTCTCTTAAAACTCTAACCAGGGTACAGTGGAGAGAAAGGGTTGTATCTTCAAATCCAACAGCAACAGCTTTGCTGAAGGACAGGAGTGCTCGTGGCTGTTCCCTGTGCATTGTGGACCTTAAAGATGCTGGTATTTAACAAACTTGAAGGACCAATAAAGAACATAAAATAATCCTTAAGAAAACCCCACCTACAGAGCCTTCATAAAAGCAATAGTTAATAAAAAACCTTGAGATTTTCACAGATTTCTAGCACATCAACTTGGCTGTGCTCTGAGGGGAATCCCTTTGGCCTCATCCCAAGGGGATCAGCATCCAAGGAATGCTCCCAGGTCCTGCTCCTGCTGAATCCACCCACCCCACAGACCCTGCAGGAGCCGAGAGCTGCAGCAGCAGCTTCACTTGTGCCACAGCAGGGACATGCAGATTATCTGGCTTGGAACAGGCTGAGGTCCCTGCAGAGCACTGCCACCTTGGCACTGCCACCACCAGGAGCCTGCCAAAGCCCAGCTAATTCCAACTGGGAATGCCTTCCAGATTATCCACTCCTTCAAGCTCTGCAACCCAGTCACGTTACAACAGCTTACACACTGTCAAAGCTCTGCATCTGAGCTGGATTATTAGAGGGCTGAGAGCAGCCACTTTTACAATTAATTTTTGGGTGGCATTCTTCACTCCTGCATATTTGAGCAATGCTGTTTTTCCATCAGATCTGCTTTTGTGGCCAGAAAAATGGCTTGAGTGCCTTACAGCACCTTTGTTCACAGGCAGTACTGAACTTCTTTGAAATATTCAAAGTTTAACCAATTGATTTTCCTCCTGGCAAGTCTCACTGCGTGGAGCTTTGCTGAGAGTGTCGACCTGCACTCTGAAAAAACTTCTTATCACCTACATGATCTACTTCTGGAAGAATGAGCAAACATCCATTAATACAGAGCTAAAAGTCTAGAAGACAGAGAGTGGTCAGTATAAAGTAAAAGAAATCAGAGTAAAGAGTGAGAAACTTTCTTTGATGGAGAATCCCAACTTCCACCTGCTTTGCAGCACAGCAGGAGTAAGAGGGATAGATGGCAGAGGGGACAGGGATGCAAATGCTGATACCCATTTGCTTTGTCTTGTTTGTGGCTTCCTGTTTATTCATGGATTTCATATTAAATTTACCTCTGGAAAATCCTATAGGAATTTATCACCATATCCCTTCAAAATGCCACATAAATATTAACTCCCCTCAGTCGCTGCCCAGGAAGTGTTACTGGATGTCACATTTATCCTCGAGGCAGAGGAGTTTCCACAAGCAGCCAAAGTGAACAAGTCCTTCTAGATCCTTTACACTTTCCAGTCACATCATCCCAACTGTTCTGTGGGGCTGTGCCAGACAAAGGTGGAGGAGCAAGACCCAGACAAGGGCCAGGAGGGCTGATTTTTGAGACAATGGATTTAACCTCCCAGCCTTGTGCATAAACATCTCATCAAAATGCAGTGCTTAATAGCAGCTGGGTTCTTGGCACAGTGATGAGGTTAGAAAACAAGATCTAAAGTATTACACATGGACTGCTTCTCCTCATCCCAAACCATTCCAGTGCCCAGACTTTGGGGGTTTTTTTCCCAATGTTGAAGCAAGAGAAAATTTCATTAATGACCGTAAGCAAATGGAAACATTGTCCTTGCCAGCTGAAAGAACAGGTCTCCTCTCCACACCTCATTTTCTGCTAATTCTGTCTCTAAAGGTGTGTTTTCCTGCTTTCTCTGCCCGGTGACAGAGGGTGGCAGATGTCACATCACTGACTCCGCCGGGTCCCGACACTGCAAAGCGAGGGGGACAAATGAAAGCTCCTGCAGAAGGTGTGCAAGGCCTCCCTGCTGCTCTGCTGGGAGAGACTGAGGAGGCAGAGCCCTCCCTGCTCCCGGGCTCAGTGCACAGCCAGACCTCCTGGAGCACAGGAGCCCTTGGTCAGATCAGTGTCAGCAACCTTGGTGCAAAGTAAGGACAGAAAGTGAGACCACGTCACCGAGCCTGGAAACTTCCAGAACGCAGAAAACGCCACAAAATAAATTAACATACAAATCATTCTTTTTAGTAAGAGAAATGATGGCTCTACTTTTTTTTTTTCTTAATAAAAAATAGAGTTGCAGGAAGAGACAGCAGTATTCATATTTATGACGCCTTAAACAGACCCTAAAGGTTTCCTGTCTTCAATTTAACTCAGCCTCTAATAACCCATTAGCATGACAATGACAGTCAAGTCGACGTGAGCTTAGATGCCTTTTTGAGATACAATTCCCTTTCACGTTGCAGAGATACTCTTCACATCAAGACAAGCTTAGAAAAAAAACAACCAAGCCACCCCTTGATGTGCTCCAGAACCTATCAAAATATTTGAATGCTTTTCAAAATCCATCTTGGCACTTTTCTCTGAGCGTAATCAATACTTTTCTCCTTCAATTATACACGTCAGTGCAGATATTAAAAAAACCCAAACCTTGGATGGGTTGTCCTTTTCAGAACTGTACTCTCCTTGCTCTGTTCCTCTGCCCTGTCTTGGCACCTCAACCTTGTGTTTCTTTCTGTTGGTGGGACAGTTCTCTCCAGCCTCAGTGACTGCAGGATTTATTTCAGCACAGGCACCTCTCCCATCCCAGGCTGGTCCTGGAGTCTCCTTGGGTCAAACTTCCATCCCAGATCATCTGATGCTGCTGCTCTTCCCGAGGAAGGAGTGCCACGAGCTGCCTGCAAAGCTTTGTGCTGTGCTGGCAGGTCCATTTATTAATTCTCATGATTCTGATGCAGTTGTCAGAGCTCAAAAAGAAGATACTCACAGCTCCGCTGCAATTCACAGCAGCAATAATTTGTATATCTCCTGAAAGGTGTTTATAAATGAGCACAGTCCTCAAATGCTGATGGGGATGAATGGTTCTCATTTCTGGCAGAATTTGGTTCTAATTCAGCAGTTGAATTGTAAATTTACAGAACAAAATAGGTAACAAGTGAGAGGACAAGAGGAAATGGCCTCAAGTCGCACCAGGGGAAGTTTAGACTTGGTATTAGCAAAACATTTCTTCACAGAAAGGGTTGCCAAGCACTGGAACAGACTTCCCAGGGAAGCAGTGGAGTCACCACCTCTGCAAGTGTTCAAAAAGACACGTGGGTGTGGATGAGGACTTGAGGTTTAATGATGAACATGGTGGTGGTGGGTTGACAAACAGACTTGATGATCTTAAAGGTCTTTTCCAATCTTAAGAATTCTATGAAGTGATGCAAACTCTTCCCACAGCAATGAATCAGCCCTGTTGTGATCTACCATCCTTTTTCCCCCTGAACAGATGCAGCAGGTACATTCCTGAAGGAGTCACTTGAGCCCCACGAGGCAGAGCCAGGCTTTGCCATCAGGGACTTTGGCAACCTGCAGTCCCTGACCAAGAGGTACCTCCTGAAGCTGTTCACAGGCTGCCCGAGCCACAGCTCTGTGCCAGCACAGCTCTGCCAGACTCCTGCACCAAAAATCCACCTTTCCCTTCCACAGGCATTGATTTTTACAGCAAACCAACACATAGTTTAGCCCCCAACCCATTCCCTACCTTGGGTACCCCTGGGACAGCCCACAAGCTTTTCTTCTCCCCAGATGAATCCACACCCTGGGCACATCTTTCCTCGTCAGCACCACTGTGATTCCTGCAGTGCACACCCAGACACCCTCCTGACATGCTGCACTTTGCTTTAGCAACATCTCCAATCTCTGCTTGACTTTATCAATGCACAAGAAAGCACCTGTGTGCCAGCTTCTCTACTCACTTGCAGAGCTTGTCTCTGATGGAGAGGGGCAGAGATTGCACACACCAGCAAAGAGAATAAATGACACACTTTCAAGCCTGACATCACCCCCTTCCAGCTCTTTGAATGCATTGCAAATTTAATTGCAATTTTCCCTGTGACTTTCTATTCTGAGGCTGCAGTTGGACCCTCTGGGCCCACGAGGGGTGATGCTGTGTATTTACCTACCGGGAACGTTGGAATTCGTGTCCTGAAGTTGCTTCATTAGTTTACTTTACGCTTTCCAAATGATCAAAGCGCGTCTAAATTTTTCATTAAGAGGAAAATCGCACCTTTTTGCATGGCAGAACAACTGGGTTAATTGCCAACATTAATATTATATTTGGTTCTCAAGAAGCCACCGAGAATTTCTATCGTAACTTAATAAATATGAGTCAAGGCACAGTCACTTCAGGGAGCAGGGAAAGCTGGGCCCTTCCTTCCAGCATGTACACACATCACAGCTGCAGTTTGGGCCTGGTATTTCAGCTTTACATTTGGGGATGATCAACCACCTCCCTCCAACAGCTCATTTTTGCACAGAATGGGAAGTCTCAGAGCACTGCAAACAGGAAAGTTTTATTGGTAAGAGGCTTTCAGTCAATTTTTTCACATTCAGCTTGATTGTTTTCTGTTTTAGGGGAAAGCAACTATGTCTTCCTTTGTAGCTTAAAACATATATTTTGAAGCCTTCCTAGGAGTTTCCTTAGTTTAGTAGCCTGTGGGTCATCACATTGATGTCCAGGAACCATCAGGTAAAATTTCACAGACTGGATTCAAGCAAAGAACATGACTAAACAAACCTCCCACTGCAAACACGTAGTGAATTTGAAATCTGGCCTTGGAAAGGTGATGCCCATGGTTGCTCTCCAGCAAGTCAAATGGAAGATGGAGACAGGGAAGAGAAGGATGCTTTCGTTCCATGAAACCCACTGTTTCAAGCTCAGCTTGTTCGTACCAGTCAAAATTGCTGATGGATCTTAAGCCGTGGAGTTTTAATCTAGACCTGAACCAACTCCAGCAGTGGGAGGGGAGCATCAGACAATGTGTGAATCCACAACATCAAGAAATAATGCAGCCACCCCACTCCCCCAGATACCCTCTTCTCACTTGGGCAGAAGTGACACATTACATCTAAAAAGGGAACTTTAATGAACAGAAGTATACTTTTAATGAAGGCAGTATTGATCAAATGTCAAGTGCAAGGGCTCTGTTCCCAACTCATTTAAATACACATGGAGAGACAAACAAGTAGTTGTGCTCCCCAACTTCCCCAGGGGTGTGGCTGGCACATCTCCCTTGGTCCAGGTCAGGGAAATGGCAAGAAGGGAGCACAGAAAGGGAAGTTAATTGCTGGGCACAAGATCTGTCTGTGCCACGGGCTGTGAAAGGCTGCATGGGATGGTTCCGTGTGCCCGGACCTGGACAGTGCAACCATGCCACCCTCCTGGCAGGGATGGCCCCTGGAGCATCCCACCAAAAAAAAAAATATAGGAGGAATAGAAAGGATGAGTCTGGTTCCCACAGAAGTGGAAATAATGGGAAAAGGATGATAAAACCACAGGGCTGCAGCAATGCTGCACAGTGTCATTCAAAGCTCTGTTAACATCGTCACAGACCTGCAGCGAGGGATTGTCATGTACTTCTCTCACAAAGTGTACTTCAAGAGAGAGGCTCTTAATGGCCTCTGGTTTCATCTGTCTGTGCAGTGTACTTGGTTCTCCAACCTCAACTCCTCTCCAGCTCATTTTATGGGGAAAGTCCTCCAAAAGCACAAAGTCAGTACTTCCCAGCCTGTCAGCGCTCTCAGCTCTGACACCTCTCCTGTGAATCCTCACTCCTACCAAACATGTTGTGTGCAATAAGAAACCCTGGTATTTTTGAGGAACACAGCTCTGCAGATTGCACATGGGCTCCCCATTAACTGGGCACTGGTCTGGTTGGAAAAGCAGCAAAGCAAGTTTTGGGACTCCTCAGTGCACCCCAAGCAACTCCTCCGTGGTGACACTGCAAGGGACAATGACAGCTTGAACAACAAGCTCTGAACAGCTCTGCACCAGAGGGAAACTGGAATCTGAGCATGACTGACCAGAACACCTTGGAAAAATAAAAAAAGGAACACAGAAAGGGAGGGGGGATCTACCCAGAGGCAGAGGAGTTCTGCAGGGTGCATACAGGAACTAAACTACTGCAGCAAAGCAGACTTGGGGCTGAGTTTCATCAGCTCTTCCAAATAATACCTATAACAGGAGCTGCATCCTAGGCAAGACTTCCTCTGTGTGGCACAGGAGGAATCCTCCCTCAATTCTGGATCCAGCAATTTCAAAATAAAACGGGAGAATGGACAGAACCATATCAGCAAATACTGGGTCAATTAAAATGCATTTTGATACTTTTACTGAAAATATCAAAAAGAGAAAAGAAGCAATCCTCAGAAAAAGATTTACTACCACCAAGACCATGACAGTTTGACATCTATGACAGTACACTCATCAGTCCTTCCAGTGCAAACTTCATTTTCCTTTTCTGGAGCTGTGAGTATTAGCCAGTTTGCTCCTTGTGGAAAACATTCTTTGCTTGCAATGTTCTCACTGAAAATAAGAAGCACAAGAGCCCTGAGAGAGGTTGGGCAAGGTACTGTGGCACTTGGATGTCCTTGAATCAACTTAAAGGCATTCAGAGGTACTGAAACATTCATCAGAAGGACATAGTTATAGATGCATTCCAGAGTCTGAACTGTGTGGTCTGCCAGCACATTAATTTTCTGGTTTCGTTGCAATGTTGGGAGGTTTACAACACTCCTTCCTTCACTTTAATTAAATGTCTCCCATCATATTTACTTCAATCACACCTTATTTAGAGATCAGTAAATAAACAGTGGGATTTTGTTATTTATGATGATGTTTGGTTTTACTGTAACCTCGTCACAGGTTGTATTTTACAGCCTTCTGTCTTACAAATGATTGAACATAACTACCACAATATTACAGACCAAGTAAAATTAATATCCCCTTTTACTTCTGATCTTTTTTATTAACCATTACGTTTGGAAAATTATAATCAAGCCACTGTACAAGCACAAAACTTCACCTGACTTTAATCACCTGTTTTGTGCTTACAGGAAAAAAAAACCCCAACCTAAAAAATCACCTTTATCAAGAGCAGTAGAACTCGATGTGCAATGTCACCAAGGGCACTGTCTTGCCAGGTGTATTTTAAAGCCTCCTGCACACAGGGACTGCAGTGACTGGCAGATGGACTCATTTCATGTTGCTATTGGTTTCCAGAGTCATTATTTAAATTTTCAGCAGCATCCTCACTCCTTCCTTGAGACGTGCAGATGCACTGAGGAGTTTAAAGTCATTGATTTCAAATGCTCTTGATGGAATTGCTTAAAAGGGAAGCGAGAGGCATAACAGGAGTTGCTCTGTTTTAAATAGTGTTCAATCACTGCATCGCTTCACATATTGTATCTGCTCCGAAATTTCTCACTTTGACATGATTTGAAAGGGTTTTTCTAGAGGAATGAATGAGCTCCATGTGGAGCCACAGAGACAGGCTCTGTGCAATCAGGTTTAGTAACCTTGTTCCCCACTAAGAAATTAGAAATTAAACACTTCTTTCTCTGGAACTTGGGTCTCCCCAGGTAAAAGTGCAGATTGGGTATTTAGAATTGAAGTTACAGTTACATCACAGCATCATTTACCTTGGAAAAAACCTCCAGGACCATCGAATCCAAACTCTGAGTTCTTACAAAAGAAACCCCCTGGTTGAACTAAGTGAGGGATGCTTTAGCAGACTGCAAATTAGTATTAATTACTAGAGGTTAAACATTTGAGGAGAGAGAATGTGTTAGCCAGTTCAACTGCAGGTGTCAACTGATTCTATTAATTAAATTTACCTTTGTAAAATAATCAAGTTTTAAAAGTCTGTGAAAAGACTCAATTTTGCTCATATCTGCTTTGTGAAAAGATCATTAAGACTCAAGACACCAAGATCTGAGGCTGGTTGAGACCTTGCAGAAGAGCAGTAAAGCCTTATGGTGTCTTTGAATTGTGGGCAAAAAAACTATGAGAGGTCATGTGCTCATATTGCTCAAATTATTTACAGGTTTCTCTTTCTCTGTCACTATTTTTGCCCCTGGCAGGCACTGTGATGCATCTTCCCTCTATAGCAGGAGCAACAAGAAACTTCCCATTGAACTTTCATCTTTTCAGACTCTCTGGAATATCCTTATTCCCAGGAAACCTCGCTCTGCCTACTCCTCCATCAGCATCTCCTGTGTTACCTCTGGAAACAGGAAAGCAATTTCACAAGAAGAACTTGTAATACCCTTAAAACATCCTATAAAAGAATGTGATTTAAGAGCCTTATGCACTGATCTAATTTAAACATGCTTGGCTGGCCAGAAGTGGATTATTTTTTGGAAAAAAAAAATGGTAAACCTCCCATGGTCCTTTCTCAGTAGGAACTTGAGCATTTTTCATTACATGGTATTTTCACCACTTTTACACCTGCCTGACCCAGCACTCCCAAAAAGCTGCTCCTTGGTCAGCTTGATATCCCAGCCCAGTGGAGAATTTGCACCAGTCTCCCAGTATCTCCCTTTCCATCCTCACACTATTTACCTCTTCCTCTCCTCCTCTGCTTCTCCTTTCTAGTTAAGTTCCTGAAAATAAGGAGTGACAACCAGGCAGATAAACAGAGAATAAGATATCCCTACAGAAGTTAGTATGAAATAGAGAGGGAATTAAGGTTATTGATGAAATGAAGTCTTTACTCATTTCAAATTCTAATAGAAAATATCAGTTGTGACAATAGAAAACAGTCATACTTTGAAAACCCAAACTGGGATGAGCTGTTCTGACCAGCTAAAAACACATTCTCATAGTGACTTTTGGCTGTCTGTACCACTACTCTTAAAACCCATCTGAGGAAGTACTTCCTTCAGGGAGCAAAATTTTCAATCCCCAGAACCAGAGACCTCTGCAAATGTGTGGGCAGAGCTGCTGCCTGGACAGCAGGACCTGCTGCCAGGGGCTAAGGGAATAAATACAACCCTTCAGTGGAAGTATCAGTGTAGAGTTACAATTGCATTTCATACAAAAAGTACCATCCACGAAAATCACTTTATCCAGTGTTTCTGAGGCAGTGTGGTTATTCCCAAATTGACTGCACAAGAAGCACTTTGCCACATCAGTAAAACCCTGCCCACATTGCCAGATCATTTTTCAAACTGTTCATGGGAGAAGCCTCTCCTTATTTTCCCTTCCTAGCATATCACTGGGCAAGGCCAAGCAAAACCCCCAAAAGGATGCAGAGGGAATTAGAGATGTGCATAATTACCCAAACATTTGCAGGAATACACAACAGCAAACAGCAGCAGCTAATCCCACAAAATCCTCCGAAAAAATAGGGAGATTTTTCACTCTCTGAAACGTGATAATGAAAAAACCAATTCCCAGATGCTCCACCAGATGAAATCATCTTGTTTCAAAGTTTATAATCATATATGTTAAATGCACCAGTCCACTTTCAAGATTAGTGATAATGATCTTACATTTTTAATAGAGCCCTTCATCCAGGGGGATTTGATGTGAGCACTCCAGCATTGCTGCACTACCTCTGGCTTGAGCTGTGGCAGCTGTTTAATATCACTGCATGTGCTGTAAACAACACACTGTTGCACGGAAAAAATAAGGGATGCTCATCAGAGGAAGGAGAAGGTTACACAAAAGCCTCCATCAACCCTTCACTTTTCCATAAAAGACCTCAAGAAGAGACAAAAGGATGACCAGCACCTCTGGAAGGCAGGAGAACCATGAGGACCCACTGTGGATTTACCCAAACCCCTCCTACTGCTGTTTTTTCCCCCATCCACTGCTCAGATGGGAACTGCACCACGGCAGATCCCCCTGCCTGGGATGGGCTGTGTCTCTAAACTTGGGGTCCTTTCCTCCCCTCTGACACAGCCTCACAGGGCCATGGCAGGACAGGTCACCAACTACAGAGCTGAGCTGCTCTCACACACATGAAATGCAAGCTGTGTCACTGAGGAATGGAAAAGCAGGACCATCCCACTCCAGAACACTCTTCAAACTGACCTTGAACTATAATTTACAAACAAGACCTTCCTTTTCCACTCTCAAGTGCAGCCCTGGAGCTTTTATCCCAGGTAACTGGAGATGGTAGGAGAGAAGCTGTTTAACCTCCTGGTCTCTCATTCATGAACAGTCAGCAGAAAGCAACGACACAGAGAAAAGTCAGCGAGTCATTACTGGAGCTACAGCATGAAATAAAGTACAAGTGAAAGAGGAAACCTTCCAATTGATTTTTAATAGGTTTTGAATTAAGCTCTTCAAACTGGAGAGCAGAACTGAAGAGATGCACAGACTAGCAGACCCAACGTCACCACTGGAGATGATATTACCAATCCCCAACAAAAAACTCTGCAGTAAAGGGCAGGTGTGAACACTGTGATCGAGGTACAAAAGTGGGAGGAGATGTTGCAGTTTTTCAGTTCTGCATTCTTTACTTTATTCTTTTCTGTAAAAATAAGCTCAAGCCACAGAAATTGTTAAGGAGCTTTGACCTTCCTTACACACCTGTAAGTCTTCATACACTTTCCAAAGAGATATTCCCAGAAAAAGAACTGTAGCTTGCTCTTAACACTCTGGTCTGAAGGCTTAGCATGGCACACAGCCACTCTTCCCTCAGCACACAACTGGAGGCCAAACTAATCAATAACAGGTTCTTAATGCCAATGAATTCAAACCAGCAGTTTGTTTTTAAAATGAAAAGTTACTGAAACAGAACTGAATATTGCCTAAATCAAATTAGCTGCAGCAGCAATAAATAATTAAAAGTAATAAACTAGCTCATAAATAGAGAAAGTAATTTAATTAATTTTATCACCATGTATAGAAATATCAATACTGCAGAGAGATGGAGCTCATGGGAAAGCAGGGAGCTCAGGCAGTTTTGCATCCACATACATGCAGCACAACAGCAAAATAACTGTGTGTGTGTATATATATATATATATAAATCAAATCCAGGCAGTAATAGAGAACTTTGGAAATACAAGTAGCTGTTGAGAGGCAGATAACTGGCTCGAGCAGGGACACACTGTGGACGTGATACACATTTTGCCAGGCTGAGGGAGAGATAAGAAGGACAGAGCAGGATGAGTTATTTGAGGTAAAATCTTCCCCAGCTCCAGATAAGGAGCTGTGCTCAGGATCTATTCCTGCCCATGCCCTTTCCCACGTTGCCCATGACCATGGACAGATGTGTAAAGGTTTCCTCCCACAGGTGAGGAACCAGGAGGGAAACCAGGACAGTCAGGGCTGACACTGTGATGAGCAGGTGGGTCCCTGCCACGTCTCCCTGGCTCCAGCATTGCTGCATTCCCACTGGATGCAGCCACAACCTCCCAATCCCTGCTTCCTGCACCCCCAGGGTTTGGGTTCTCTTGGTTTAACTGAATGGAAGAGCACAGACAGTCACGAAACTAGACTTGTTCTCTGTCTGAACTTTCTATTTGTAAGAAAAAAGCAAGTGTGCACACTCATGTTCTTCTTTCAGGACTCTGGATCACACGTACACACATCTGCTTTTCCTTCAAACCAAAGCAAAACCTTCAGGGATAAGTAAGTTCTGTTGAAATAACGAAATACAAAACTGAAGAGATTTTGCAAATGTCAGCTGCAGAGTATTGCTCCAGTACTATGGTATTAACAAAGCCTCCCTCTATTCAAAAAAAAGTTGTTACAAAGTACCAGGATAACACCCAGTTACCTGAGGCTGTCGAAATGGTTTTTATTTGTTTTTAAGGAAGGTAAGTGCAGCCCTTGCAATCTCATCTCTTGCTCAGTGGAAAGCACTGCCTTCCCCAGAGGGAGCTGTGAGAAGCTGTTCTGCAGAGCTGTGTATCACGAGCTACAAAGCCACTGGAGGCTGGGCTGCACCACAGAAACATCCACCCAAAATAATCCAGCACAGCTAAGCAGGAAAGTAATACCCAGTCTGACAGGGAGTTCTCTCTAACTCCACACCAGCACCCTTGGTGCTGTTTGTTCCAGCCCCTGAGATCAGCCCAGCTGGTCTGAGCCTGGTGCTAAAATTGCCAAGGCTGAGGGTTTGATCCCTGTATGGGCTGCTCAGATCAGAGTTGGACTCGATGATCCTCGTGGGTCCTTCAGCTCAGAATATTCTGTGATTCTGTGGGTGGAAATACAGGGAGGGTTGTTGGAAGGGGCACAGTAACATCTAACCCAGGCAGGTGCTGAGATGTTGAATTCTGTCCCTTTTTCTTTCCCTTTAAGCAGCCCTTGCCCCCAGGGAGGCTCTGGACACAGCCCCCACCTCAAGGCTGTCTCTCAAAGCTGGCTCAGGCATTTCATCACTATTCACTGCACACAGCTGCCTCCCTCTGTATGTTCTGCATGATCTCTCCAGCCATCAACAAATCAGGGCAGCAAAGCAGCTAAAGGCCAAATTTGCAAGCACAGCCCAGACACAACTCCCAGAGCTGTGCTGGAGATGGAGCCACGGCAGCCCCCTGGCACACCCAGCCCACAGCAACGCTGGGGGGGAAAGGCCATGGCTTCCAGGGAAATCTGGGCCAGGAGGGCAGTTTTCCATGCAGGAGTGAGGCCAGTAATGCCCTGCAGACAGCAATCTTTCAGCACTAAAGGGACGCCAACGCCTGCCATGGTGTGCTGTGCTAAAATCCCTGGGTTTTCCTTTCAGAGTGCACCTTGGGATGTCAAGCTTTTCTCTTTTGAGTTCCTCAACAGGAAAGCCACTGGCTCCAAATATGCACACAGGAAAAACAATGCAAAGTACTAGCATGCCCCAGCAGCTGCCCAGTAAATAGCCTTTGCAGGGAGCAAATCCATCTCCCAGGCTCCTGGCTCGACTGCCTCACCTCCAGGAGCAACTCAGTCAATCAGGATTTAGATCTGTAAACCAGACTAGACCTGCTTTGGCCTTTTCAAGCACTTGGTTCCCTTTTGTTCCACTCACTCCTCCCTCTCACCTTTTCTATTTGTTATGGGATAGAAATTGGGATCTCCCTCACCCTCCTGCACCTCCTGCCCAGTTCCCCTCCCTGCGGCAGGCAGGGTCCTTGGCAGCCTTTCCATTCTGCTGCTGCTTCCCCAGGGGATCCCAGGAACTTTCCTTTAGCCACTAAGTATCCTCCCAGAGAAGAGCTTTGAAGCTCTTTCTGAAGAGACTTGAAGAATCCCTTTCCCTGCCCACCCACACCTGATGCAGGATTGCAGAGCAAGCACAGTGACAACCAGAGACATTTTAATTAGGTTCCCAAAGACCTAAGTCTCCATGTAATTTTAGATTTGACATCTGACAGCATCAGCCTGGAACTGTGCTGGGGAAGGGAGCTCTGCTGGGTGAAGGACCAGAGGAGCACAGCAGATGATGGCCTTCACCTGAGGTCCCACAGGGCATAGAACCTCTTGGGGCTTCTGGTGGGCAAACTGTGGTCCTGCCACATGGGACAAGAGTCTGAGTGTCAGCCTGCCCAGCCCTCCTGTCTCAATAACTTCAGTAGGAAAGATATGTCCTGCAGACCTTGCATGTGCTGCTGAGGAGTGTTCAAACCCCCCACACCAGTGTCAGCCAAGTTCTGACCCAACTATCCAACCAAGAATTTTAGCAGCTTCCTGTACCTGCCTCTGCCACCGACCCACAAAGTGTCATCCACTGAACCTGAGCAGAAAGCAAAGCACATCCCTGGCACACACAGAGCTTGATTTTAGAGACCAAAATACTCCAACCACCCCACACAGTGTTTCTAACTTTACTCAGTGTTATCCTCGTTTCACACATGAGAAAGGTTACTTGCTGTGATTAAGATAACACAGTGGCTTCGAGGGTAAAAACCCCATAGTCAATAAAATTCAATATAAAATGCTGAAATCCATCCAAGAATATGCAATAATCAACAAAAAATATAGCAAAAATTCCTGTGATGTTCAAAATGGTGTGAACTATTTCTAAATAATTAGTATTAGGAAATAATGATAATAATAATTAGGTATTAGACTCACGGTAGTCAAGATACATCTCAGGGCCTTCAAACCCATTAAGATCAAACAACAGGTTTATTGGTAACACCCTGACTCTCCAAAGTAAAGCAATTTGTGGATGAAATAACACACAGGAAGGCAGTAAATCCAAACGTTCAGCACAAGCAGTGCTGACACAGGACAAAGGTTGGAGCAGCAGCATCCCAGAGGAGCCAGCACCTCCCTGCTGCTGTTTCCAAAGCTGTGCCTGTGTTCCCACTCACAACTCCTATCAGATCAATTGGTGTTTCCCTCCCTTTACAAATTCCCCCACTGAAACCACGACAAAGGCACAAAAGAGCAACCCAATGAGTTTTGTGCCCAGAGAAATCACTCAGATTAGCAGAGCTCCAGGAATCAATAGGGGTATTTTTAACCACTCTCAGAAATTTCTTCTTTGCTTCTGCTGCTGGAAATACCAGAATAGATGGAGCCTCCTGGGCACCAGCAGAGTCTAGTTCATGATATTTTTGTTTGCTTCCTCAAAAGCTTTAGTAAGACACGGCATGTCAGGGACAGGGGTCATGGCTCAAGCCCTTCAGTACATCAGCCCCTTTGCTGTGCTCCTAAATCTTAACAACAAAATACAAACAACAGCCAGAAACAGCAGCAGAAGCTCCTTCCTGTGCGTTTTCCTCCTCCAGGAGATACACTGAAAACATGCTGCACATTAGTCCCACCTAGAGAGAAGAGCTTTCTTCTCATCGTGTGAAAAAACATCACTTTTCCAGACAAATAATTATGCAATTACACAAATAATTGTGGGGCTGCACCTCTCACTAACACCAGCCCATCCCACTCGGGGGCTCACATCTCTCTTGCAAACTACGTGACCCCAATTACAGGGAAAATGCTCAAAGCTACACTCCAGTGTTGCAGGACATTCTGCTGCTTAAGTTTCTTGCCTTTTTTCCTAATGTATGCACACAAATTTAATTATTTAGAGCTCAGAGTCAATAGGGTTGGATCAGCACCAATGACTGACTCCCACTGGCAGTAGCAAGACCTAAAGGAATCACTACCACTCTCATGAAAAAGGCACATCCTGACTATCAGATTACAGGATATTGACATTTGTGACAGTATTATAAAGTTAAATATTATAATAATTAGTTTCCAGCTGATTTGATCTCAGAAATCATACCAGCTTTGGTGATGTTTGCACTCCAGTGAACCCTGTTTTCACGTGTTTCCTACCAGAGGACGCAGGAAGAGGAAATCTTAGGGGGAAAATGCATCACTGAAGAAGTGATAACTTTTTAACTTCTCCTATCAGCATTAATTATTATTAAATCCTGAATGAGGTCTTGGGGCAAGAAACAAGGAGGGAATTGCAGCCAAAGCCCTCACCCCTCAGTGCCAGCTGCACCCACAGCATCCACAGGCAGAGAGCTGGGATCTGGGAATGCAGCATCACACCCTGCCAGACATCACCTGGGCTGAGCATCTGCTCCATGAATTTTAATTTCTGACAACCCAACTCCCAAATAAGATCTAACTCTGGGCAAAACAGTTCCCCAGACAGCTACTGCAGAACTGTGCCTCACACTGGGCACTCAGCTGTGCCCACACGTGAAGCAGAGAAACACTTGGGCTGGAAAACATCTCCAAAATCATCCCCAGCAGTGCCAAGACCACCAGTAACCCACGTCCTCAAGTGCCACATCTACACATTTGTTAAATCCCTCCAGGGATGGGGACTCCACCACTGCCCTGGGCAGCTGTGCCAGGGCTGGACAACCCTTTCAGTGATGAAATTTTCCCTAATATCCAATCAAACCCATCTCATGTGACAGCAGGGAGGTGGTAGCACTCCTTATGGCACATGTCACCCCTGCACAGATGTGACTCCTGGCCCCACTCTTGAGAAAACAGAATGAACTGACAGCTTGACCCCGGGGGACACTCACAGCAGGATGACCCCATCCGTGCCAACAGCAAAAAGAAAAGTCCAAACTAGCAAGTCTGAATTCTAAGCTACAAATTAAATAAAGCAAAAAGTAAATATGCTCATCTCAGACTCCACTGTCCCCCCATTACAGTGTACCCCCAATCACACTCTTATCTAAGTCCTACAGTCAGCACCACATGAAACTCTCCACCAAAGTTCTTTCATTTTTTCATCCAAAAAGGAAAGATTGAAAAAAAAAAAAAGACAAAGGAGATAAGGCTGAGAGACCTGAAAGCCATTTTTATCCTAATAGCTGGCAAACACACATCATTAGATTCTGATAGCAAGTAAAAAAGACTGTGTTTACAGTAACTTTAAAATCAGCAAATTCTGTTCAAGAATAAAGGGAGTGAATCCACTATCTGACAGTTGCCATTAATTTCTAGACCTGATGAACAGCTCCTGTGCTCAGTAGCTTCCCAAATTTCCTTCTCTCACAGTTGGCCTAGTAAAAGATATTTCTTTTCCCTACAAACCTTGACCTTCATATTCTAGTGCCTGATAAATAACCAGCACAGAAAACAGATTTTTATCTGAATTTAAAGAAGAAAGTTTGTGTGTTCTCTCAAGGACTAACTGAACCTTGTTAAACAAAACCCAACCCTTTGGCTTTAGAAAACTTTCCCTGTAGCTCATGGAAACATCAGGTCTTCTTCTGGTCACATGGCACTGCCTGTAGGAAAACAGTGATAGCACCAGCAATGTTCCCAGTAATAAAAAAGAAATACTAGTATAGGTGGTATGTGGAAAATAAGACTTATTTTTACAGCAGCATGTGTAGCATCCAATGGTGAGGAATTTATTTCACTGTAGATCTAGACAGTGCTCAGCTTCATCTGTGTTCATGAAGAAGCAAAATCTGAACTCATTCCTTCTCACCAGAAGTAAACCAAAATAGTACAAGAACTTTGTTGTATTTAAGTCAGCACAAGTCCCAGTTTTAATAATTATTAGCTCATCTTATTCTTGCTTCTACGGACTTTAGCTATAAGTAAAGCCACAGGGTGCCTCTTCACATGTTGGAGATGGGATTTTGCAAGTGAGCTAAAAGCATCTAGTTTGGGGATGGGTTTTTGCCTGTTTATTTCAACTGAAAACTCGACAGAGCAGTTCTGACCAACTGCCTTGAACCACTCCATGCCCTAAAGCCGTGGGAGCAGCACGTGAGCTGAGCCCTCACCCCAGCAGTGCCCAGCCAGCACAGGTCACACAGGCCTCTGGGAGAGCAATCAGGGACATGAGGTGCTGGATAAGGGCTGCACTCGAGGATCTTAGAGGCCTTTTCCAGCCTTGACAATTCCACATTTCCTGGATCCCCTCCCTCTCCGAGCCAGACCTGCAGACAAAAGCTCCATCCCCGAAGCTGCCGAGGAGAATTTTAAGGCAGCAGAGGAGTGTTTGTTTGTGCTAAGAAAAAGATTTAATGGTCAAATTAAGTGCACTGTGCTTAGCTCTCACTGCCAGAGCAGTGGGGTATGGATGGCTCTCCTGCTGGAGCAGGATCTCTCCAGAGGGTCCAACACCCGCCGTGTGCTCGTTGGCACATCAGCACTAGGGGTACGCTCCTCCCTGCAAGGAATCCCACTGCTGCTCTGCCAGGAACCCTCCTGTCCTGTGGGAATACACTGAAAGAATGAACAGTACGCTGGGTTTATGGAAAAGCTGAAAATTATTGCTGCAAAATCAGAGAAGTGCAATGGAAACTCCGCTGTTAAAGGACCGAGTCAGTACAGCTCCTCCACGCAAAGGAAAATAACTTGGACACTTTTAATGGTTTCCATCATGTTCCTGTTGCTAAATGAACACAACATAACGTGTTTTGCTTGTATCATTCCCGCTATTAATTGCTGTGACATTTGGAACTGGAAATAGTCCCACAGGTTTCCCAAAGAGAAAAATGCCTGTTTGTCAGAGGCGCTCGGCGAGGGCAGCGCTGCTGTTCCCTCAACCAGCCTCTCACTCTCCACTGAACAAACATCATCCTGCAAAATAATCACATTAGAGCTGCTGCCTGCTGGAAAGGCAGAGGGGTGAAAGCAAAGACAGAGAGCTGTAAGTATTATTTCTGTTTTAGAATACTAGAGGGTGCTCAGATAAAGACGCCTGAACGATGATGGGGTCATCTAATCAGAGGGAACACAGCTCAGCTATAATAAACAAGGCCTGATGAACACGCTGCCTTTGAAGAGGGAATTGCAATGCCTGATACACAGATCAGACAGGATTTGTTCTCCTGATGTTCTTTATATTGAGAGAACGTTAAAAAGAGGGTAAAGAGTCATTCTCAGCATTGTCTCACGTTCAAACAGGAATCTTTTTCAAGTTCACTCAGAGCCCAATTACTCCACCAGCATCTCCACACCTCCCAGGACACATTCGGGTGACCCAGTGATAATACAGACTGTGTGACTTCCCAAAAATGCTCACTTAGCACTGCATCTAACCCAGCTGACCTGCTTGGAATATATTTAGAGGTGTTGTCCAAATGCAAAGCTCCCCACACAGGAAGCATTTATTATATTTCCAAATGCAAAAGAAAGGCTCTCTACTGTTCCTGTTCCTTTGTTGCTACCTCTGTGTGAGACTTCTCTCTAATTAAGATGCCTTGTAGTATTGAGGAGCAGTCAGGGTTTCCAGGATAATTTAATGTACTTGTAAGGGCTTTGGCTTATTCCCCATGCTGTGCCTTACAGGAAGGACTTGCTCCTTACTGGTTTTGAGACCAGCTGCTCAGTGGGAGGTGTGACAGTCCTACATCCAGTACAAAACTCTGCAGCCCAGGCTGGCCAGTTCACCCCCACGATGGCAAAACCCAAACTGGTTTTTCAAGAATGACATGAGCCTTCTCTCCAGCTTTTCTATGGCTCCAGCTGCTCATTCCAAAACCAGCATCCAGAGCCAGCACACTGGTCCAGCCTCCCCAAGCAGTGAGGCTAAAAGCTAAATATGACTTATTACATACTTTAAGGAAAAATAACAATTTTGGAAAAGTAAATATGGCTAACAAAGAAAGAATTCTATAGAAAAAACCCAGAAAGTCTAGAAAGGATAATAAAAAAAATAATCTAACTACAATAGCATAGAGCAAAGTTATTGTTTAAAACATTCAGACATGAAAAGCAAAGAAAATGATCCTATTACAGGCAATTCACATCACAGAATTTAAACCAGAAGCAGGGGCACTGCATGCCACTGGCACCTGCTTTGCAGTTGCAATGAGAAACTAAATTGAAATCTTGTAAGTGACATTTTGAAAAACTTCCAGTTCCGCTGATGGAAAACACGACTTCTTTTTTTCCTTGTATATTTTATTTTCCAAGCTAGAGCATAACTTTATGCTATTATCTGCTGGCTGCACAAGGTGGGTTTGAGCTGCGGCCTTTGCAACAACTACTGAGCACACAAAGCCCGGGAACAGACACGCTGATAACTTTGACAAAGCACATTCACCAACGGGCTGAACACAATCAAAACCCAGGATCCAGCTGATGCCTTTGGAAGGAACCAGCTGTGAAGCCTGGAGGTCCAGAATCACTGATTTTATTCTGGTTACTGGGGCAGTTTCATGATAGAAGTCAAATAGTTCTATGCTCAATCAGAACAAGCAGCTGGGCTGAGATTCAGCCCTAATGGCTGTCACAGCACTGGGGACACTTCATCTGAACCTCCCCAAAACTGAAACAGCAGAAGGAATGACAAAAATACCACCTGCATGGGAGAGGCAAGGACAAGGAGGAGAAGGGGACAAAACATGAGGATCATCCTCGTGCTGCTCCATAAACACACACAGTGCCCAAGCATTGCCTGTTCTGTGCAAAACAACAAACTTCTCTACTGTTCTTCAAAAGATCTCATCAAACACAACAAGCAAGCAGCATGGCAGGGATAAATAACTCCTGCCTCGTGACAAACAAGGAAATATTTATGGAAGGCTATTAAACTTGGATTACTGAGACTCTGGAGCAGTTGCAGAGTAGCCAATCAGCTCTGCTGACTAAATACATATTTATAAATGCTTTAGCTGGTTTATTTACCCAATGGACCAAAATGGCTTATTCATTCTGTTCTGGTTTTATTTGGGTCCATCAAGTACAGTAAATGTGCAGTTAGATGCATAATAAAAACTCCTTTAGAAAAGTAATTACATTACCTTATCCACAGTAGATTTTTCTTTCCCAAGCACCAAGAACAACTGGACCATTTCACAGGCTCCTAAGTTCTTATTAAAAATATACTGACACACACTAATTACTGATCTGAAATCTTGCTTAGGAATGTAAAGTCCAAAGGAAACATTTCCAAACCAAGCAGGGACCCCTGAAAACCACTAATCTAAACAGAGTACTTGCTATGGCAGCAGCCAGGGACATGGGCACAGCACCAACCACCTGAACAGTTCCCTCTCCACATCCTGTTAGGAAGGAATTCTTGGCTGGGAGGGTGGTGAGGCCCTGGCACAGGTTGCCCAGAGAAGCTGTGGCTGCCCCATCCCTGGAAGTGTCCAAGGCCAGGTTGGATGGGGCTTGGAGCAACCTGGGCTGGTGGAAGGTGTCCCTGCCCATGGCAGGGGGTGGAATGAGATGGGATTTAATGCCACTTCCAACCCAAAGCAGTCTGGGATTCTCTGATCCCGCAGGTTTTGATGAAAGTTGGATGTGGTGGAAGAATAAATCCGACAGATCCACAGGTAAGTCCTGCAAGGAGCACTGGTGTGGCCTCAGTGCCCTGCTCCCCTCCAGGAGAGACCCCAGAGCCCTTCAGAGCCTCTCCTGCCACAACCCCCCCCCTCCAGCTGGGCTCAGCCAGGCTGACAAGCTCAGCTCCCTGTGAGTGCCTGAACTAAGAGAGCACCGAGAGGGTAATTTCTCTTATTTTTATCTCATATTGGAGCAGTGAGTTGAAGCTCTGAAAATATTAACCTAATTGCTCTGCCTTCTGCTTAAAGCTCAGTTCAGGAAGAAATGGCATGCTGAAACCTAATAAGTCTGAAATTGAAAATACACCACTCTCTTACACATTAAGCAGACCAGCAGCATGTTCAAAAACTGTGACTCGAAAACCTGACAGGACCCAGAAGTGATCCTGGACTTTGGGTTTTCTGGCTCAAATCTGAGTTTACTTATTCTGCTAATTTCTGAGACATGCTGGATAAACTGATTTGTTGGAGAGTATATATTTGCATATTACATTATACTGCCATTATCAGAAACATCTGCTGCCAGCTTTTTATTCAACCCTTAACGAATCAGTTTATTTTACAGCTGGTGTGAAAACTCAGGGTTTCCAGTGCATCTGCACCTCTCCAAGTCATGTGCAAGCCCCTCTATGAGAGGGGCTTCTATCTCATGCAATGTTCTGTGTAACAATAGCATTTCAGCAGTTATGTGGCTGGACAAAAAAAGCACTATTTCATAGGAAGAGCAATGCACCACCCAAAAAACACCCCACAGGACTTCAAATCTCACTGTGGATTTCAACCTGGCTGCTGCTAAAGATGCTTAAGTCAAGAAAAGCCCATTTGTCTGAAAATATCTCCTCTTGTCCTTTAAGACAGGTTGTCTTAGAAGACCAGTGCAAACCAGTCCTGCTTTACTGCTCTGGGTCAGCTGGAGAAAAGTGCTTTGGAGGAGGTGAAGAAGAAGCCAAAACAAAGTATGTAGGACAAAGTGGCACCTTCCAAAAGACTGCCCAGTTCAGCTGGAAAAAGTAGAGAAGCTTGTGTGGAGCCCAGGGATGTCAGAAGCCAAGAGCAGGAGCAGCTTATTCAGCTGCCAAATCAGCACAGTTTGTTCTGCTTTCAGGTGGAAAAAGAGAGATGCCTTCAGGCACATCCAGCCTCACACTCTGCACTGGGGATCCTTATTTATCAACTATGCTGGGATGGAATACATATATATGTTATTTTATGGATTTACATCCCTGGAAATCCTCACAAGGTCTCAGTTTTCTGGCTCCTCTCCACCTTCTCCCTCTTCCCACCCCAGGAACTGAAGTCTGGCCACTCCCTAAGCTTGCCCACAAGCTCCTTTGTCCCACCTGCTGCTGGGAACAGCTTTCCTGGTTTCCTGCTGCTCCAGAAGTTTTCACTTCAACTCCTTCAGGTCCATCACTGTGCTGCTCTAGCAAAGCCACACACTATTTTATTTACTTACTGAACAGTCCTGCCCATTCTGCCATGAACAGAACTCATTCCTCCTCATGCCCCAAAGTACTTCACTAGAAAAACTGATGGAGCCATTTAAAAGAACCTTAACTCTCCTTCCACCAGCCAGAGAGCTGGGCATGGGCTTCCTATACCTTTGGCAAAGCTGGGCTAAACCATGGCTGCATCCACATTTTCAGAGGGAATCCTCCTAAAGCAGCAAACAGTCATTTCTAAGTCAAACATGACCAGCAGGACCAGCATTGTTTGGTCCAGCAACACCAACAGTAACAGTAAAACTGCCCAGGAGCATTTGCATTCCTGTTGAATTTACTGCTGTGCCTAATGCTGCCTAATGTGTTGATTATTTGGGGTTCCTCCCACTCCACAAGGTTTTACTCCCTCTGTTAACTCCCATCACTTACAACCACAAAATATGCCCAGTTATAATTAAACACCATTGCTGAGAGATGGAACTGCAGTTTCTCCAGCTTAGAAATACAGGAACTAAACATCACATTAATATTTTGGCCCAAACATCCCTCCCTGGGTAACAGATTGGCAGTCACTGATAACAAGGCCCTGAAAAGTCAGAGATAATAAAGATTTCTATGAAAATAAAGCAGCTCTGAGATGGACAGAGACAAAACTTTGTTTGACTGAGTAATTGTTAAATATGCCAATTTATGACCCTATGAAATAGGTATTTTTAATTTAAAACCTGTTCTTTGAATTTCTGAGGCATGTCCTGAAGACACAGCCAGTGTGTTTCTGAACACCCAACACTTACAGAACATATACACACAAATATTTATTTACACATCATGCCATCTGGATGCAGCTGGGACAGACAGACACCCAGGATCCTGGGGGTACAGCTGCTTCTGAAGAGCAACACAGGCACAGCCACTGATTCTGGAGGGGTTTGACCAAGCCTTAAGGAACAAAACCAAATTTCTTGGACTCCAGCAATAGGAAAAAAACCTACAGAATGGGAAATTAGGAGGGGATTTAGTACAGAGGTAATTACAGACAGCCACTTCATTGTGTTCCTGAAGAGTTTGAGGAGAGCAACTTCTGAAGCTGTTGGCTGGATCTTCTACCATTGCTGACTGCTTTCCAATAAAACTACAGCAACCTGGGAAATCTCAAGGGGGAAAGGAAAAAAAAGCCATATTCTGTTTCTCCTCACTGCGATTAGGAAATACAGTGTAACAACGAGGATTGTGTATCTATAATAAAGATATACAAACAGGATAGCCACATCACAGAGCTTGTGAAAATTCAGAGGGGTGCCAGCCTTTTAATTCAAACCAGGCAGTTAAAGTTCACATCATTACAGCAGTGTGATGTCACCTGTCTGAATAAATCTAGGGCTGCATCTCATTTAATAAGATTATATGGTCAGAGCAGAAGCAATTTGCTTGAACATTTCTTGGCTGAACGGTTTCAAAAGCATCTTTTGACACTAATTTGTTGAATGGATGATTGCAGTCAACACAAAAACAAATTAAAAAGTTTTAAGTGCTTGGGCTAGTAAAAAGCAAAGGTGTCCATTAATCCAGCAGAGCTTTGCTTATTTATATCTGCTGAAGATCTGGCTCTTTGTGCTTCATGAGCCTCTACAGATGCTTGGGCAGAGAGTTGTACTCAGGAAAAGGGAAAAGACTCAACAGCTGAAAAAAGGTCTTCCTGCTCCATCTTCCCCCCCAATTTTAATTCAACAGAAAAACATAAATGGAGAGCATTCAAATCCTGCGCCTGTTTATCACATGCTAGGTTTTGAGTTTGTGTTCTCAGGTTTCTTGGCTGGTTGGGGGTTTGTTTGTTTTTAGAGCACAACACAAAACCTGGCACCCTGTCCCATATTCTAGTTTCCACTGCATGAGCATAATCCAGGTGGATACTGTCTGACCCCCTCAGAGCCAAATATCAACCGAATTAAGAAAAATATTCCTGCACCTTCTAATCAACTCCCAGAATGAGGGGTGGGGGTTTTCTGATTAAGAAATTATTTTTAGTCCGAAAGGTTAATATTTGCACACCAGTTGGACAATCCAGGCACAAAATGGCCCTGCACCCATTTCCATTTCGATTCACAAGGAAATCAGTCTCCATCCATCCCTGGAAGGTGGCTGCCAGCTGCAGTCAGGGAGGCATCTCCCCTCCACACCACAGCAATTAAAAGATCCTGTAATTACTGCTGATCCCGAGCCCATGGAAGTCAAAGGAAAGCCATTCATTGACTGTAATGGGCTTTGGAGCAGGTTCCGAATTTCTCCAGCATATTTAATCCTGACACTTTGGAAAGCCAAAGCCTCCCGGTTTAACTACACTCATCCACAGCTAAAAAAAGGAAGAAAATGTTTTCACACTTGACAACAATCGAGGCTTTGTTCCCTTTGAAAGAAAAGCGTCTGCTTTAAATCTAAAGGACTCAAACCTTTTGTCCCGAAATAAAGAAAAATCCTGAAGAATGTAAACCAGGATTGCCCCTCCTTTCACCAAAAGCTCTTTTTGTAATCATCCTGGATCATCCCTGAGCATGGGATGATAAAAGCAGGCATAGCCTAAGTCTGCTGAGCTCTCACCTTTGGGGGGGTTTCTATTAGATATTTTTAAGTTTTAAAGATTTTCAGCTTGTCGAGAGGAAGCCAAACCTTCCACCAAGGTTTGAGTGGACAAGGATAAACCCCCACACCCTCAAATCTTTTTCAATCATCTCATTTCCTCAGGTAAAAACCATTATCTACAAAAATTACCATTTTAGGGAAGAAAAAAGGCCTGAATATTAAAATTGCTTCATAACCTATCACAAAATCTACAATAAATCCTTTTGTGTGCATAATAAACATTTCAAACCCCCTGGTGTTTTTTTTTTTTCCTGGCACCAAGTGGTATCTGCTCTGTGCACATTTTAATACTGAGGACGTTTGTGAAAGAGCCTTTAGTTGAATTATTTTATAGGCACTATTGAGGAATAACTCCAGAGAAGAAGATACTTAATCATTGCTGAAAATCCCCAGGTAGCTCTGCAAATCCACAGGCTTTTGTGGCCAAGATGTATTTATCACGTTTGTTAGCATTTTTTTGACTTCTGAGGAGTTTGCAGTTCTTCAGGCAGCCTGGATTATTCACAGACTGCCTTGCTGGGCATCCAAATTTATCTGTACATCCTAATTCCCCCAATTTCCATCCCCTTCTCTCCATACCAGCTGTGGGTCTAACGAGCCTCTGACAGAGAAGTCCATTATCTTGAATTCACTTCTGAAAAAACTTATGGTTTCCCCCTTTCAGATGAAAGTCAAGTCTCACCCATCCTGTGAAGGCAACAAGAAACCAGCCTCACTCAGCCTGGGAATGTGGTGTCCTGAGACACTGATCTCCAAACCCATCATTGCTCTGGAGGAATGTTCTCCCAGCACCCACAGGATCTACAAACTCAGCCCTGATTTCAAAAACTGCCCTATTTCAGTTCTCAGAGGTGTTGGTGACTTGCACTGGGAAGGAAACTCTGGAGAGAAATTCTTATCTGAACCAGGACTAGAGGTACATCCAGTAGGTTGGATTCCATCTGTGTGTCTGTAAAGGACTACATCACAAACCAGAGCCAGAGCAGGACTGCAATGTCTCCACATCCAGGATGCCAAAAAGCTCTTCTGCATCTCAAAGCAACCTTGACCCAGCCAAGAGCCCTCTAAAACTGCATTTCTTCACGAAGAGTGGTAGAAGTTTGACCAAACACACACATATGCTGGACATCTGGGCTACACAGATTTCACCTTTAGCAACACCCATATTTATATATATTTATATTATATATTTACATTTTTATCTTTTATATATTTTATACTTTTTATATTTTATATTATATATTTATACTTTATATGTTTATATTATATATTCTATACTTTTATATGTTTAGTTATTATATATTTTATACTTTATATGTGTTTATATTATATATTTATACTTTATATGTTTATATATATATATATTTATATTATACTTTTATAATTTATATTATATATTTATAATTTTTATATATTTATTATAATATTTTTAATTTATTCAGTTCCTCTCTGCTGCCTCAGCCTCGCAGAAGGAAAAATCAAAACGAACACACACAAAAACACAACCACAGAAAAAGAAAGGAGATTATGTGCCCAGAAGACAAGTTACCCTCAGACCTGACCTTTTTAATTTCTGCAGTAAAACACTGGTAGTTACAACCTCTTCCCAACACAGGGGATGCCTGAAGCCATTAAAGAAGCTGCTGGAGAGGGATGGGGATTGCATTAATCCCTTGAAAGGAAAGTGCCACCCACTTCACATTCTACTGGGACGGATGAGGGAAGCTACTGCCTGATCCAGAGAACATCTGCTGAGCAAAATCCGAATTAATGACAACCAGAAGGAGCTCTTTGATGGCCCACCCTCACCCAGGAGCCTCAAAGAGCCCCTGGGGGCAGCAGCCAGTGGGTTTCCAAGGCAGCAGTTCCCAGGAGCAGGGAATGAGGCACCTTTGGGTGCACCTGCAGAGTGATCCATGGAGAGCTTTATCTGCACCTTTTCCTCCCTGAAATGCTCCAGGGTCAGAGTTTATCACAGAATCACAGAATGTTTGGGTTGGAAGGGACCTCATCCAGTGCCACCCCCTGCCATGGGCAGGGACACCTTCCACCAGCCCAGGTTGCTCCAAGCCCCGTCCAACCTGGCCTTGGACACTTCCAGGGATTCAGGAGCAACCACAGCTTCTCTGGGCAACCTGTGCCAGGGCCTCCCCACCCTCCCAGGGAAGGATTTCTTCCAAATATCCAACCTAAACCTGCCCTCCTTTAGTTCAAAGCCATTTTGGTGCCCTGCCAGCACCCAAACCTTGCCTTGCACCCCAAACACCATCATGCAATTCTGTGCTAAAAGAGCAGCTTTTCATTGGAAAAAAAAAAAAAGAGTACAATTTGTGACACCAAGAGCTGCCAGACAAGCACCAGGCACAGACTGTTGGAAATCCCCCAGCAGCACGACCTTTCAAGTGGGTAAACTTAGGCTTGTTTTAAAATGTTACTGCAGGAATACTCGACACCAACACACACACACAAACTGAAAGAAAACTGGGTTTCCTACCTTTTCTTCTTGTAACTTCAAACCTTCTGGAGTCCTATAAGGAAAAAGAGAATTTTTTGGTGGTGGTTTTTATGAAACACGAGAATTGTTCAAAGGCAGGAGGAACAAAACCCCCTAAAAACATGAGTCACTGACCCAGGGAAGTAGCTGTGAAGCTCAGGGCAATAACTGAGGAGTAATTACAAGCACACACTTCAGTTTGTTCACAGATATTTGATGGATAAATATAACACAAAGTGATTCATCACTTTGTGATAACTTACATTGTGAAACACAACATTTTTCTTTAAAATGGATTTTTTCCCCCCTCTATTGATATTAAGAGGGAGCAATCTAGGAGGGTTATTATCACTACACCAAAGATTTGGGGTTGAGGAAGGAGGAGCCATTACAGGTACTTTTAGCAGACACTTGTTCAAATACTTGAATAATTTCAAAGCAACTGGACCACTCAGAGCTGAGGCTCATTTCAGCCATGCACACCTGCATGATTTGCATCACAACCATCTCTAATACAGAAACTTCTGTTAAAAAGGCACTGCATAAAGTCTCAAAGGGTACTGCATTCCCAGACAACACTATCTGCTTGTGCTAATGGTGAGACTTCAGAGGAATAAATATTTAATTTGAAGCAGTAACATTATTTATGGGTTAATTACAAACACGTTTAATTTCCATTGTTGGAGTTACTTCTTGCAACGAGTATTAAAAACAGAGAATCATGAAGGACTGTTAACAGACCTTGGCACCCTCCAAGTCAACTGAGAGGGATAAACAAAAAGAGGGGTATTTGCTTATAAAAACCACTGTCATTATTCCCTGTAGGATGCTACCTCAGTGATCCTGAGCAATGTGTACACTGGCATTCGGGATTAGCAGAGACTTCAAAGCATTTATCCTCTTCAGGCAGCAAAGCTCCCGAGCTGCAGTTTTTCTCCAGGGACCTCTCAGAGCTTTTCAAAATATTAGTTTGAGAGGTGGGGCACAGGATAAAAAAACCTCAGCCCCAGCTGCTGTCCTTAATCCTGTGTACATGGAGGACATGCAAAAGTACTTTTAAAGTTCCCCAGAGTCCCTCCCTTGAACGAGCTGTTTGAATTCTCTGCAGTTCAAAAGCTGAGAAACACTAAAACTAATTACAACAATTAATATTGATCAAAAGAAAATAGACAATCAGACTCTATTAAAAGAAAAAAAATCCAAGTGTCAGCTCACTTGTATTAAACACCCTTCTGGTACTTCCATGTCTGCACAGACATCGTGAAAAACAAAGGATGGTCTTCAAAGTTTCCCTTCTTTTACTCTATTCCCCTTATAATTATGAGCTCTGATGAATATAAACTACCCCAAAAACAGATGTAGGATTCAGAAGAAAAGCTTGTCAGAACTGCAGTGGGAGGACATGAGGTCAGTTCAAGCCCTCACTTCTCATTTGTGTCCCCCAAAATATCCCTTCCATGAAGAAAAACACCAATGACACTGAGAATTCTCATGATTTCAGGAGAGTACACAGAAAAATGGGAAAATACCTGGCAAGCACGGCAGGGCTTAAAGAACAGCACAAAAAGGTATCAGGCCCAGGTAGAGACCTTTCTTGTGCTAGAAGATACTGCTCTCAAGTTAAAAAAAGATCACACAGAGGTTTTAATAGTGTTACCAGTAGAGATCCAAACTATTTTGATAAAAATGACACTAAAGTTCTCGAATGCATTGCCTGAGGAACACTTTTCTGCAGAAGCCATAAAGCAGATGGTTATAAATGAGACTTATTTCATGGGCACCATTTAATGACTGCAAATTCCTTTAACTAAAAATCTAATTTTATCAGAGCATAAATCACATGCTTTGAAGGGAAAAATTTGTTTCGGATTTTCCATTCCTTCCAGAAAGCTTCTTCATGTACCCCTTTACACAGCACTTCATTAATGCAACACAACAGTTTTATTTGCCAAGGTTCACTTTTAGCACCTATTTTCCTACTTTTTAATGTTTAGTCAATTGAGTACAGAGTAAAAGGTCTTTCTGTTCTGTAGCTGAAGTGCCTGATCACTGTCATGTGGAAATCAATGTTATGTGTTTGCTTCAGGATTGCCTTTCCCCAGCCACGCAGCTACTGAAAAACTGCATCTCCTAAAGACCAGTGTCATCGAGTGTGATAACTAATTCTACCAGGATGAGGAAAGACAAAAATCAGAACCAAAATCCAAGGCAGTTCAGTGCCTGCTGTCACAGAGCTTCACTCCCCTGGAGCTGCTGTGTGTGTGTGAACCTGAGGCAATTTAACAACTGCTTTGCACAAAGCCCCTTTCTGCTCTTACAAAGGGAATGCCAGTCTCTCAGAGGGCAGCATCTACCTGTCCTGCCAAGGCATAATAGCTGGTTGGTGTTTTATCTCCTGATTAATGCTCAGTCATGGGCCCACGGATGAGCAGAGCACTGGGGATAAATCAGATTTCATTCAGAGCAAACACAAGGCACCGGGAACTTCATTGTGCAGCGTTAAAACACAACACCACGGAGGGAACACACAATATACAACAGTGCTTGGTATCCAGGGTGCTGCAAATGGGTTTACTGACAGTCATTAGTGAGGGATTCAAGCAGCAAAACCACTGTCAGGTTGTTTAGTACAGAATCCCAGAATGGGTTGGGTTGGAAGGGACCTTAAAACTCATCTCATTCCATGGGCAGGGACACCTTGCACTGGACCAGGTTGCTGCAAATCCTGTCCAACCCAGCCTTGGGCACTTCCAGGGATGAATTCAGTATTTAGAGCTCTGTCCAGAGCTTTGCATTTCCCATCCCTTTCTGTTCCTAACCTCTGACCCACAAACATGGAACATGGACCACCAAGGCTGGCACCAAACAGGTACCAACTGCCCTCAAGCACAGCAACCCCCAGGATAACCTGGCACTGGTTTCAGTCTCCTGCCCTTAATGCTGATTTAGATTTAGTCAAAAGACACCCCTTTCTATCAGCAGAAGTTACCACGGTGGACTTTGTGAAGAAAACCCCACCAATTAACACATCAGGTGGAAGAGATGCAGAAGAACAGGTAACACAACCCAGACCCACAAATTTCCTGCACTGCTGGCCCGGAGCAACCCCCTTAGCAGACCCTTTGTGGGAGACACAGCAGTGCAGGCAGATAAATCAAAGCCAGTCCCTGCAGCTGGGCTCACACTGGGGCTCACAATAAATCAGCTGCCACCTCTGCACACCCCAGGGCTCCAGGGAGCTGCTCTCAGGCTCAGCCCAACTGCTGCACTACTTCTAAATATACAGTCCTGACTCACTTAGCAAATTAATAAAGAACTGTCTCTTCCTATTAATAGATTATCATGCCAGGGATTTTTTTTTTTCCTCCCTTCAGAGCATTCTCTTCCTTATCTCCAGTGAGGGGTCAAGCAAAGAGGGCAGATGTAGATGGGATATTGGGAAGAAATTCTTCCCTGGGAGGGGGGGAGGCCCTGGCACAGGTTGCCCAGAGAAGCTGTGGCTGCCCCTGGATCCCTGGAAGTGTCCAAGGCCAGGTTGCATGGGGCTTGGAGCACCCTGGGCTGGTGGGAGGTGTCCCTGCCCATGGCAGTGGAGTGGAATAAATGAATTTTAAGGTCCCTTCCAACCCAAACCATTCCATGAAATGACACCCAGCACAGGGCAGGTGAGACACTCTGCACATGGGCTGTAGCATCAGCAGAGGTTATGACTAACACACAGCTTAGCCTGACAATCAGGATTTTCTGTTTACAACCAAGAACACAGAACATTTTCAAAAACCTCACTAATCAGGCAGAGAATATCCACTTTTTTTTTTTTTTTTGATCAGGCACGTGGGGGAAAAAAAAACCAGATCACGTGCTCCTGTTTTGAAAAAGTTTGCTACCAGCACAGACACTGGCAATTTAGGTTTGTCCTGTCTGGTATAAACACGGAGAGAAGCTCTGATGTCTCACATCACACAGGATCATCTGCTCGGCCATACGGCAGCTAATTGAGGTAATTGCTGCCTCTCTGATTTTGCTCACTGCTATTTCTGGACTTCAGATGAGAAACCCAGGTACAGCTCCATAAATTTCCACATTGTCATGGGGAAGCTCCTGGGATGGCTGTTTTTAGCAAGCCCAAATTTGCAGATGTAGCCTGGCTAATCTAAGGAACTGATAATTCCCCTGCTTGATGGTACAAAGTACTTTAAGTAGAACTGTCTTCCTTTAAAAACTACTGCTGCAGCCTTTTATTTAAAGGGAGAATATGCCAAAAATTAGTCAATATTTAGTCTTTTAAGGTTAAATGGCTTCTGAACAGAATATCACAGTGTGACCCTCTGCCACATCACAGCCAAGTTAAGACTGCCTTTGATTTCTTTTTTTATTTGCAACATGTTTTACTCTGCTTTTATTTTCTTCTTCAGAAACACACCAGCATTTCCCCATCTAGGTTTGATTTTTCACAGTTGCACCTTGACAATCACTGATCCTGGGCCATAAACCAAAATTCTTCAAATTTTCTGCTATTATTCAAGTATGCAGTGCCTGCTTTGCCCCAAGTAGCACAGCATTCACATTTCTTAGTACTCCAAGCATAAGAGCATCCCATAAGATACAGCATTTATTAAATCCTCTGAGGACACAGAAGAAGGTAGGTGGGGTTCAGGGATGCAGAGAAAGGACCCCAACAAATATATATATAACAAACAGTCAGTAGACAGATATTATCAAAACATTCCACAGCACCTTGAACTGCAGATGCCCTGATAGCCAGCACTCAGAGCAAAAGCTTCTCTACAGGGATAACATACTAGTTAAGATTTAGACTGCTCCACAAAAAAGCAATTACAGCTTGTTAGAGATAGCACTTCAATGCAGGTAACAGGGAGTGAATTATCACTACATACCACAGTGATACAAAAATAAACCTCACTCTTGTCTCCATGTACCTTCATTAATGCTTAAACAGGAGCTGGAGCCCAGTACAGATTTAAGTTCAAATTTGATTCTTCCTTTTTTTTTTTCTCCAAACTGAATGAAAAGCAGAAAGAACACTGACATGGCAAAGAACACACGACTACTAATAATAATTAAAATAAATACCAGGATATTAGATTTTCAACTGCATATAAAATTGATACACTGTGCCTGTCTTACTCCAAGCTCGTGCTCTGAAATTGTGTCTCTATTTGAATTAGAAGCAAAATCTTCTGATAAAAGTCTTTGCAATTTTGTACCTTGCTTTCCAAAACATTGTTTTCCTGGTCTGTTGGGTTAGGAAATATGACTTTGCTGGGGGAAGGAGCAAAAAATCATCCCTATGACTCCCTTGCTACTCAGAATAGCCTGCTGTGGTCTTCAGATGCAGCAGTAAGTGATGCAACATTGAAGAATCTGAATATAATGAGGAATTCCAGCAATAATTGATCCTCCAGCCAAGCACAGTTGAGGCTGTGAGTGGACTCCAGAGAGGTGCTTTATCCTGGCTAGGATGGCACTGAAGGGCTGCTCTGACCCAGCTGTTTGCAGGCAGAGGGAGGTTTGAGGTACATTTATCCTTGGAGGTTTTAAGCAGTTCAGGTGCCACAGAAACAGAACCACAGAATGGTTTGGGTTGGAAGGGACCTTAAAGATCATCCAGTGCCACCCCTGCCACACCTTCCACTAGACCAGAACTGCTCCCAAACCCTTCCAACCCAGCCTGGAATGCTTCCAGGGATGGGGTGTCTACAGCTTTGGGCAAGTAATAACTACTGAACAAAACCCACGGGCAGCAACCCAGCCAAGACCTGCCAGCATGGAGAAAGATATGGTGCCTTGGAAAATGAGCAGGTTTGCTGGGTCTATGAGCATGAAAATAAGCATTGGTCTAACCACCCAGGATGCTCTGAGGTTGGTGATGTCATTTAAAGGCATAAAGCAAGACAAGGTATCAAACAGCAATGGGGAGGAATGACCAAGGTCCCTGCAGTCTCCTCAGGCTCCTTAAGGAGGAGAATGGGTGGCAAAAATAAATAAATAAACAAAAAAAAAGGCACGGCATGAAAGCCAAATTAAAGCAATTAAGTATTTCTAGCAAACCACAGAGCTGTTATGGTTCTGTAGCCCTGAGCAGACCACAGGATGTCTGCCAGCCTTTGCTGGAGCTGCTTGGGAGCTTGGTGACATCCAAATATTTAACAATTCAGCACAAAACAACTACTCGTGTACCACAACACAGGATTATCCTCCACTTTCACGCTCTCTAGCTGGGATAACATTGCTCCAGCTCCCCACCAGCAGTGCCCCAGAAAACCTAACACACAATTTAGTTTCTGAGATGGCTCCTGTTAGAGGAGCTCCCTGCAGCACATGGGAGATCTGGGCTGAGGAAGTCCTGCAGCACTGCTCTGCTCCCCGTGGGCTGGGAAAGGGAGATGGAAAACCTGCCCCAAGAACTATGGCAAAACCAGCTTGGCTTCAGCACACACAGGGAAGCAGCCCCTCCCAGAGGAAGCAGGGAATGGCAGAAGGAAAGCTGGCTGTCAAATTTCAATCTTGAATTAGATGCCTTTGCAAAATACCCCAGGAGGCTGAAAAAAAAAATCAATCTGAGCTACGAGTGTGGAGTTCCTTGAGAGACTGAGTGGACTAACACCCCTGGCTCCTCCAAATCCAAACTCCAGGGTTATTTCAGATCCAGGTTGTTTGTCTTTTTTCTGCTCATGCTGGAAAGTCCCTTCACTCCCACTGGCAACGACTCACAGAGCTGCATTTTTTAAAAACTCCTTTCTAAGCCAGCACAGAGCTGCCCATGACTCGTGCTCACCCCTAACACATCCAGCTTGACCATGGAATCAGACTTGCTGAAGGCAGAGGCAAAAATTCGTCCAAAAATACCCCTCTGCAGTGGCGACCTCTATATATTTAAGTATTTTGGCATCTATTCCACTCAGTAGGATTGAGTCCTGTGATGGCTCAACCCTGAGAAGCTGCACCCAAGTCCATGTGCAATGCCCAGAAGCTTCAAGAGCTTTCCAGCACCCCCTGGAACCAGCCCATGGGAAGTTTCACAGTGTAAATGTGACAGAGTATTCTCCAAAATTAACACAAACCAGGCAAGTTGCAAGTTTCCACTTCAAATACTAATGCTGTCCTTTTTTAAATTAGGTTTTCTATTTTAGCTCATTCTACACCATTGGAATTTCATCCTGCATTCATGTATTTATTAACTACCTAATCAGGACTACAAATATTCCAGAAAACAACCCTCTTCTCAGGAACACCCCAAAAATTTGAGGGGTGAAAGGCTGAGCACCAAGAAAAACACAGACCACTGCTGTGTTAGAGAGTTCATTTCTCATCAGAAGGACTGTAGAGTGTAGTCTTATTTTTCCTTTATAAATGCAAAGCACAACTGCAATAATTCTACCACAAACCATGAAGAAATCAATTTAGCAATCTGAACATAAATTAAGCAATGTTTTTGATTCAGTCAACTTGTTCCTATGTAGATCAGAACAAGTATTAGTGAAGGTCAGTGACCCATACCCAAGTATTTGCTTTGATGAAGTTCACAGGAATTTTCCATCAGAGCACACTTCAAATTACTTGACCTGTAAATTAACCCTTTACTCGTTTCTAAAGCAATTTTAGTGAATTGCCAGGAGCATTTCTATTTGTGATTCAATGTTTTCAAATGCATGTTAATGGCTCTGCATATTAATCCAGCCATAAAATTTGGTGCCTAACAAACTTCTCATGGATGAGGAGCTCCAAACTGAACCAAGCCCAGCATCACTACAGAAGGATTTCAGGTGATTCTTATTATTGAAAAGGTATTTTGGCTAAACTGTTTTCTGCAGGAGAAAATATCTGCTGTCTTCTCTCAGAAGGTGTTTATCTCAGTTTCCCTGACCTACCAAAAGCTGTGCTCAGGGCTTTCAGATTCATCTTGGTGTTTGGTGCCATACTTTTATAAAGACTATTTATTGTGGAAACAAGCTCTCTGCACAGTTATTTTTTTCAAAAATCTGAATTATAACTCTCATCCCTTGAAGCTCTTTTAATTGCATTCTTTGTACATTCAGAATTTTAATAGTCACACTCGTTAAATTCTGAGCAAACCTGAGCAAATACATTTCTCACTGAGATTCTTCCACCTCAAGCAAGATCAAGTAATTGGTAAAATAACGTCATGGGTTTTAGGGAAAGATCAAATGAATTAGTGTCTTTCAAGTAATGTAATAGTTCTGTGATTTATGTTAAAGTAAATTATTTGAGTAATGAATTTAATTCTTCAGAGTAACTTTTTTCAAAAATCAAAACTAATATGCATTAGTGAAGAATGAGATTTTTTTCAACTGCAAAAGCATGAAAAATACTTAATTATTTTTAATAAAAAGGCAAAAGTGACCTGAGACTCTACAGGAACATGGTTAACAGAGTACCAGTGTATCACCTGAGCCTCCACAGTAGCAAAATAACAGTGAGGGTGTGGAGGGGAACTGTTTTTCTTCACTTTTACAGACCAGAGGATGGATAACTCCAGAAAAAAGGACACCTGAGACAGAACTTGGAACCTCCAACAGCACTGAAATGACTTTTGAGTCCTGCTAAGCAGCAAAGAGCAACTTTTTAATTGGCTTAAACTATAATGCAGACACTTGTGAGTGTTTGTAGATGGGATGTGACTGGGAGAAATGGGATTCTCCAGCTAGAAACAGATCCTGAGGCTTAAATAGATCCAATTGCAACATGAATCCATCAAGGGCTTATCATTAGCCTGGCATTGACTGATGTGTCTGCCAGGACAGAAGTGTTGGAGGCACTGCCAATTAAAAAATAGCCAAGGCTCCCTTTCCTGGCCTCCCCCACCACATCCCACTTCCAGAGCCACCACTTAGCAAACACATGATCATCAGGAACTAATTAAATAACTGAAATTGTTTCAGCATTCAGCACTGACTGCTCAAGAAAGCCACAGTTGTAGATTTTTACGGTTTTATTCACAAGTCTCAGCCTCAGACACGTGAAAACATGAGCCTAAATATTTCAGCAGGCAGCACTGAGCCCTGGGGCAGAGCCACCAGCCCTGCTGGGACAGCCTGCACCCAACCCCTGCCACACCAGGGACCTGCTCCATCCCAGCATGGCAGCCAGAGCCAACACTGGCACCTCCAGCACTGAAAACACCTTCAGCTGCTTCTCCATGAGCCCAGACTGAACACTGGGAAGGGCATCAGTGCCCTGCCCTCCTGCACAGGAGTCCCCCCAGCCCTAGGGGACAGGCACAGGGGTGGAGGAACATCACCTCTGGTTACAGCCACTGTCCCTGGGGCCTTTTCTATGGCTTTGTGCTTCACAGGAGTTTCACATCACAAAGTCAGGAGGGAAACGCTCCTGGGAAGTCATTTTGCTGATTCTCTCAGAGCTATCTATGGCTCAGTTTTCCTTTTTTTTAAGCAGCAAAAGAGCTTTTTTTTCAGGTTTCACCTAAAGGTCCAGTGACCCAAGTAAAGAACCAGGACAAAGCTTCCTTATTAAATTTAGTTTCATTAGCCCCAGCAGCCCCACGACAGAGCACCTCCACAACAGCCAGATGCCCAATTTCCCTCCCAGATGATGTCAGTATATCCAGTAAGTCTAAAACCTTCTGCTTCACTGTTTCTCACTGACCTCCTCAGCAGGTGTTTAATACAAATATACATGAATAAGCCCACACTTGTTTTTTGTTTTCAGCATGGAGAGCCTCAGCTCAGCCCCACAATAGAAAGGCAAGAGCTGGAGCTGCAGCAGCAGCTGGTGTACTGTACCTCTTGGTGCCACCTCCCCGCGTCCGAGAACAGCCTCCTGCTCCTGTCCACGTCCATCCATCCCCTCGGGACCAGAGGGAAAACCCCGAGCAACACGAGAGAGCACCAAAAGCTTCTTGCTGGCATCGTTTCAAGTCTGTTGAAAACAAGAGAACATTCATGGGACAACCACCTCACAGCCAAACCCAGCTTGGGCTCAGTAACACGGCAGAAGCTGCAGCTGACGGTGTCCATTCGCACTTGGGCAGTGCCCATGGAGCTCTACAGTCCCACCCCACAGCAGTTTTACCCCAAAACTGTCCTCCTCAGGACATGCTGTTCCCACAGAGCTCCTGCAGAACCAGAGTCCTGGGATTTCTGTAACTACTGTGGCCAAAAGCAAACCACACCAAAGCACAATATTATGGTACCGTGGAGGCCAAAGGGTGACTTTTCTTCCTTCTCCAGAGCCCCCAGCAGCAGAGGGTCATTCACAATCAGGGACTCACACCTGTACCCTCAGCAGATCTTCAGGAAAACCCCAGACATCCATTTTGCTTCTCTGACCACTGGAGGCTCCCAGCAACGTGACAAATGTCACTATATCACTATTCCCCTCTGATTCAGAGGGTGACGCTGCCTCAAGCAGATACAGCCACTACCACCCCCCTTGGCTACAGTCAGGTGGCTACAGTCAGGTGTGACAGCTGACACCCAGCACACAGGGACACTCATTCTTCCTCCAGAGGGTCACCAAACCCACCCAAAGTTGAAAGACACAAATCAAATGACAAATAAATCCTGCCTGAAAAGAGCTGACATGTTTCTCCAGTCATGATGGAGACGAGTCCCAGCTGGGGCTGTGACTTCTCTGCTCATTTGCTTCTGTCCCAGGCAGAGCCATTTCCAAGCCCTGCCACTCATCCCACTCAGGAGCAGCACCTTTTCCCTGGCAGTGCCCCACCACAGCCCCACATCAACTGCAGGGAACTGGGAAGAGTCAAGCCGGGGTTTCCACTACGTCTGCATCCACTCTGAGTAGTGGTCCTTGCCTTGGGCAGGTTTTTTAATGAATTTGGAAGCAAAACCAATGCAATTACTCCAAGTGGTGTCAGATGGAACTATGGTGTTCCATGCATCCCAGCCCTGCACTGGTGCCCTGCAAGCTAAGCCAGGAGCTGTGCTCCCTCTCAACTTTTCGGGGACAAGAACACGAGGTTGTGTCTTTTTCTTTCTACCATTAAAATACCAAAGGAGTCCTGGAGCCCTTTCCATGGTGGCTGAGGGAAGTTGTGACCTTTCCCAACAGCTGTGGAGGATGCAAACACAGACCCCTTAACGAAGTATAATGACACTTAATGAAGCAGGCAATGGCATTTCCACAGGATGCAGGGCCAGGCTGCTGCCTGGGCTGAGCACACACCCCAACATTGCCTGCTAATGGCAAAATTAAGCCGAGCTGAATTAACTCACCATGACATACCTTGTCTTGACAGGACTCATTTTACAGTGTTTTCCTGCCGTGTGTTTGCTGCAGGGTATATCCAAGCCTCCTAATTTTGGAGCCATGACCATTTAGAGCGGCAGCGACTCAGTCTCAGCTATTTGGTTTGCCCAAAGACACCCCATCACTAGAGGGAGCACAGCCCACAGCACCTGCAGAGCTCAGGCAGTGCCTTTCCTCGGCACTCATGTAAACACCCTGAATGGGGAGCATTCAGGAAGAAATCAAAATTTATTAGGCTTTCTAAATTCCAATTAGAAAGCTCCAATGTAACGCCACCGGGGCTACAAATAAATGTTTAATAAACCAAAGTCACTCTATCAATAAGCGACAAGCACATTGTTACATTATGAATTGCTCTAGCACAGCAATACTGTTTCTCACATTTTTTTGGGGTGTTGTTTGCTTTTTTTTCTTTTATAGAGGTATTTTGTATGCTCAGTCGATACCATCAGAGCAAATACAACTTCACAGTTCTAGAGACCTCTGACTCATATCCTGCTTGAAATTACAATCCTGGAGCAAAACAGGGCACTCGCGAGTTTAATGTATATTTAGTAAATAACTAACAGCCAGAAAACATGAAGGTGCTTGGATTAGGATCTGTGACACTGATGAAATGAAAGGGCAGCCCCCACCTGCTAGAAACTCTGGTGGTTTTATAAATAGAATTTGTAGAACATCTTTCTCTAGTCAGCTTAAAAATCACTTATTTTTATTGCATGCTGACTGACAGGACACTAATTGCTCTCACTCACAGTGAGAGAAGGACACAGTAATATAATATACATTATATATCTTAATAGCTTCAACCAAGCAACAAATAGGCACCATAAATATCAAGTGAGGATTAACTCTGCAGTCACACAGCATTTTCATGTCACTTCACTCAGCACCCCCTCACCCTGAGCTGAGGGGAAGGCTCTGTGCAGAGCCCTGCATGGCTGCAGCTCACAATCCAGCTCCTGGATGGCAGGCTTAAGTTCCCTGAAGTCAACAGAAAATCTCCAAGTGATTGAATAGATACAGATCACCACTGTAAATTTTGCTACCAGTTTCTTTCCCTTGCCTGAGGGAGGCACAGATTTGCAAGATGTGAGCCTGCATGGACACCACTGCCCAGATAAATCAAAGCCTGCACACGGGAGTTGCAGCTAAACCTGAGAAGATTCTCAAGAGCTGGGGGTGGAGGAGGGAGTCTCTCACACATCTGCTTTTACCAGTGCATGTGAGCAGAGAGACAGATTTTAATCTGCTCCATAATGCAGGAATTCCTAATTTTAATGCTGTTACTAGTACTAAACCAGACTATATTGAAGTTGAGCATCACATTCACTTGTGACACATTTCCCTTACTTCCAAAGCAATTTTGGCTCTTGTGATAAAGAATATACTCTGCAAAGCCAAAAAGTTTACCTGAAGGTTGTGGTTTCTTCCTCTGAGCTAGAAGAGCCTCACAGCTCTCCTTGCAGCTGGCACTGCTCTAGCAAGAAACACTCCACAAGCACAGCAGCACCAAGCTATGAACTGTGATCTGAAGAAGCTCAAACACGAAGGCAACAATGGCACCAGTGACAGCAGAACACCCATCCAAGGCCAGGTGGGTTTGGACTGGCACCAACACACAGGGACAGCCTCAAATCACGAGCAAATGGGTGCAGGGTCTCCCCTCAAAGAATAACAGCAAGCAGATACAAGCCAAAGACAAGCCCAGGTTTTAGGGGACAGGTTTTGGAGCTACTCAAGCATCAAAGGTCACCTTGAAATCGGACAAGGACTGGGCACACTGAGTGAAGAACAGCACAAACTGTTCACAGCACTTCTGTGACATCCAACATGAGCTGTCTGACAGCCAGACCGCTGCAGAGACCCCACAACTTTCTCCTCCACGACACAAAAGCTTTAAGAATTCAATTATGGTGGCTATAATAAGATTAAGGAATTTGCCAAAAGCAGTTATTGGTTTTGTTTTCAGGGTTACTTAAATTGTGGCCTATCTGAGAAATTAGTGGTTTGCAACAGCTTTCAATAATTTCCAACAAGCTTCACATTAGAAAGAAAGAGGTTAAACTTAATTATCTGAATTATCTGTTGCTATAGCAAAAAGAAAGTGTTTGGACATAACTGTTACCTCTATACAAATTGGCTCCATTAACACCAGATAAGAATCTGGTCCTTAGTTCCTATCATCAACCTTCCCAATTGCTCCAGCCTTATCTAAACTGCATTTCTATGGCTGACGAAATAATTTTGACATCCATAATTTCTTGTTAAGTGCTACAAAATTTTATAACAAACGTGGACAGAGCCTTCCTAAATCTTCGTTTGCGAAGCCTAGCCATGATAATGATGGCTACAAAATTAAGGAGCAAATCCAATCTAAGGTAACCTTTCAGCAAGACACAGTGAAGCCAAATAATGATTTCAGTCAGCTGTCTGTAGTTAAATACTTAAAGTCTGGATGGGTTAAGAACTCATTGGAATCAGCTGTGCTGTTTAAGTGCAAGCCCGACTTTTCATTTGAGCCAAAGCTACTTGAAAATATTTCATTTGATCCTGAAATTCCCCAGGACACTTCAGTGCTCCCAGCAGGAACCTAGGGAGCATCAATCCAGCAGGGATGCAGGACTAACGAAAAGCTCCTGAACCTCGCAGGGATTTAACCACAGGTTTCCAGGCTCGACATCCGAATACGTTTCAAACGCAGGTTTGCTCCGAGGTTACACCTGGAGAAGTCCCGTTCCACCCCTGCCGTGACCCTCCGCCGGGCACGCAGCGGCGCGTCTGCAGCATTTCGGGGGGTTCGGGGACGCAGCCGATGTCACATGCGAGCAATCCCGCGGTTCCCATCGCTCCATGCCCGCATTCCATCCCTCACTCCCGGCGGGTCTCGTCCCCTCCCGGCCCCGAGTCTCCGCCCCGTCGGCCGGGCGCCGCAACCGCCCCCCGGCGGACACGGGGGGACAGCGGCGGGCCCGCACACGCGACCGCGGCGTGGACGAGAACGGGACCTCCCGCCGCGGCCCGCACAGCCGCACGGGGGCACCGCGGTGACACCCCGACCACGGAGGATGGATGGGCGGACCCCCCGAGCGCGTCCCGGGGCCGAGGAGCCGCCCGTCCCGCGCCCGCGCCGGCCCGGCACCGAGCGGCTCGGGGGTCGCGGGGCGGCACCGCGGGGCTGCCACTAGCCCCCAGCCACCCGCGGGGACTGGGGATGCCGGGGATGCGCGGGGCTGTGGCGAGATGCCAGAGGATGCGCGGGGGCCTGTGCGGTGGATGCGGGGGCACATCCTAATGCGAAGCCCCCGCGGGACGCTCGCCGGCAGCAACTCCACCTGGGCAGGGCGGCGGAGCTGCAGAGGCGGTGGCGGGGCCGTGCGGGGGCCGGTGGCGGGGCGTGCGGACAGTGGCGCGGCGGGCGGGCGGGCCGGCCCTATTTGTGCTCTCCGGCCGGAGCCGCCCTGACGTCAGCGCAGCATTTGCATGTTCCGCCCAATCCCGGCACCTGTGCGGGGCCCGGCACCGCCCCCGGGGGGGGCCGGGCCGGCGAGGACCCCCCCTCGGGGACAGCGGGGCCACAGGGACCCCCCTCGGGGACAGCGGGACGAGGGGGACCCGCGATGGAGCATCCCGCGATGGAGCATCCCGCGATGGAGCATCCCGCGGGTACCACAGACGCGGGGCCGTCGGTGGGTCAGGACCAGCCCGTGCGGGTGATGCTGCCGAGCCCCCCCGCTCCGCTGAGCTCGGGAGCGATGCCGCGGGCAGTGCGGGTGCCAGGCTGTCCCGAGCTGGGCGACAGGGCACAACTGACCCCTCGCCATGTGCCCGTCAAACGAGGGACACGCGGGATGCCGTGACCCGCCACAGCGCAGCACGGAGCTGGAGCTGCTCCTGCTATCCCCACGTATCCGGGTTCGTACGGAAAGGCAAACGCTGAAATTCGTTCGTTCGCCTCGTCACCATCACATCTGGTTTCCAAAACAAACAAACAAACAAAAAAAAAGAAAGATCAATACAATAATTTCTCATTTATTTTTTAAAAAGGGCTGGATGTTTGCAGGATCAGAAGGCATGGCAGGGCTGCAGAACCAGAGGGGTTGGGGTGTTCGTTCCAAAGGCTGCAAGGATGTTTAGGCAAAGGCAAAGGAATACCCAGAGTTAACAACGGGACAGGAGCAGTCTAAAAGACCTGATAAAACTTGTCAATTTTTGTGTTTCTTCCTATAAAGAACCTTACAGCTGGATCCTGTGGAATTAAATTGGATTTGCCATTTGTTTCAGTGTGAAAAGGACAGGACCCCTCCGGTTCTGATGGTTAAAGAGACATGGGCTACTCTGGGAAACTGGGTCTGAGTTCAGGAGAAAATCTGCTTAATAAAAAATCATCCCACATAATCAGGCAAGAGGTTGCAGAAGAGGCTCTCATGTGTAACTTTGCGGGTTTTTACTCTTTATTTTCTATTTCTTTGCAGGAAATACCAAGTGATCAGACTGGTTGGTTTTCCAGAAGTTTTCACAACTTTAGTTCTGGCCTGTTAAAACCAACATCACTGAAATATTTTCAGTGTTTACAAATAAATGGAGTTTATTCTACAAAACTGTGCACGAAGGCTTGTAGGGACTCTTGGGGTTTTGTAGTTTCCTTCTTTAGGAAGACCTGAAATTGCTGATTTAAGGTTTGGATTTAAAAAGAAATCATAAATGTAATAAAGAAAGGGAGTATCCACCAGGAATTGTACCTGGGCAACATAACAAAGGTCTTTGCAGTGTCCTGAAAGAAATGAGTGTGTATTTCATAGGTGCCCCATAGGTTTAAGAGATCTGAGGTTTTAAGAAAATAACACTGAAATCTAATCAGCAACAAATATGTTATCTTCAGTGAGATCTTTTTCTCTCTCCTGAGGGAAAAAAATTGGAAATAATATCGATGGAAACAACTCTTCTCCATTTCCTGAAGGGAAGGAAGAAAAGTCTCACCACTTACCAACATCATTTATTCTACGAAAATATGTCTGTGCTGTCAATTTGAAGTATTTACTAATCTCTCTGTATCTCTTCAAGTCAGACATAAATACAAGATGCATTAGTAGACATCTGAAGTATCTGCACAGCCTGTGTTTATTTATATCCACACATACTGGAGAACACAGAGTTTCTTCCCCACCAACAGCTTGCCTGGTGACACTTTCGTAGCAGGAGGCACATTTTGCTCATTTTCCATCGTCTGATGCAGTTTCCATGAACAGGCAGGAGCTGCTGTGCTGGGGTGAGGGGGAGGGTGTGGGGTGGCAGTGCCAGAGTGTGACACCACCTCCCCCTGCCACCACAGAGTCACAGGATGGGCTGGGTTGGAAGGGACCCACAAGGATCACGGAGTCCAAACAGCCCTGGCACAGGAACATCACCCAGGGAGTCCCCCCTGTGCCCCAGAGGATCAGCCAAACCCTCCTGGAGCTCTGGCAGCCTTGGGGCTGTGCCCACTGCCCTGGGGAGCCTGTGCATTTCTCTGATATTTTGGTTCAAAATCTTTTGATGTTTTCCAACCTTCTGAAAATCTTGTTTATGAAAAGGGCCCGTGGTCACCTCTCCTCACACCCTCAACTCCAGCCAGCTCCGGCCCCCTCTTCTTCAAACACTTTCAATCTGTCCTGAGACCTTTAAAAGCCCGTGGAAGCTTGTCTGCATCCCAAGAGGTGCTTTTGAGAGGATGCTGTGGGAGTTTTTGGGGGCAGAGCCTGCTCTCTTCCCCACGCCAGTTCAGCCACCTGCAGAGCTGAGCAAAGCAAACAGCTCTCTGATAGAACTGGAGAAATAAACTGAAAATAGACAGGGTGGCCATGAAAAACTGATAAATGCCTCATCTTCAGGGCTGGGTGAGTTTGAAGCAAAATAATTGTTGCTTTCTTTTGAACTGGGAATTGAAGAGGCCCCAAAAAAACAGCAATTGGAGTTTGAAAGAAGAGAAAAATGGATGATTTTAAAGACAGACTTGAGCATATAAAGACTTGAGCCCAGAAAACCAGTGATTGGAGTTAGAAAGAAGAGCAAAATGGATGATTTCAAATCTTTATGAGCACATAAAGATTCTTATGCAGAGAAAAGGGGGAAAAAATAAATTTTCTTTTTTTTTTTCATGGAAACACAGGATAACCTGTTCACTGTAATGAGAATTAAGCATCTTCCCATTCCTTCTGTTTAAAAAAATATAGAAAACTGGAAGTTTTGAGGAGTTGAAGCTGCAAGTGACAATAGATTAATATGAGGTGGGCAAATCTGAGCACTGTGAAGAAGGAGAGATTTGGAGCAGTCCCAGCCTCGTGTACTTCGGTGAGAGGAGCTGGAAAAGTGGAACCTCTTGTCAGCTTTGACTGATGCGACTTCAGGAATTTGATGAGAAATTTGGAACAGACTGGTGAGGCAGAGCTCTGTGTCACTGAAGATACAATCCCATCCAAGGGTGACCACGGCAGTTGGTTTAAGGAAAAGAGTTTTAAAGAACAAATGATCTTCTCTTTTAGGGCTTCCCTTTTTTAATATGTATAAAAACCAGCCCAACAGAACAATGCACATGGCCAAGACTCCCCGAGCTCTACCAGCAAAGAAATTTTCTGGGAACCATCCGAGCCACCTGAAGTACTTCCAAAATCTTATAAGTGATGTACAGAAGAGGGAGAGAAGGTTTCCTCTTCGAAAATTCAAACCTTGAATGGCAGCAAATCACCCACCTGCCCCCCTTGTCCAGCCTTGCTGGCTAAATGCAGAAATTAAACATGAGGTTGTGAAAGAACATTGTATTCACTGGAAACAAGAAGCTGAGGAGGTAATAGGACAACAAGATTCATGCTCATCACTTGGAGTTATTTAGAACCAAGAGCCTAAAGCAGACCTGATTAAGATAGGAACTCGAAACCAGATTCAACCAAAACTAGAGATATTAAACAAATACAAGTGTGACAAGAGTCATGATTCAATTATTAGAAGTCCATCTTTTAACTGCTCATTAGGATGACTGTGTGTATCTTTGCCTACATACATTTAGCAAAGCCTTTTCACTTTGACAGTGCATAAAATTATCCTTGCCAACTGTATATCTCTTACTTTTTATGTCAACTTTAAAGTTGCCAGTTTTTCATTATCCTCTTGCTCACAAATTAATAAGGAGAACAAATTTAATAGCAGCCTCAAACCTTTAGAGATTATGTCAGCCTTGTGTATCTGTGCCAGTTAAATTACCATTTATTTCTGCTTAAATTTAATGTGGTCATCTTCATACAAACACACACATCCCCAGAGCCTGCTCACCGAGGGGCTGCTCCCAAAAGCTGACCTGGAGCTTGGACTTGAACCTTTCTAATCACATCACCCCAATTAAGCTGCAGCAAACGGAGAGGACCAAGGTCAAGAGCTGCAAACACGCAGGAGGTTTCTCTGGGTGCTGCTGGAATGCCTATGGATGAGCCTCTGGAGCAGTGACACGTCCTTTGGGTGGTCAAAATGGGTCAAGGCACAGATCCAGGTAAGGTGCTGCCCTTGGAGACCCATCTTTCTCTGTCTTCATCATATTTTAGTAAATAACTGCTCTGTTTGGTGGGTGCTGGATTGCAGGGCTTCCCCCCCTGCCTCCACAGCTCTAAGTCCAAAATAATAAAAAAATACATTGCAAAAGATGTTTTCTACCAAAGGGAACCCGAAAGGCAGGACCAGCGGTTTGATTCATTTCACAGCTGTAGTCTCTTTTGATTTGTTCCTAATTTTCTACGCTACTGCTTCCAATTTGATAGTGCCTGGGCCTGGGATGACAATGGGAATGGGATAACAGATGATGAGCTCAAAATACTGAACACAATCATACTCGCCCTCCGTGTCCCCACAATCAATGTGTCACTTTGAGGAAGGAACCATCAGCCACTGGGCAAAGTTTGGAATATAAACTGTCACAGGAGCTCAAGGCACATTTCTTATTTCCTGGGAGTTGTCAAAGCAGCTGGCTCGTTGCTGTGGAGGGGACATGTGGAGTGTTCAAATAAATAGCCCCAGAGACCTGAATTCAAATTGATGTGGCAGTTTTGAGGGGCTCCCTCCACCTCCACTGCCCCGGGAACCACAGGCACATGACTGATGGTAGGACCAGTGGGAACAGCTCCCATGGCCACTGACCCAACTTGTGGCTTTGGGAATGGCACCAATTTTCCTCATTTTACCCATCTTTGAGTATTTTCTTGGTCTCCTCTCCCAGACATCATCAAAGGCAGAGGGGCAGCATTTACCTGAAGACAAGAAAGCACTTTGATCCACGGGCATGGAAAACAACAAGGGGGTTAAATTTTTCCCAGGCTCCTTGGCTATTTGTACACACAGCCAAGTCACAGGCAAGTCTTGGTGCATATTCTAGAGCATCTGGTGATCTTTCTTTCAAGCTCGTTTTCAAGAGGAAGTTTAAAGAGAGGAGCTCCATCAGAGCCAGAGAGACACGGGGCTCCTAATCCACGTCGTCAAAACTCCCCGTGTCAGAGAGAAAGAGGCAGATGGATGAAACAGGTGAAGATGAAAGGATAGGCACCAAAGCTGAAGAAAAAAACATCATGAAATGTGAGCCTGCTTTATCTGAAACACTGAAAAAAAGTTTCCTAAACCATCTTTGCATTTTATCTCCTCGTTTAATAGGTTTTACTTTGTGCCTGTGCATATCTGTGCTGTATATCAGGTTCTAGAAATACATATGAGCAAGAGGGAATTGTCTGCGGATTCCTAATATTGCCTTTGCAGACAGATGGCCAGCAAGCAGCTGGGAGGGACAGTACAAGCAAGGAGGGTGTCCTTCTTCAAGAAAAATTAGGAAATTAAGTGGCACCATCAGTGCAAAGAAAGACAAACCCCTGCAAAGCACGAGCCAGGCTCAGTTCGAACAGCAATTAAATGATTTAAAACAAGGCTGTGATCATTTACAATTTTTAAAGGTGAAAGGTGTGATTTTGGTAATACCTTAAAATTAAAAGGCCAGCCACTCTGTCTTTGAAACGATGGTTTCTCTCCTGGAAGACTTATCTCATTGTCAGCCCATTAGCAGCCAGCCAGAACCCATCCTTACAAAAATAATTGGCTATTGATATATGGTAATGCTGAAAAGTTATTCTTATTTTTGTTCATTGCTACGGAAAGATGTCCTCTCTGGCCTACACTTTCAATCATTATAAATGCTACTGGGAAAAAACTGAAAACACTGTTCTGAGATAGATTAGGATCAACCTCACAAATAAATATATTTTACCACTATGAGAAGGAGCAAATGTCACTGGTACTGAGTGTTTTATAGACAGTAGAGACCACTTAGGCTGGAATTTTCCCCTCATGGTAAATTAGTGTCAGTGGCCATGCAGAGTCTCCTCTCCTGTGCAGGGTTTTACCTGCTGTGCACACGTAAAGAATTGGCTCTGAACCACAAGAGCAGCCCCTCCTCTTCCCCTGAAAGGAGGGTGAAAAGGATGGTTTACCTGGAAAAGGATGGTTTCCCTGGAAAAGGATGGTTTCCCTGGAAAAGGATGGTTTACTTGGAAAAGGATTGTTTCCCTGGAAAAGGATGGTTTCCCTGGAAAAGGATGATTTACCTGGAAAAGGATGGTTTATCTGGAAAAGGATGGTTTATCTGGAAAAGGATGGTTTATCTGGAAAAGGATGGATTCCCTGGAAAATGCTGGTTTCCCTGGAAAAGGCTGGTTTCCCTGGAAAATGCTGGTTTCCCAGGGAGGGGCAGGGACTGCTGCTCTTGCAGTGACCAAGGTCCCATCTCCCCCTCGGCCCAGGAAAGGCACATCCCGTGCAGGGCTACGGGGCCTGGATCCTGGAGGAACTGGAAGCCTGGGAACAGCAAAACCCACCTGTTATGCCCTGTAAAATGTTATTTGTGCCCTGTAAAATGTTATTTGTGCCCTGGCTGGGAAGTTTGCACTGAGGCTGTTAAAGCTGCGAGGAGCTCTGGCAGATGCTGCGCTTGCCAGCCAAGCACCCCTCACGAACAGCTCGTAAAACCAGAGGACACCAGGCTTCACAATGCTGTATTTTAAAGATAAAACAGTCTCTGCTTGGAACTGTACTAAGATTTTCCCTTTCTTGTGGACAGCTATTTGGCTGTGCTGCAGCACAATCTCGAGCTGAACTGAAACAACAGGTTATAAATCTCTGGCTGGGACAAAATGCAAGGGAGGAGAGAGAAAGAGGGGAAATAATCGAGCTTGACAGAGAATTTTTGGGACCGTAGTTTGAGCCAGTAGCTGAAATTCCTCATGCTTAAGGCTCAAGCACACACCAATGAGAAAATAAGATGCTAAATGGCTTCAACAGATCTGTCTTGGAACCTTGTGTAGACAATTGATTTTTTGGTTGTTTTGCCTTATTTATGGCGACTCATCTGCAGCACTTGTTGACAAAATGTTTTAAGGGGTAAAAAAATTATTTTTAGATTTGTTTCAGCTGCTCACAGAATTATTGTTTTGCTAATATATGTTTCATGTTTGGCCAAAGTTCTAGTGTAACTCTTCCAACACAAACATATCACTCTCAGTAGTTACTACACTGAGTCTCTGTTATCCCTTTAGCAACAGCCTCTCCTGCAATAAAAGGAAATGCATTTTTTCTCTTGTCTCTTATTGTCCAGAATTACTCTTGGATATTACAGTTGTCAATGTTTAGTATTAAATCACCTCCCTGCCAATTCGTTGTAATCAAATCTTCCACAAAGTCAATAGCAATAACATTTTTATAAGGCACTGTCTCCCTCAACCTATTAGGTGCTTTCAGATCTTTGAATTTCCCATTCTGAAAATAATAAATAGTGACCTGGCAGAAAGCAGAAAGTCTGTGAAAGTCACACATTGTGACTTCTCATTGCTCAGTGACCAAACCTTTGGGGCAGAGCTGGGACTATTTCAGACAGGTCACTCAATTGTAGGAGTAACTTTTATTTTCTCTAGAAAAAAAAATGCAAAATAAATAAATGAGCTACCAGGCCTACTGGAGCCAATAACAATATTTCTGCTGCGTTTAATGGGGCCAGATGTTGGCTTTGCAGAGTTATATGTGGTGTTACACCGGGCACATCTGTGCTGCAATGGAAATGTGCCACTACAACTCACAGGGAGGGATTCAGGCTGGTTTAAAGCAGCACTGCAGGACAGAGAGAAGGGCTGAAAAGCCCTCCCCAGCCACCAGGAGTTGCAGTTTTTGTCACTGCACTATAAGAAAGATCTGAAGCCATCAGAGAGTGTCCAAAGGAGGCAATGAAGATGGGGAAGGGCCACCTTAATTCTGAGTGTGCAGCTTGCACAGACCCAACAGAAATTTTGTATAAAAGGAAACGGCTTCCTATCGTGGCTATTTATAAGTAGGTGGAGAAAATATTACAATGAATTAAAATTAAACTAAACTTCTTTATAGTTATGCTGTGCTAATGACATTTGCTACGCCCTAACCCATAAATGAAAGCATAAAGCCTTATCTAAATCAGGAGGTTGGGCTCAATGGCCTCCAGAGTTCCTGTCCACCTGATTTTGTCTGCAATTCTGTGATTTTCTAACTAATCTTTGACATAGACCTCTAGAAAAAGGAGCATCACTTTGTGAGTACAAACAGCTAAATCCATGATCCCTTTCAGGCAGTCAGTCTGGTAAATGTATATTTTGATGCTATTGAGAGTAACAAATCCCCACACGACTTCTAAAATAGCAAAATGGAGGCTCAGATTCTAAATCAATAGTGAAAAGTGATCTAGAAAGTCTTATTTTCTGTCTAGAAGCAGAAATTCTGTTGAAAATCACATGTAGGATAATAACGCTGCTGTGCCATTAAATAAGATTAACACATGGAAAATCTCCTATTTCATTCTGACCTGTGTGGGGCTCCTGATGAGTCTGAACTGAGATCATTCCCCTGCACTGTGCCTGCTCTGTCTCAGTTGGGGATGTTCAGGGTGATGCTGCTCCGTGTGGCTTCAGCAGAGATTTCCAACCACAAACCCAACACCTCCAAGAATTTTCTCTCAGAGCTGCCTTCGGCCTGAGGTTTCTTGACTTGGCTTTAAATAACACTGTTGAATTCTTGAATCACTTCCCCAACTTAACAGCACACCCTGGGTACATCCATCCCTCTTCTCTGGATTTCCATGACACCACAGGGTCTCTCAAACCACGAGGCAGTTCCCTGACGGGTGACTTAGTTCTTCTTTCCCTCATCACACAAATCCTGCAGCCTGTAAACTCTCTGCATCTGGCAGCTTATAAATAATGAACTAATCTAACTCAAAATCAAGGTGTAGCAGCACAAAACAGGCTGTGAAGGAGCTGTGCTTTCTCAGCCTAATCTGGAGGGAGTGCAGTGACCTCGGTGTCACCCACCCTCAATTAGCTGATTGTTGTGTTTCCACAGCAAGGAGCAAAGGCAGGGCTGGCTTTGAAAAGGCTTTAATTGGTGTAACCCAACAGCTCCACAAAGCAAGAGCAACAGTCCAGGAGGGAGCAGAGGCTGAGCAGTGGGCTTCTCCCAAGGGTGAATTGAGTCCTTACACACTCCAGAGGTGAAGAATGGAAGTCCTCTGCAAGCCCTTGACACTCGTGGGGGGGGTGACAAACCATGGGCAGGGGCTTCATTGGCCCCAATGGGGAATTAATTTCTGACTCTGCAAGGCAAACCCATGGAGACCAGCACTCAACACCAGCAGAAGTGGATTAGCACAATAACACACATCCTTGGGGTCAGTGGGCAGAAAAAATAGTTATTATTCCTATTAGCTCAGATTCAGGTGGAAAAGAAAAAGTCAGTGTCAGGTGCAGGCCGAATATGTCTTGTTTCTCCCTCTCCTCTGACAGGTTACAAAATCTGCTGCTATTCTGGCTTCTTTTTTCTTTTTTTTTTAATATTGATGCATTTTAAACAGGAAGAAATAGAGAATGGGGACAGATCTGGTCCCTGTTCTCATCTCACCTTCTTCATGTATTGTGTAACTCCCTCATGGCTGGGAACCTGTTCAAAACTCCTCATTGTCAGTGTGTTCAGACCTCGGGGGAGAAGACCCACAGCTAATATTCAAGACAATGTATTCCTGCCTATGAATAACATGAAGAAATGAATCCTTTTTTCTTCTTTTGCCTCTCACATGGCCTTAATGAAGATTTTGCGACCCTGTCTCCCCTGGGGCAATGGGTACCATTCAATATCTGCATTTAAATATTCTCTCCCTGCCTCAAGCCCCGAACTGAAATCTGAAAACCAAGAGAATTGTTCACTCCAGGCTCACCAAGCAATACACAGACAAGTTTCTGCAAATAAGTAGAGCTTGAAACTTAAAAAAATCCAGAGCATAAAGTGAAAATATGACCAGTCTTAGAGGTCTTTACCTTTCTAGGGATGCTGGAGTCAAGGCATGAACCTCATGAAAGTTGATATAAAAGACTGCAATGACCAGGACAAAGCCTATTTTTACAGCATTGTTCTCAGCCGAAGTGAATAAAACTTCCCATTTTCCTCCTGCCCCACTCTCTATGCCCCCAGTTGTCTTTTCACCTCACACAAGAGATACTTTGCTCCCCTGGATGGATGTGAGTTTCAGGAGGGCTGTCAGCTCCACGTGGAGAGCTGTTCTCCTGGGAAGGAAAGAAGAGCTTCCCATCAGCTCCCCCATTTTGCTCTCCTTCACTTACAGATGTGACAAGATTGCCAAAAGTACAGCTGGCCCTGAAATATTTTGAAAAGCCAACAAATTCTGTGCTCTAAGGCCTCCCTTGGATCTAGTTTTGAAAATCCTGCTGGAGAGCACGAGCAGCCCCTGCCCTGGCAGCACTGGGCTGCTCCATTTCAGGTGACCAAACTCTCTCCAGTTTGTTTCTAGACCTTTGTCTCCTGTTCTTTGGGAGGTTACAAATATTTGGTGTCACAAATGTCACATCACTAAAAAGCTCAAACTGAGGTGCTAAAGGCTCATCTCCCACTGGAAAAGTAACAGGCATCCAGGTAGAAATGATGCTGTGTGACCTCAGAGACCAGTCACTGATCCTGGTAGACAACCAGGACACAATCAAAATGGGAAGAGCTGAAAAAAATAATGTGCTGGTTGTAAGTTATTTATCCAAGCAACTTGGTAAATACTTATAAATAAGAAATACAATAGCACTGACTGGAGTTGGCTCAAAAATTATCCACAATTAATAAATTGACCCATCCTATGTACTGTGTTATTTCCCCTGACATTTTCACAAGCTACAAATCTGATAATACAATTAAATGACAAGTTCGATCACTTCTTTATTTCATGTATATGTATAATATAATATTTTATTGCTGTATTACAGAAAAGACTGTTTACTCACATTGTATCTTCCCTGGCATAATTCAGAGCTTTGCTTGCCTAAGAAATTACTTGTCTGCATTTTGATTAAAAAAGCAAAACCTCATTGTTCCCTTGGCAAATGAATTCAGTCTTTAAATGAAACTCATTGTCACATCCTTTTCTATGAAGCAAAGGCTTTCAGCCCCTGGAATGGTTTTAACCTCCAACACAACACTTTTGTGTCTGTATCTGATCCCCCCACAATTCAACCCTCGTCCAAAGCTCTGTCAGTGTTTGTGCTCTGTACTTAGTCCTCAATGAACTGCCTATCAGGCAGTAGTTACAGCTCCCTGCAAAATCACACACAGTAACTCTGTCAAGTTTTTTATTAGCTTGGATAGGTCTTTTATTTTAGCCAGGTCTTTTATTACCTCAGATGGCTTCGAACTGGTGCTGAAGTGGATGAGGGAAGACCTGGAGATCCAATTTTATATTGAGAGCCATTAATTTTTTTAACCACAAGTCCTTGATTATTGATAGGCTTTTGTTCTGTACACTCATTGCCCAACACATTGTTTGAAGTGGATCAGAGCACACAAATTTCCACAGTTACTCACCAGACTTTGGACGGGTCGTGGCAGCCACCTGGCAGAAATCCTCTGACTTTCAGGGTGCAAGAGGCATCTGCTCCAGACCAGAAGCTGATCTGCTCCCTTCTGTTCCCTGAAAAAAGTTGAAACAGCTTGTGTTAATGACAGAGAGTTGTAATATTTTACATATAACCACTGGATGAATTCCATTTCATCAACAATTCTGCGGAAACAGCAGCTAAAAACTGATGTTTGTTTTTAGGGAATTAATTGTGCTAATAAACTGAATTTAATTCCTACATTACTGTGAGAACTTTGAAGTCCAACTCATAGCTTTTCTGTACCTTGGTAACAGTGATATCAGCAAACAGATGCTCTGAAACTGGTTTAAGGTTGCTAAATTAATTATTTTTCGTGGGTGTGCTTGTCTTAATCCAAAGAGGAATGAAAGCAAGGCTGAGAGAACCAAAAGTGAAACGCAAAGTTGTGGAAAGACTTGTGCAGACACAACATGGGTATCAGAGCCCATCAGTCCACACCAGCTGAGCAGGGAGTTCCAGGAGAACTGAAGGAAAGGGCAGAGTGATGGAGCAGGTTTTTCTGTACCAGAATTCCAGCTGCTAATTTCATTTTCTCTGTGACCTTAATGAGTGAAGTTGGTCTGAACAGTGTGGGGAAGTCAGAGGGAGGAATCAGACACCTGCACACACACAGCAACCAACATGAGAATAAAAACCCCAAACAAGCCTCATTGCCCAGAGAAGCTGTGGCTGCCCCATCCCTGGCAGTGTCCAAGGGCAGGCTAGACAGGGCTTGGAGCAGCCTGGGCTGGTGGAAGGTGTCCCTGCCCATGGCAGGGAGTGGGAATGAGATGGTCTTCAAGATCCCTTCCAACCCAAACCATTCCAGGATTCTATGAAAACCAAAACCAGCTGCTTATTTTGTTTTCATTTTTGCCAAAAATCTTTCACACGAGGCCAGAGCAGTTTTGCTTCTCAAACAGTGAGGGGGTGGTTCATGAGGGCTCAGCTCCTCAACCCTACCAGCAGTGAGCAGCAGCAGCATCTTCCACAATCCCACAAACCTCAGCCTGGGGAGAGGTTGCTGTGTGAGGACTCGGGCCTGGGGACAATTCCTTAGTCTGCATCATGGGATCACATCCAAACCCACAATTCATCCCCAAGCACCTCTTGGGAACTCCCCTCTTCCTACCAACATTTCCTTCCTTTTTCTTCAAGACTCCCAACAGCACGAAAACAAAACACCAACAGGAGACAGGAGTCTGAAAAATTCACCCAACAACCTGCAATGTCACCAGCGAGAGCTGGAACTAAACATGTCTGGGAAGACAAATTCCTTCTCTGTTCAGCGCTGAAGGACATGGTAGGTAACATTAACTTGGCTAATTGTTTACTTGCTTAGCTAATCTAACATAATCTGCGTTGATTAGATTTTGATTTCATGCTGGGTGACTATACAGCTTCTCTGTGCCTTTCAGGGGGTTTGTGGACCGGACCAAAAAGACATTTTTATGACAGGTTTAACGCTCCAGAGCTCCGAGGGAAGAGCAGAGAGAGCGAAGGAGGCAGCTCTGCTGGTGTTAAAAGGGTCATTAAACTCAGCATTAGGGAAAGGTCTTGTTTGGGGGTTGCATTCAACACGCTTGGTTAAAAATGAAGTGTAAGCAAAAGGCATCGAAGAGGAATATTCCAATGCAAAGATCCTCGTGTGTGTAACTACACAGAGCTTGTGGACACTCACTCTCTTGTTCAAGCCCCTTCCACACACCTTTAAAGACCTCAAAGCCTCAGTTCAGGGGCTTAGCACTCCAGTGGTTTAAGGGGGAGTATGTTATAATGAGCAGAACAAGATTCTATTTGCTTAATAAATCCTAAACGTTCACAGGAGAAGAACAGAGGGAATTTTAAGCCTAATGAAATGTTATAAATATGTACAGTTTTGATCACTTTTCTGAGTTTTATTGCCACGGGGCCAGAAAGTTCACCCAGAGTTTATTTAAAGCATTTTATTGCTTTGAGCAGGAGAAGGAGGAGAGAGCAGGATTTGCCCTAAAGAAATTAAAGTCTCACCCTTGATGGAGATAATCTCCTGAAATACAGGATTCATTGCATGTAATGCTATGGAGTTTGGACATACAAACAATAGCACAGGAGTACAGAAACACTGTTCTAGCTAAAAATGAAAAGGCCTGGATGGCTTCATGGGCCTTTAATGGGTAACCAAGTTCAGAGGCTTCACATTGAAGCCTCCAGTTGAAATTTAGATTGATTGGGACTCAGAGTAATTTCTGTCTGACAGCTCATGTGAAGACAGTTACTTCATTCCATAACAAATGTGTGGCCAACAGCCTAAAAGTTATTATCACAATTTACCAAAGTCCATTGGCAGCCCCACAGGCTCCGTGGGTGGGTGGAAGTCAGTCCTGTCTGTCCAGGGGTGAGGGAAGTCCAGGTGGGGTGGGGGAAACGATGAGAAGCAAATCTGTGAGTGTTGTGACTCTTCTGTGGAAGAGCCCACAAATTTAATTGCTGGAGCCTCTCTGGAGGAGCCAAATTCACCTGTTTCCTCAGACAAGGCTGCTGGTGGCTCATACACAAACCCTGTTCCACAGAGATGAGTTTTCTGCTTCGTGGAAAAGCAAAATGAGCATTTTAGGTCACGACTACTTGGGAAGGAGATGATTTTCTCCAGACAATAACATGCCTTTTTCTGTCCTAGGAGGGCAATTCTGGCACATGCCAAAACCAAGGTTCAGTTAAATCCCCAAATTAGGTGGGATGAGCCAAGCCACATTGCCTCAGTTTGATCTTCTGCAGCTTCTGAATGACAAAGACTTTCCAACACAGCTCCTATTACCTAATTCAATATACACTCTTCTATTTCAAATAAAACTGAAGAAGCTATGAAGCAAAGAAATTAGCCTATATTCATCCAAATTTTAAATTATTTTTGCTCATATCTGACAAACATTTACTGCCTTTTCCTGGACTAATTGACATGTTTGTAGGAAAGGAATTTAAAGGACTCAGAAGGCGTGTTCATGAAACGTGGATTTCAACTCTTCCTAAGTAAATGTGCCAGGCAAAATGTTTGCAAACACATCCATTCAGGATTCTGTAAATGCAAAGTGAGTTCTGTGTCCAACCACAGCTAAAAGCATTCATATCATTTAGCAATAATAATCAGCTACTAAACTCAAATAATAATTAAGAAGTAGTCATTGCCTATTAGTGACAATCCTGGGAAGGGAAAGTGAGGGTGAATTAAGGCTACTGGCAAAGGATTCTTTCAGCTTTATTGTTCTGGTTAATTCTCCTGTTGGCACTGCTTCATGCTGCTATACCACACATACAGAATATGGGAGTAAATCCAAGCAAGTCACACTTGAAAACCCTTATTTTACTGGTGGGGTTATGGGGAGATCATATAGTACAAAGAGTCCAACAAGGTAACCATTCATGGACACAAAATAAATCTTGATAAATCAAAGTGAATCATTCCTGTGACATGAGATTTGATATGAGTGTATTTATCTCTGTGTACACACATCCATATATGATAAGGGTGTAGGGACTGATTTGTACGAAGATCTGCTGAGATAGTTGTATGGTAAGGATATAATTGAGGACTGAATTATTTATTTTGACCTGGGGCAGCTTTAAATCATGAACTTTCCACGTTTGATTTTCCGTGGCACAGAACATCAACCTTTTTCTCCCTGTGCAGGTCCCACTTTCTCTTCATCAGCTCAGTTTTTTTCAGCTGTAGCACAGAAGAAATTCTGCACTGATTTCAGTGAGTGAGGGATGTGTGTGTGCACCATGGACCAGCTCTTGTTCTGCTCAGAACAACCACTCTCACTGATTTATGCCCTGCAGCTTCAAAAATGCAATAATAGCATTGCATCCTCTGAATCAGAAACATGTAAATTAGCCAAAAAGCCCAGATGCAGGAGAGCAGAACACCACCTTTGTCAGGTTAAGAAAAGTGATTATTTCCATGGCTACCAGCAACTCTTAATTGCCATAATAGGCTCTTACTTAGGGAAAAGGAGTTAGGTTTGCAAAGAAGAGGGAATATGTGCTTTGTGACAAAACCATTAAGTACAGAGAGAAGTTTTCAAAGTACAACTGAAACATGGAATAAAATCCAGACAGCTGCTGAGCATCTCCAGGAACAGCACATACCCTGTTCTTAGGCATCCATGTCCCCCACAATGAAAGCAACACAAATATCTTGTTAAAATCTATTAATTCCCAGAATATTCCTGGTTACCAACTCTACATAAATAAAATTATCAGATCTCCAGTTCCCAGTCTCGTGGCTCCTATTGATTTTTACCATATAATCCCACAATGTCATAAAAACAAGCCACCTTTGCTGGTGAGACTGGTTCCCAATTTGTCACTACTGGAAAGCTATTCCAACAAGGATGTGTGAAAACAAGGAAGATCTAAAAACCTGACACTGGAAAGAATGATAGCTGACCTTCACAATAAATAATGCAAAACATGAGTTCATTTGGCCTAGCCTAGATAAAGATTCATTTTGAATCTTTCACTCCCCAGGGTTAAAAGTGTTCTAATTTTCAGCAACATGTGCTTTTTTTTTAATGTTTTATAGTATTTAAAGCACCTCAAAATCAATATAGCAATCAAAGCCCACACCTCCTGCAACTGTAAATATTTGGAATGCTTCATGAAAGGGCCAGTCAGTCATGGCAATGCTTTGGGGGGTGATTTAAACCAGAAAGCTACACATTCCAAAGGTAGAGGCAACAGCTGAGGATGATGGCTTTGGTGTGCAGCCTTGGAAGCTTAGAGGAGCAGCTGAGTTGGTTTTTCTGGGCTGTGTGTTTAGAAATCCTCACTGCACCACTGATTTTTTTTTCCTAGAAAACAGCGTTTTAGAATCGTAGAATCAGAGAGTGGTTAGGAAGGGACCTTAAAGATCATCTAGTTCCAACCCAGATGATTTTGAAGCCTAAAAAAGATATTAAGCTGTACAGGGAATCATAACATTTGAACACTGCATTCCATTATTCTTTAAAAAAGAAATTACAAATCCATAGGTTGATGGGAGATTATTAAAACACCCAAGGCTGTCTTGTCTTGTCAGACTTGGAGCTCACAGAGCATAATGCACCTACTGTTCTGAATTATTTTAGTTCCTGGCATAAGACAGCCCAGTTTTTGAGAGTCACCCAAGTTTTACCATAATGAGTAAGTGCAGCAGCAAGAGGGAGTTTGGTCTGAAAGGGTGGAGGTTACAGGCAAATTTCCTTACTGGGAAGGTCCACTGGGGGTGACATCAGTGATCAACTTATCAGCTTAAACCTTCCAGTATCCCCTACACCAAATTTCACACAACCAAGTGGCTTTCAAGAGAGGTTAAAAAAAAAAAAAAGAGCAATTTTCATCATTGTGGAACAAAAACACCTTGTGATTGTAATACAGGGAAAAGATGGGTTTGGGTGATGCATCTGTCCCCCAGGCCTTGGAAGGAAATACAACGTGCTCTGACTTACCTGGGGCTCACTTGAGGCATTCAATCTGTAGTCAGTTTAGAGTTTTACAGAAGACAAAACAAACCACTGTGCAATCATGGACAACAGCTTTTGATGACAAAGAGCAAATAGACAGGGAATCCTTTCAGCTTCTCAATACAGATAAAAGGACTTTTTTGTATTTCCAAATGATACTCAAGGCTCAGGTGTTGCAGACAATACAAAAATAATGTAATATTGCTTCTCTCCAATGCACTTTTACTTCTGGAGATAGTGCACCTATATTGATTCACTGATGGTGTTTATTCTCTATCAGCTTCACACACCCCCTTTTGTATGAGGTCAGTGCACAATATAAAAATCATACTGAACCTAGGAGGGAAAGAAAGTGAGGGTATTTGTGAGGCATCAAAATTGCCTCCTTGCTCCATTTAGTTCTCTAAGAGCAGAATTCTTTCATGCATTGTTTCCACTGTCTGTCACATTGGATGATTTTTTTCCAAAGCAAATGAAGAAAACACACCTGTTACCTTGGAATTCTAGTCAAGTATTCTGCATATAGGCTGGGGAAGGGGGAAAACAGAAGGAAGGAGAAAGAAGGGTAGATATACCTGGTCTTCCTCTGTCACAGGCAACTGTGGTTTCCAACAGTTTTATTTATAGACAATTTTCAATGGCTGCAGTGGAAATTCACCTGAAGCACAAATTCTGATGCCTAAGGCTCAAAAAACAAAGATAACACCCAGTGCTCAGATGAAGTTGTGCACAATTAGCAGGATCCCAGTGCTGAGCTGACTCAAAGCACTCTGGGGTCAATGGGGCTCCTCACATGGACCTCATGAGCCTTTGATGAGACTTTAGCAGGTGGATGACCTGGGAAATAACAGCCACAGACTGATATTCATCATTCAAATACTACAGGGGATGAGAACACATGGCAAAAGCTGGTGTGTTAATTCTGACATTACACCAGAATTTGAAAAACAGTGCTATTAACCCTAAAATTTGCTCCCTAGGGAGTTTCCTGTCTACCTGCTTACCAATTTGGGTCCTTCATGAAGAAATTATTTGGATCACTCTTTTAAAAATGGGGTTTGTTTGATTTCTTTACAAAGTAAAGGGGAATGGAAACTGTCCAATAGCTCTTAAGTTGAAGCTCAGAACTGGGCACCCACTTACACCTGGATCAATGGAACAAAATACAATGTACTCTCTAGTCAATCATAGAGAGCAGAGCAGGGAGAGAGATTGTTAAATAAAGGCAAATCAAAAAAAAAGAGGTTTGATGTATTTTTTAGTATTATGTTAATTTTTCAGGTTATACATTGATAAAGGTCACTGGTGACAGTGACTCGTTGTTGACTGATCAAAGGCCATCAGAGTCAGCTGAAGTCTCCAGGGAGCCTCACTGCATGAGCTGTAAGTCAGCTATTTAGTTTTATAGACTTCCTCAGTGTGAGAACCTGCTCAGACCGTGAGGAGTATGAACAGCAGCCCCCAAGAGCCATCACCATCCTTAGCCCAGGCTCTGGGGTGTAGGACAAGGCATCTTCCAGGAGTGTGAAGCAAGAGAAGCCCAGTATCAGAAAATAAATCAGGTTGGTAGAAAGACTAAGATGCCTTAGGGGCACACGAGTGGGTAAAAAATGAGACAAACTTGCACTCAAAGTAAAAATTAATATTTCTTTTTTTACTAAAGGAAGGTAAACGTGCCCCCAGAGCCTAAGGGAGCTGAAGCCATCTGATTTTACAAGGGCCTTTCTTGGTACCACATTACCCTTCTGCTTGTAAAGAGCATTTTGCTCCTGCTCCTTTGGCCTTCAGTGGAAAACAGCAAAAACAGACCTCAAATTCACTTTGGCACAAAATAACCCTGATCCTAACTGGGAATTTTGGCCAAATATCTGCATATAGATGACTGATACAAAGAATTGCACTGGTGTTCCTTCACCATTCCCTGACTCTTTCTCCTCTAAATGCCAGCATTTTATAGGTTCTTTCCCCTTTTTTATTCTTCATAAAACCACTTTCAGTCCAGCATAATTTTCCAGGCAAACTGCACACTTGTCAGATCACCTGATTAAGAGCCCCATACTCATTACTATAAAAACCACACATGCCCACTGAATCATTAAAAAGCAGATTGGTCAGTAATAATAATCATTTTTTTGCTAATAAATACAGCTCAGCATGCCTAATTCTGTGCCCTACTCAAATACCAACAATGAAGAATTCAGCTTTTAGAAAGTACATCACTGAATGTACTATAAGTGCACTGCTCTTGGTAAGGAACATTACTACTGTCTTTAAAGGGCAGCCAGTTCATGTATTAATTATGTCACTCAACGAGTGCATTGATTTCTTGAAAATCTCTTCATGCATAAAAGCAATTGGAATATTTAGCACATGGTTCAACCCTGTCCAGCAACTTGAACACAAAGAAAGACCAAAGATGGACCTGAGGTCAAGAGCTGGCAGGAGGAATGGAAGCACAAGGGGGTGAGTTCAGGGCACTTTTCATCCCTGTGTGTCCACGGCCAAACACCTGCAGGGATGGGGCAACCCTGGCCACCTCTTTGCTGGCCAGCAGGAAGGAGCCACCACGGAGAAAGGGTGGTCACAGAGGGATATCACAGAGCAGCAGGACGGACTTTGAGAACTTCAGGGAGGAAATGGTGGAGGAGGATTCCCAGGGAGAGGTTGGGGGTCACCACGGGACTCGGCAGCAGCAGGAGCCACACGTGGTAGATGCTCTCAGAACAGAAGGCTCTGTAACCTGCTCCTCTGCACCACTGCTCATTGGGAAGCTGGTTTGTGTTCTCATTTCAGGGGCCTGGGCACTGGAATGACCACAGCAGTGGAGCTCAGGACGCTGGCATCTCCCAGAACGACACACAAAGCTCACAGCCAGGAGGGTGCTGCTCCCCTGGGAGCACCAGGGCCCTGCCCCAGGAACTCCTCCCCATCAGCAAAGGGTGGTGGTAGCACCCTCACTCCTGTGCATGGTCCAGAAAGCTCCTCATGGGAAGGGAGCAGCAGAGAGGCCTCAGCTGCTCACTCACAGCCCCTGCAGCCGCCCAAAGTCCCCACTGAGGTGCATCTCCCTCCGTGGCTCTGCCCATCCCTGGGTTTGGTCCATGGTCTGAAGGTCCTCAGGAGATGTGCAGCTCTGAGAGGAGGATCTCGTGGCCCCAGGAGCTCTTTGCCAGGGCTGTGTGAAGAGTTTTACTCCCAGCTCTGCTGTGGAGCCAGGACCTCGAGGTGAGCCCAGTCTCCAACAGCATCTGGGTGTGCTCCCCAGACGTGCTGTCACCCCTGTGCTGTAGGCTAAGTGGAGGACAATAAGCTGCACAAGTGGCTTAACACACTCCTGGCACCAGGCAGCAGTGAGTAGGGGTGAGGATCTATCAATATGAACCAAGTAAAACAGGATTTGTAGCCAGGCAGGGTCTGCTGCTGTTTCACCTCCAACCCTCTTAATCTTACTGTCCTACAAAACATGAGTGTGCTGTGACTAATTTCAACAGTTTATAATGAGCCATTTGGAAAAATCTGTATTTTTTCCAAGGTCTCAAAATAGCAGAATCCGAAACACATACTGAATTCATTAGTTGCAGAATTTAATCAAGGAAAAAAAAAAAAAAAGATTTGCAAAAATTCTCCCATCAGGAACCAACACAGCACAGCTCTTTGTAGTTCTGATGCTGAGTGACTTTAACAGACTCTGGTAAACAAGTTACATCAGTGAGTTAATTTCCAATTACATTAATAATACTGAGCAATGAATATGTTAAAATATATGCATTGTCAAACAAACCTCATGTTAAAATTCCATCCATATTTAGCCCGTTGTCAGCTTTTGGCTGTATCCTAAATAAAAATCTAGAGCTGATTTTTTGCTTGAATAAGGACTTCTGGACAATAATTCTTCTTTCTACTGCTTTCAACCTCTGTCTCTTTTTAGAAGACAATTTTATTCTCCAGGCACAATCCTCCTGCCCCTATGCATGGAAAGCTCTGAACCCCATAAAAATCACTCCAAGGAAAAGAGCTGTATCATTCTCTCCTGCCTTTCCAATAAACTTCTATTTATACAACAATATTTATAAAGAAATCCATCTATAGTAATTTCTGATGGCACTCAACAAGGGTCAAGAGATTTTTACATTATGGAAACAAAGAACTTCACTCAGCAAAGGTTCAACTGAAAGTACCTGGAGTTCAGGAGTGCTATCAACAATTATTCTGTGAACAAACATGCTCTGTGAAAAGCCTTTGAAGAGGAAAAAGGTCAGGAAATCTGTCATTCTACAAGGATGATCTTAGTAGTATAAAAAGGACTTCTCCAAAACGTGATCTAACATCTATTGAGAAAAACAATAGAGTACTGCTATTGAAATGTTACCAACTCCTTAGAATTGCCCATTATTGCCATGATGCAGATCATTTCTTCAAAAGAAAAGTTCTCATTTTGATTTGAGAGATTCAGTGTTTTGCTCTCTCCTGACTATAATGAATCTTTGACTCACAGGCTAAAGAAATTAAAGGAAGAAACCAGAGTATGTGGGCACACAGGCAGGAGTGTGCTAAAGCATGGGTTTGGTGTGGGAGAGGTCTGAGAGACACAGCAATAGCAACATGGAAATGCAATATGGGCTTGGAAACTCAGGAAAAACCCAGAAAAGAAAAGAAAAAAAACACCCCAGCCTCTTCCTGCTAAAACACATCATTGAAAGCGAATCCTGTGATGAGAAATTTAAGATTTGAAATGGTGATTTGTTTGTCCCAGCCCAATTCATTAGTTCTGAGCAAGTGCCGTGGCCAAGAATATAAATTTCAGGGTGCTCTTGGCCTGTGAGAGGTGCTGCCTAATGGCAGGGAGTCATTTCCCTGCTCAGAAGCTCCTGGTTTCCGTGTGATTTAAAACGCCACCAGAAATAAAGGAATTATCAAGGCTTGGCCTTGATGTACGAGCCCATTTAAACCCCTGGGGTGAGACGCTGAGGCTGCTCTTCCAAAGCAGCCTGAACAGGCTCATTAAGCAGTGCAATAATGGGCTGGGATTTGTTCCTGCAGGTTCGGGATGAAGCTGTAGTGGGTGTGCTGGGAAGAGCTGCTCAGTCCCTGACAGCTGAGCAGAAAGGCTGAGCAGGACATGGCAACCTGAAAGGCTGCAGGTGGAACTGGGCACCCACAGAACACTCCTCCCCAAGTCAGGGCAGGAGGAGAGTTAATTAGGGTACTTGACATGTGTTGAAGGAATTTGGTTTCCCAAAGGTATCCTTTGGGCAGAAGTATTCCTTCCATGGCTGATAGTCCAAACTTGCATGTCCAAAGCTGGGGGTCGTGGTCCATGACTGTTCTGTACCTCCAAAAATGAAACCACCTCCACCTTTGGGAGGTCAGAAAATGGTGGGGCTTTTGTTTGGTTCTATTTTGTTTCATTTTATTTTGTTTATGTTTATGTTTGTTTTCTTTGTTTATTCTTACCCACATGGAAAAATAAAGGAGGAGAGTCTTGTTCAAAGGGGCTGGAAAGATGAACACCACACCACAAAACTGGGAGAGCTGCTCCTTGCTGGGTGCTCCTGTGTCCAGAAGCTGAGCAGAAAGAGGCAGAGGGGTGACATTGCCTTGCAAACACACCAGACACTCGTGCTGAGCTACTCTGGAGCACTTGGACTGACATAAATTATTTAACCATGGACAAAGGAGAGGAAAAAGACTTCAAGACTGTCTGGTCTCCAACTGCTTTGATATAACATTTTGCTATATTTTTTTCCATTTCTTGAGTTTTCTGGTAAAATTCCCAGTGTAAACTGTGGTAACCTCAACTCTGTCCTAAGTAATCAGAGCTCTGGTGATTCTCCTTCAACATCTCCTTGGGGCTGGACCTGTAAGGCTGCCACTAATTTCTCCTTTGTCATTAACAGGTCTCTGTACAAATACTGAAATCCAGGCTCCCCATCTTACAAACATACACATGGACTTGTTACTTTATCATATGCACTGCAGCAACACTGCTGCCCAGGTAAGAGGAGGAGCAAGTACATGAGGTTTTGAAGAGCCTAGACTTGAATATAAACAAGCATATCTAATATTATGAGAGAAGAATCCAAAGGAAGTAGTAGGGGAACCACAGCTGGCCTCCTGAATGCAAGGGCTGTTAGTCAAATGGTTGCTTTCCTGTGTCTGGTCTCAGAGGTGTCCTCTGACTCCCTCTGCTCCCTCACTGAGTAGCTGAAACCCTTAAATAAAAACCTGATAAATAACCAGTAGTAAATATTGTGCCTCTGCTTTGTGGTCTGGACTCATCTGAGCCTGCACTGGTAAAGCTCACAAGGCAATTGTGAAAAACTCTCCATCCAGCCCCACTAGAGACAGTGGAGAACTCATGGTGCTCTTCAACCATCTCCTCCATTTTGTCTCCTAACACATGAAATCCACTGAATACTTTTTAAGAGATACCTCTTCTGATAGGTCTTTCCCTTCTTGAACAATTGCTCTGTAATAAACTATTTTATCCATTTTGCTTACATACTGTATTTCTGAAAACAAAACAATAAATGGCTGTAAAACCAATAAAATGGACCAGGCTGGTGGTTTATTGCAAACAAGCCAATACCATACACTGCAGCATATTTTTCAGCTCAATGCACCAGGATTCTTATTGTCCAGGTGACTGTTCCTGGCTGTAAATTGCAGCTCTATAGCTCTTTTCCAGCGCTCTCTAAAACTTCTCCAGGTTGATGTGCCTTAAAACACTCCAAGTCCTTGGACAAATTTATGGGGAGGATAAAGCTTGGTAGTTTCATGCCAAGGCGTTTTTAACTTTGCCAGCCCCCCTGGAAGCACTTTGAGAGGCTGCCCAGGGAGCACAGATTGCCCAGCTCAGCTGGGAGAAATCCCTGGGAAAGCAGCCCTTGGCAGAGACAGCCCTGCAGGGAGCTGGAGTGGGCAGCAGGGAGAGAGCCATGGAACCATGGCATCCTGGTTTGGATCCAGGATTTGGGTTGGAAGGGACATTAAAGCCCATCCAGTCCCACTCCCTGCCACAGGCAGGGGCACCTTCCACCAGCCCAGGTTGCTCCAAGCCCTGTCCAACCTGGCCTTGGACACTCCCAGGGATGGGGCAGCCACAGCTTCTCTGGGCAACCTGTACCAGGGCCTCCCCACCCTCACAGGGAAGAATTTCTTCCTAATATCTAATCTAAATCTACCTTCTCTCAGCTTGAACCCATTACCCCCTGTTTTGATGCAGCCAGTGGACTATTTACTAACTCTGAGTGATGGTTCCCAAAGCCAGAACTCTGCATATCTTTCCGGCAATGCTCATATTTATTGCAGCTTTGAGTAAGACTAATATTGAGTAAAAAAGGTTCACTAAGACTCCTCAGCATGGTTCCTCTAACTTTTCCTGTTCATTTTCTGCAGGCATCACTCACTGCCCCAAAACAAGGCTCTCTGGCAGGGACCTCTTGGAGCAGCTCTCCTGCATATCCAGATGCAGAGCTTATAGTGGGGCTGTATCATATTGTAGGGTCACAGTGCTCTACACCAGCCAGTTTGTCAAAACCAGCTTCTTCCCAAGGAGGGACAGTCACCCAAGGCTGGTGTGAGGGCCTGAGGCTCAGCTGTGTTTGTGAGAGCCCAGAGTGCAAACCAAACTATGAGCACACATCTGACATCCCAATTTCTTAAGATGCCTTTTTTATTTTTTGTGAACTCAGTGTTTGCATCTGTGAAATGGGCACAATAACATTATGCACACATTCAAAACAAGTGCATCCACTAATTACAAAACCTCACTTTTCCGACTGCTGCATAAGGCAAGTGGTTGATTTTTGATGAATTTGCTCAGTATTAATACTGATGTTCTTTGTGCTGAAGCGATCTCCAGGTCTCTGCAGCACATGTGAAGTGGCAGTAGATTACTGGAATACATTTCTTTAGTGACTGTCGGAATAATTTCATGCCCAGGAGAAAGCAGCTTCCTTAAAACACCTTCAATCTTGTCAGCAGCACTTCGAGCCAGCAGGACTTGCCCGTCAGTCTCTGACAAGCACAGTAGGGCAAGAAGAAGTTTAAAACAATCCCTTCTTAAACTCTGTGTCTCACTTTATTATGTTATGATAAAGACCAGCTCCTTTTCCTTGGCTGGTTGCTACAACAGCTGATTATTCCCAAATGAGGAATTCTCCTTATTTTTTTCTGACAACTGTCACTCCAAATCATCAGTGACTAAAACCAATATTGAGCACAGAAGACAAGTTACCTCAGGGCTGGAGATGACCTCTGAGCCCAGATACTAATATCATTTCAGTCAATATTATAATTTATGCAGGAAGCACATTTCTCCCTTTGCCACAAGTCACTTCCTTATGTATAATTGCTGCTTAGCTCAGCACACAGCCAACCCAACCTGGGAGATCCTTGGTCTTCAGTCCCAGCTCCCATAGTGTGTTATAAATATACAGATGGACTCCAGAAAATAGGCCTCATGTTTACGGGAGGAAAGTTTTGTTAAGAGAAAATACTTTGGGTGTTAACTTTAGGCAATAATTTTCCTGATCTTTTCTGAGTCTCACCTTTGATTTCAGCTTTGTGTTCAAAACGGCTTAAGATCAAATACACCTGATCCTATTACACAGAAATCCATCCTAGGCTGGCAAAAGATCTCAGCAAAGTGTGATTAGGGAGACATAAATATGATAATGAAGCTGTTACATCACATTTTTCTGGTTTGATACTGTGTGAGCTTCCTTTATTCATCTATTTATAGGCTCTGATGCACACACTGATGTAAGAAGATGCCTTTATTCCTTGCCTTGGCTGATATAACAGGAATAGCTCCCCTGCCTCTTCTGTCCCATCAGCCACACTGTGGTGACCCCCTCAAATGCCACTCCAGTGTGTCCTGAGAGCCAGCAAGGTTTGTGAGGGCAACCCATTGCAGAGCTCAAGATCCTCCCCAGTCTCTCCCAGTGCCTCTCTCTGTGCAGTCAGTCTGACTCCCCTTCACCAAACCTGCTCTTTCAGTGGGAGATGATGGGGACACTCAGGGCAGCTGAGGACTCCCCAGTGTGACATCAGGACCTGAGCTCTGGTCAAGTGGCCAGCAGAGAATTAACTCAAGCACTGGGATACTTGTGACATTTGCTGTCACTGAGAAGGCCCTGCTGGGCTGCTGCCTGTGACACTGATGGAAAGGCAGCCCTGCAGTGGGAAGATCCTCCCTGCAGGCTCTTCACAAAACTTCAAGTAAAGTGCACACAGTTCTGCAAAGGAGGAGAGAAATCCTCAAGGGCAGAAGTGTCACTGAAGTGAACTTAAATCACATGAGTGATAACTCCACTGGGAGAACAGCAGACATCAGGCATCAGTGTGCTTGCTTAATATCCCCTGTTTTGGAATATTTCTGCTGTCAGTAATTTTGCTCATCTGCTGGGCAGCCAAGAGCACGAACAGAATTGCTCTGAGCAGACTAAAGCCACGGACCATTGCAAACAGCCTCTAACAAGAGCACTTGCCAAGCACCTGAGACTGAGGATTCATCATTTTTCCCCACTTTTTATAGATACCTGGCTAACAGTGCCAGATTAACAGTCCTGGCAACTAAATTCCTCCATCCCTCTCAGAGGCAGATCTGCACAGCTCGCCCCTCTCCTCTCACTTATGAGGACGATGCTCCATGATCTCCCTCCTTGGATGATGGGCCTTTTTCCCCCACTGGCTGTTGCTACTGGAAAAGCATAATCTGGGTGCACCAAAGAGTGCTAAACTTTTAGGACACATTTTTATGAACTAGGGAGCAAAGTGGGCTGGAAAGGGAAGCAGATCCACAAATGCCTTTTGCTAAAGGTTAAAAGTTGCAAAGCCAGAAATAAACCCCAAATCTCATGAGCTCAAACCTCTGCTGACAAGGCTGACAGTTCAGATCAGGGCTTGATCAAAGACTGGAAGGTTTTCCCCTGTTATCTGCATTTAAGATTTTTTTTCCCTCAGTCTCCGGAGATGTTGCCCCTAAAATCATTTTGGCTCCCTGCTCTTTGCACAGCCAGTTCCTCTTGGAGCCCTTCCAGTGTTACCTGCTTCAAATCTACATTAAATGGTATATTCTTGTCTTTAAACAGGAAACTGTTCATAACTTAGCCCTCAGCACAGTGAACCTCGGTGGCATCCTGCAGTGACTTCAGTGCCAAACTGATCCATAGGCATCAGCTTTTCTTTCCTAAATCCCTGGGATTCCTCCCACTTGACCACTTTCATGGGAGGAGAAACCTCAATAAAATCCTAGAATATCTGCTTGATCTTCCTTTAAAATTTGCTCTAGTATCTCTGCTATGACAATTGAAAAATCTAGTCCTGATTTTAGGTTCACAAGTGACAAACTCTGCTTTAGATCTACTTAAAAAGCACCACCAAAGGAAACCCAACAACACCAAACTTATATTTTTCTCTACCTTCTCTTCCACGTAAAATGAAACAAAATAAAACCAGGCCAGACCCTGCTCTACTCAAACACTGACCAAGCCAAGCAGTTGCTCAACAGATTTGTGAGTGAAACAGCTGTGAAGCTTAGACTGATTTCTCTGTCTTGAAAATAACTGCAGCAACCTGTTTTGATAAAAATCAAGAACACAACCCTGACATTTAATCTCAATATGTAGCTGAGCACACAACACAACTGTGCCCCAAAGGGCACTGCCTGTGCTCCCTCAGGAACACCCCTCCGAGCCCCAGAATCCTGCTTTTGGAAGCTCATCAGCTTCAGGCTGCCAGATTGTAACCCCCTGATAAATACCTGTTCCAAAAGGAGGAAAAAAAATCCACCCACTCCTGAATTAATATTGATTTCATGGCAATTGCTTTATATTCCCACTTACACAGACTGCAGGTCATCGAGGGAGAGGATCCTCAGAAAGCAAAATGAAAACAAACTGACATCCAGCAGCAGTAAAAACAAAAGTTTCCCTAATAAGCAATAATGATTTAGAAGACTGCAGCATCTCTAGTTACTCCATAGTGTGGGAGAAATATAACCCTGCTTCTACTTCTCTCAGCAGCTCATAAATCTATCAGGGGCTACACTTAACTTGAAGATCAAACAATCAGCAGATACTGGTAAACACTGAAGCTTCTTCAAAGTTCATGAGGAAAAAAAGCCAAGAGTGGCTTTTTTTTTTTCCCCCTAGCACGATCTGATGTTTGAAGTATAATGACAGGATCTTCAGATTAGGCAGCTCTCATAATCTTTTTAGCCCTATTTTTCTTATATACTGTTATTAGCTGACAATTGCTCTCAGAGTACATCATCTCCCCTCACACACACCTGCACAAAGCACATCAAAGCCAGGAGTAACCCAGGAGAGCATCAAACCCACTGCCCCAGGAGTGCATTCAGCAGGGCCTTTGTGCAGCCAGAGCAGCTGGATGTATCTGGTGGAGTTGCTCCACAGTCTACCCAGAACACACTGATTTCACAACAGAGCACTCTCTGTATTTTATAGATGCAGTTCTCATTATGTCTGTGTTCCTTGTCCTCTCTTTGGGTCCTCTGCTCTTCTCATCCTGTATTCCTCTTTTATTTTTCATTTTTCCTACCCTTCTATTCTCTCTTAGCTCTATCTCTGTATTACTTTTGCACAGCAGAGAGTGGGGCTGCTTGTCTTGCTGCAGCTCAGATGGGATCTCTCTGCTGTGGTTATAAGGAAGCCAATGGCATCTGATTTATTTCCAAATCCCCCAAACAGATCTAACTGCATTTAACTTCTGGTTCTTTTCTTTACACCTGAAATCCTTATTTTCTCTCTCATCATGTTCTCAAACTAACAGGAGAATAATGAGAAGGCCCTTTCAGCATTTGAGTTCTACCCTGAGAGTTTCCTGACAAGCCACTTCCAGCAAGTCCATCTCTCAAACCAAAATGGGCACTCACCTCTCAAAGCCCCTTTGACAAGTTGTGCTCAGCTGCTGCTTTCTAAGCACCAGTCTACACCATTAGAAATACGACTGTACTTTCATGGGGAACACACAGCAGAACATGAGGGAATGCCTGGCTAAATGAGGCACAGCATCTGGAAGTGGTTAACCTGTCCAACTTTGATAAAACGATTGATATTACAATTCTGAGCACCAGCATTTGAGAAAGTATCCTGTGTATACAGAGGATAAAAGCACCTGAGGTCTCTCAGTCAACCCTTTCGAGTGGTAAGTCCCTTAATTTTTCCAAATCTGGATTTAGAAGTCAAATTCAAATTTTAATGCAGCTGAAAGCCCAGACCCCTTCCTAGTGCAGGATGGCTCAGTCCTGTACTGGAGCAGGAGGCAAGAGCTGGCCATGATGTTTGCAACCTTTTCCTTTGCCCTCCTTAATGTTTTATTAATATTTCATATTCCATGAAAGCAGATTTTCCTTTGTGCCTGGCATTAAGTGCTGATCAATATTCATCTTTGATTAAAACGTCTGAGAAAGGGACAGAAAGAGAGAGCAAGAGTGAGACTGGAGACAGGATTTACAGGAACTTCAACAGAGCTCCCAAAACTGATGCCTTAATGCCCTTCCTGCTCTGGAATATCCATGACCAGTTCCCAGGAGCCAGCTTCCCAATGCCCATTAAAGACAATGGGCACAGTAATATTAAAAACTCTCTGAGCTGATGGCTCTACCCTGCTGACAGTGGATTGGCAGCACCTGACAGATGATTAGAGCTAAACTGCCGAGCAAAATGCAAATATGCCTATGCAGAAATGGAAAATTACCATAAAAAATCTTTAGGACTGCAGGAAACTTCAAAGCTAATTTGGGCATTCAACTAAAACTCCCGTGTCCCTGTTAGCAATGTCAGGCTGCTCCCTCAGTTATCCTTCTAATTAGAGCAGCCTGGACAGGGGCAGGGGAGAGAGAACAGCTCAGGTAACAAAATTACACGGGTTAGGAAGCTGGGGTCTGGCTGATCCAGGACTGTTTTAATTTAGACTCTCCCTTTGCTGGGCACACACGTGGAGAAGACTCATCTACTCTCTCTCAGGTTATTTTTTTGGGTACTTAACAGTCAGAGCCAGAGCGGGTGTGATCATTTCTGCTGTGTGACTACAACTGCAGCTGCACTGTTCTCACTTTCAGGTACTAAAGTTCAAGTGTAAAACACTCTGTTCTCCGTGTAGGCATTAACAAAGGCTACATATGCATTAGCAGAACTGAAATCCTGAAATCGGTGGAAATAGGTTACAGTGTTTTAGCTGCTTTCTTCACACGTCCCTTTAATGTAGAGAACCACTTCACTTTCCAGGTAAGATCCATGAGTCATTTCAGGATAATTTAAAGCTGGGGCAAATCCAACCTTCCCTTTGCAGCTGAAGAAAATACTCTTGTCACAGAGAAGCCTCCTTTTTTATTTATTTATTTTTTTTCCAGGAAAAGGATGAAGAAAATATGTGAAGAAAGAGATTCTTTGGAGAGAAATTTGGGTACAGTTCTTTGTCTGCTGTGTATCAGCAACTACACACCAGTGTCACTGTGACCCTTACTCACTGCTAGTAAAAGCTGAGCACAGTTCAGTGAATACTCAGTCCTCAGCATTTCAATATATCCATATATATGTTGGTACATCCACAGAATGGGTGTCTTAACTAAAACCTTCAGCAAATTTGCTCTTCAAAAACATGGAAATTCAGGATTACTTCCTAAGGTTATGGAAATCACTGCTTAGTTGGCTGGAACTGCTCTAGTTCCTACAAGTTGAGATCAAGCCCCAAATCTCCAGGCTTGTATGATGTGGAGTCCCTCAAGCACATAATATTGGATCTTCCCTGGCAAAGAATGGCTTTATTAATGACCACACAGAAAAGCCATTTAAATAAGATTCTCACTGCTCTTTAAAGCCCAGATTCTCTTAGGGTAAGGCTGTTGAAACATCTTTCTGAATCATTACTTTAGGTAACTATCAATTGCCAGTACTTCTCTGCCCATTTTTCCTCCAGGAAAAGCATTGGCCATCTAAACACAGAGCAATTCCAGCTGCTTCCTTGCCAGGGGCAGTGCCAGCCCTGGAGCAATCCCAGTTCTGGAGCAATCCCAGTACAGGCAGTATTGGTAGGATTATTTTCAATACCTAGACCAGTGATTTTATTTCCTTCTGTATCCCCTCTGTGCTGCCCCAGAGTGTGGGAGCTCCAGACATCCCTGAAGAAAAACACCCCCTCCCAAAAGTGCTCCCTCTGCCAGCAGGCTCAGAGCTGACCATTAATAGGAGCAAAGGCTCCATATTTGCATTTGGATTTCCACATTTAGCTCAGTAATTTCAGCTCGTCACATAATCCCTTCTGCTCATTACATCTGCTGTGTGAGAGGAAAAAAAAATGAGCAGGAAATTGCTGCTTTATAATAATCTGAGAGCTGCTCACCCGACAAGCTGCAGTGCTGGGGAGCATTGTGGGAGCTTTATATTCAAACTAGGAAGTATTAAATATTATACAAGTTGTTTGCTTGCAGTTCATGTCAAAGCAGGAGGGCCTGGGCTAACCCTTGGAGAGAAGAAAAGGGAGAATAAATAGATCATCAGCTGCTGCAGAAAATGTCCTGCCAGTGATCGTGGATTTATGAATTCATACAGAGGCACATCTCCACACTGAGCTGAATTGTCTAGTCATTTTAAAGATAAATATTGCAGATGGGTGAATAATTCACTTGTACAAATGTTCACTGAAAACAAATTAACTGGCTTGTGTGTACAGGTAATGTGAAATCGTAATAGTTATTTCACTGAATGTTTGAGAAGGCAGTTTCTAGAATTCATCCAGCCTGTCTCAGTAAGTACCTAAGCTACCAAAAATCTTCAAAAACCATCTTTAGAGTCTTGTCCAATGTTAACTTGCAGGTTCCAAAGGGGATGTTAATTAGATTATCACAGTGTGCACACAGAACACTGCAGCTGGGACAGCTGGCAATGATCTTTCCAGAAGTAAACACAGCTCTGTATGTCACACAGAAATGTCAGCACCAACACCTCTTTACAGTCAGATTGGAATAGAGGGGATTTTAAAATACAGACATGAGGGGTGTTCCCAGCAATTCCCAGGAATTGCTCCCACTGTGCCCCCACCACCAAGAGGAAGATGCTGTGCTGGCTCCACAGGCATTTATCACCCGCCAGATTAAGTCTATAAAAAGGGGATTATGGGCAGTCCATTTGCAGCACAACACAGACATAAAACTATAATAAGTTACTGAGATAATGAGGCAGCAGGACATAAAAACTCCTGCATACAAAGAGAGCCTGTGCTCTCAGAACCAACAATTCACTGGGAAGCTCACCTTCCCTCCCAGCCTCTCCATAACCACCTGGGCCGTTTCCTCCGTCTCATTTAGGAGTATTCCCAGAGGTTGGGAGTTAAAAATATAGTTATCTGCTAAGCTGTCGGGGTGTTTTTCCTCTAAAATCCTATTACCTTCCCCATGGCAGTCCCAGCCCCTGCTCAGAACAGGGGTCCAAGCACAGCTCCCCAAACACAGCTTTGAGCCTGTTGATTTTACTAACGACCTAAAGGGACACAGACAGACATCAATCTACAAATAATTAATTGTTCCTCTTAATTCTGCTTGAAAAAGCAACAAAACACATCGAGGAAGGAGAGCCTTACCCAGCAAATGCTCATTCCTAGAATTTGAACGTACTATAACCCTTCAGGAAAAGGTTGGTCGATCAATTTGATCAAAAGAAAAAAATCCCCCTCCAAAATGGAGTCTCATCCAAACAATATCCTCAGTCGTGAGCTGGGCTATACTGGAAATGTCCCATTTTATTTTTCCAGCTTCCCTTTCTACTTCTTTCCTCTTGCTCTTTGAATTTGCCTTTGCCCTGATCCAAGGGGGAAAGCCCTTAATCAAATGTAGCCTTTGCTAGAGGAATATTTCTGAGGCAGACCTGTGTAAATATAGAGTATCCCAATTACCCTTCAATAGCTGTAGCATTTGGGGTTTGAAATGTTTCCCTCCACCATCCTATCCATCACAGAGACCATTCAAAGGCCCACAACACCCTAATAACAGGAAAGGCATTTTGGGAGCACAGCCGAGCTGCCCGTGATATACAGCAAATGCTCAATGGAAATATTTTATTTTCATGGCAGCCAATATATGAGACACAGCTACAGGGATTTAAATATGATACTCAGGCTCATTAGTAAAGCAAGCACAGATAACAAGGATTTACTGAATGTTACTGTCTGACTTGGCCAGCTTTCCCAGAGGGATCATTAAGATGCTAAGAAAGTTTTTTGTCTGTATTTTTTGGGGAAATTAAGTCTGCTCTCAGGAGTTCCTGCATGTTCAGCAAAAAAAAAAACCAAACCAACAAACTTTCAGATATTTGAGTTGTGCTTGGCCAAAACTCAGACAAGCAGCACTTCTGCATGAAGGACTCTTAAACCACTGGCCTGTGGGTACTTTGCCCCTGCTGCCTTCAGCCTGGTGCTCCCTGGCCCTGCCCACGGGCACCAACAGCCCTGGGGCCACCCGTGGCACACACTGGGACCTTTGCTTCCAACAAAGGGCACCCAAAAACCAGCTGCTGCCAAAACCCACAGCAAGAGGTTCTCCACACCCTCCTTGCAGACACCACCCCCCTGTTTCAGCCCACGCTGTCCCTGTGACCGTCACCAGTCCCCTGCTGCTGGCCCGTGTGGCTTCACACCTTGGGTTATTTTTACATAAACATAACCCCTGAAAGTGGCATCACCTGCATTTTGACAACTAACCAGTGAGGTATGAGATTAGCTTGGGCAAAAATTCCCTTTTTTTTCCCCCAGCACATAAGCACGGATTTTCTCTATCACACTAAGTCCAGGTTCCCTGAGCTTTGCAAGGTCCTTTTGACCCATATTTTTATCCTGCACCTTCTTACCCTACATTAGTATAACATTCAAATGACAAGGCACATAAAAGTCACTTTTGATACTTCACTAGTGGGTCTGCAGCATATAGAAGGTCTATATTTTTTTTCCCTCTCAAGTCCTGAACAGGTGATGATGGTTTTTATGTGCTTGAACTGCAATGTGCTCCTCATTGCCTTTAATCTGCCTTTGCAGATCAGTTCAGGAAAGGTTGATATTAGAGAAGTGTTTACTTCAGCTTAATTCATTAACGTTTATGAAGTGCTGTCAAAATACAAAGTGTTGTATGTTTAGTGAGGGTGACTTTAATATTATTGTGGCTTCAACTAATACATAAATAATCATGGGACAAAGTGCTGTCCAATAACTGTCATTGTGGCTTTATTGCATCTACTTAGAGCTCATTTTTGTCCTTTGATTATATTACAGAACTTTGTTTGCCTGTGTACAAGTAAAACACAATTCAACCTGGCTCTATATATCTTCTTCAGGCTGCCTGATGTTCACAGGTTTTCAAGGTTTTTAAGGTCAACATCAAGTCCTTTTGAAGGCAGGAGTTTAATTCATGGCACAGACAGCCAGGTTTGCATGGAGAGCCACGAGCTTTTATTAAACCAGTGAATACACTTGAAGAACAAAAAAACCTTTTGGGCACACAAGCTCTTCTTTAAGTCAGAAACTTTGCATTGTGCAGAGCCACAGAGCACAGCTACAGCTGCATCACTGGTGCATTTGTACAGGGGAAAACTTGAACAGAAACCATTTCATTTCTGAAAAGCAGCCATTTTCCCCCAGAATTACATTAAAAAGAGAAGAGATTTCTTTATCACTCTGTTAGGTCAGGGAGGGCACATCTTCATGGTGCCAGGGAAGGAGGTACAGAGTCAGAAATAGCACTGACCCAGCTCAGCACCACACAAATACCAGCCTGGCCCTGAATTACACACCTGTACAGGTGCACTGGTGAAACCAGCCTGGCTTTTGATGTGGTTCTTCTCACATTTCTAGAATGATCTCGCTCTTTTAGGTCAGACATGGCCTAAATTTGATAGTGGGTAAGGATGGGGCAGTGTCAGTGAGCTTTGCTTTGGGTTAGTGGCACAGCCTGGGCTGGGATGGAGCACAGTGGTTGGATGGTCCATCCAGGCTCTGCTCTGGTCCTGTCTGTAGGATAAAAAAAATGCCACCCTCCCATAACACACCTCCTCATTTGGGGGTTTCTTCCATCTAATCATTCTTCCACCTAATCATTTGTTCATTGGTTACAGGGATCATCAGTAACTTGCACTCCTTTTAAGTTCCATTTCAAACTAAATGGATCTTCTATTGCAGTCACTTGGGGAAAAATCAGTTTTCTGCCTAACCAAGACTTCACATCAATCAGGTTAATAGGAGCATTAGAACATTTCCTAATTATAACTACAAACATTTCTAGGCTTCCTGGTGATGAGAGCTCATCCCATGCCATCATGTTAAATCACTTCTGGGCTGGCTGATGAGCAGAGCACAAACCCCAGGGATGGCAGCAGCCCTTCAGCCTGCCCTGCACTGGATGGGTGATGGGGAGATGTCACAGGGGTGGGCAGAGAGGTGGAGCCCCCAGGCAGATTCACAGGGGTGTCACTCCCATTCAGAGCTCTTTCCTTGTTCCACTTAATATCCTGACACCAGTTCCAGGGCAGCCCCTTGCCAGGCTTTTCCAGCCTTGGGCTATGGTACTGAGCTTACAGGGAGAGCAGGGGAGAGAGGTCAGGCTGGAAAAGAAGAGCACTTGCTGGCTTGAAGGCCAGCAAGGAAACAGCACAGAGCCCTTAAGTCTCAAGTCTATAAATTTAAAAAAAAAAACATACAATATTTATACCAAAGGCATTTGAAAAGTGATATGATGGATCTGATTCATTCAGCTCCAACCAAACACTCAAGTGTATGAAAAAATCCTCACAACATGCTCATAAACCCTCACTCATGGTAAAAGCACAGGCCAATATATCCCAGCACTCTCCCCGCACACACATAGGAAAGTCATCTGTGGGAAGAAATACAATTATTTCACTCCCCAGATTCATTTCAGAATTTGCTTAACTTAATAGAGAAATGGCACTGCTGTGGTTACAGATATCACTGCCCTGCCCTGTGTGTTGGTGTGTCCATCTGAGAAATTCAGTTGTCCCTTATTTCCAGTGCTTAGCAATAATTTTCAAACACAAAATGCATGATCACCATATATGCCTTTAAGGTACATATTCTCACATCTTTCTCTAGGACTCACCCACTTCTTTCTCATTAATACAAACCGAGCTAAGAGATTAAAATTAATGTACCAGTTACAAACTGCCCCGGATCCATTAATCTCAGAACAGTCAAAAGTATCCCAAAAAATACTGCAGATCTTGAGTTGGGTTTTTTAAAGTGCTATTAATAGTAGATACTTATCAAAAAGTACCTAGCTGGCACATACACTTGCACCTTCTTAAAGTTTAATAACTTCAATAACTTGGTTTCAATTCAGCTTTCAGAGCCTGGGAGGAAGCTCTCGTTGGAGCCCTTGCCTGAGGCTTTGCACTGGGGAGGTGTTGGCTGAGCAGGGGAACACCATCCCTATCAAAGGCAGGCAACCAGCTCAGCAATTGCTCCACGTTGGAGGAAAGTCCCCAGAGAAGCTCACTTGGATTTTTTTTCCTCAAAGCCATCCCGATTTCCCTGCAAAGAGCACATCTTGCTGCAGACACTGACTAGGATTGTCCTGATGGTAATCACAGAATGGTTTGGGTTGGAAGGGATCTTAAAGTTCATCTCATTCCTCTCCCCTGCCATGGGCAGGGACACCTTCCACCAGCCCAGGTTGCTCCAAGCCCCATTTAACTTGGCCTTGGACACTTCCAGGGGTGAGGAGTCCACAGCTACTCTTGGCAGCCTGTTCCAGGACCTCACCACCCCCACAGGAAAGAATCTCTTCCCAATATCCCATCTAACCCAGCCCTCTGGGAAGCCATTCCCTGTGTCCTGTCCCTCCATCCCTTGTCCCCAGTCCCTCTGCAGCTCTCCTGGAGCCCCCTTAGGCACTGGAAGGGGCTCTGAGGTCTCCTTGGAGCCTTCTCTTCCCCAGGCTAAGCAAACACAACTCACAGTGGTTGTGCAGGTGCTGCAGGACCTGGATCCTGCCACCACCCCTGGATGAAGGAGCCCCCCCTCTGTGTTGCCCCTGAAGCTGCTCTGCTGGCTCCAGCAGCAGTGGGGCAGAGGGGGCTGTTTGGGCACAGGGGCTGAGAGGGGACTTGGTCAAATGGCACATGGTGATGGCACTGCCTGTGCTTCTGTGCCCTGACCACAGCCTGCAGGGAGGTGGGATTCAGGATCAGCTCAGCACTGACCTCCCCGTGCTTCGATTCATTCTCATTACAGAGCCCAGCGACAACAACGCTGAGTCCTCTCAAACAGCTGCTCCAGGTGTTTGCAGAAGCCAGAGCAGGCTTCAGCTCTAGTATTTATACAGATAATGGAAATTTCTCTGCCAAACCTGACTCCTGAATGTCTAATAAATATTACAGTCGGGGTCTAATCCCTTGCTGCTGCCTCTGTCCTCCTGCAGGCGACGGGAGGCTCGGCCCAGGTCTCACAATTGCAAAGGACTGCACAGTGTGGGAGGGATGGAATCTCTCCTGCTGTTTTTTGTTTGTTGGGGTTTGAGGATTTGGCTTTTTTGGTGGCAGTTTTGTTCTTTTGGTGGTTTTGGTTTTTTTTAAACTGAGCTGTAATTACTCGAGACAGAACTTGCAAAATTTGTACACAGAATCTGTGAGTGTGTTCTTGAAACAAGTAATGGATCAGAAAACAAAGGACAGGTTCTTGAGCTGCTTCCAAATAGGAGGGGGGAAAGTCAGTATCCAAAGCAAGACATCCTAAAGGCTCCATCCATCTCAGTTGTTTTCTTCAGCTTCTCCCCAGACCAAATTCATTTGTTTCCCACATTTACCCACTGAGATACTTGCATGGAAAATAGGACCTTTAATTCCTGAAATACTCTCTATTGCTTACTCCTCAATTAAAAAAAAAATCAGTCTGACTTGCCTCAGAAATTGTTCACTTGTATCATGGAGAATGATGATTTCAGGAGCAGATGGGAAATAAGCAGGAAGAACAGATAAACTCTTTAAGAAACAAGGATTCTGTTTTCATGCAAATTCTGTTTAATAAGAAAAGTTGAGAAGAGATCTGAACAGAAAAGACTGGATGTGAGGAGCTGCTCAAAACATAATTGCTTCTCAGCATAATTCTTCTCAATCTTTCCCAGCAACTATAAACATTTCCTTAAATATTCTTTCCCCCCCCCCTTCTCTTGCAGTATTTCCCAATGACTTTAATAAACTGCTGTGTAACCATCTGAGTGTGAGAAGCATTTGAACAACAAACAGAAGTTACTGGGAGAAGAAAAAAAGTTTTTCATTGCTGGCAGGTGTTTCTAAGAGCTTTTTACAAAGTTTAATTTGGTAGTTTTTCAAGCTGCCTCACATTCCTGTGTAATACAGATGCCTCTGATGCTGTTTCTCGTGTTTTATACCTACGAATGTGCATGTCCAAGGGGGACTGCACACCCACAGAATCACATTTTGCTTCTCAGATGAGAAAAAGCTTCTGAATTTTTGAAAGGAAACTGCACTGGCATCATCTTTAAACAACTGAGTCCTCCCCATTTTTTTTGTTTTCTCAGACCTAGCAAAATAATAAACTGAGACATTAATTGGGAGGGTGCTGGAAATCATCACATACCTTTTGGTCTTCGGAAACTAAGAACTAAATTACTGTAATTGGCAGTTTATTAACAGGAAAATTATGCTAAACAACTTCATGTTGCTGTCAGGATTTATATTTGGTAAGCTGTGAAGATGGGGCCCTTGGTGTAACATTTGCATTTTCTCATTTAGAAAGAACAATGATAATAGATGAGTGAAGCATGTACAAATTATACACCAAAGAACATTTGCACGGCAGTAAAAAGGCTATCTTGATACTACAGTGATTAAGCCTGTTACTCATTAAGATACAGTATGGAGTAAGGGGGAAGGGGAAGTAAGGAACACATTAACCTTTTTTAAAGGCACATATAAAGTGAACTTCGGTCCAAAACATTTGAATTTTGAGCAGAAATAGATTCTACTAGCAGCTGATTATACTGCATTTATTATGCAGTGTTAGTATCAGGGTTTTTTCCTGTACTGGATGAGGTCTAAAGATGTAATGATGACAACCTCTGTTGTTACCCACACCTTTATTTTGGCTGCTGCCTCCCCAAACTCTTTGCCTGTTCACGCCCCGTTTCTCCTGGAAAGCAGAGAGCCCTGTGCATCATGTCAGGGATGTGAGCCAAGCAGCATTCCTGGAGAAACCTGCAGCACTTAGTCCAGAAACCCTTTTTTTTGGATGCTTTTCTCTTATCAGAAATTTCCACTACCCGTCCTAATGTCTTAGCAGTTGACATTCTTCAAAGAGGGATGACTTTAAATATCTCCAATTCCTACAAGCGAGGGAGGATAATGGCAAAGCAGGAGAAAATTGGGTCATTTTAATGCCCTGATGAAAACCAACAGGGACAGTGACATGGGCTGCCTCTGTGAAACCAGGACACAGTGTCCTGCTCTCCATTTGTGCAGAGCTGTCTTCTCTTCCAGGAAACTCTGAAGCACAGCAAGTTCAAATAAGTTATTCAGGAACTCCAAAATTTGACTGGCCCGAGGAGAAATTTGTTGGCTTGAAGGAGATGTCATTAGGATTTGATCAGTCCCTTGGACAGTGGCAGTGTCAGAAGTTTTTCATTCTGTACCACAGCCTGCAGGCAAGACCTTACACAACTGCCCTCCTTAACCATCCTTAGTGACAGAGATGAGCTGTGAGAAATTTGTGCAAGCCACAGATGAGGAGGAGCAGTTGCAGCAGGAAGACTGTTTCCATGGCTGTCACAGGGTTATAGTCCCAGATGTTTGTCTAACCTAGATCTGAAGCCTTTTAAAACATACAGCATGGAGAGGGTGATATCTTATTTTAGCACCATTCCCACCTTTTCCTATCCTCAGCACTAGAAAAGCCTTTCCCTGATGTCTAACCTGGCCCTCCTTCAGTATGAGCCTGTTGCCTCTTGCCACGAGGGAAAACAGATTATACCCATCATTTCTGTAGCAGCCTTTTCCATCCTTGGAGACACTTACAATTTCTATCCTGGCTGTCTGTCCATGTTTTAAGCAATGCCAGTTAAAACCTCCTCACCAGTGCAGTGGAACTGGTCACAGGAGTCAGTGGGAGCAAGAACAACTCTTAAATGCTGCTTCTCAGAAAAATTTGGTTGTGGCTCAGCACAGGACATTTGGTACACTGGTACAACAGGAGCAGCATCACCACAGAGTAAGCAGCAGCTGTAAGCTGGAGGAAGGGTTACTAGAAGGTGTTTCATTAATCTGTGGTGGTTTTGGTGCTGGTGGGATGCAGAAGCTGCACTCTGGGGATGCTCAGCAGAGCAGCTGCAGGGTGCCCTCACTGTACAGATGTAACTCACAGAGTGAAATAATTACAATGAACGAGGAATACGACAAATTTGGCCTCATTCTTCCCCTGTGGAGTATCCTCCAGCACACCCTGTTTCCTCAGAAATAAGGCACTGTTCAGTTTTGTAGCTCTGAGTGAGTGGGGCTGCCTCAGCCCCTCCCTGCTCAGCCCAGGCTGGGTGGCTCCAGCCCAACACATGTATTATGGATCACTTCTCCTTCCACCACACTAATCCCTGTGCATTACCTTTGTATGCAACAACTTGTACATAACAATATAGAGCTCGCTTTCCCTACATAATTAGTTCAGAATCCGATCCCAACATCTTAATTAGGCCTGACCCCTGGAGTGTTTGACCCAGCATCATCCACCAGCTCCAAAATATGGTTACATCCACACTGTACATAAGTATCCTCCTAGCAGCTGTCTGAGTAATTTCCATGTCATTCTCCTCTTCTAACACAGACAAGAGCAGCAATCCCTGGGATGCTGCTGCAGCCCCACAGCCCCGGCTGCCCTACACGAGCTGTGCTCTCATTGCATTCCCACATCAGTGCCAAAGCTGTGGTTACACTCACTTGAGATAACCTACTTAGTTAAACTAGGCTGGCTGCAGCAGCATGCAACTCACCCTGGACTCGCCACCTAATTATATTCCCAGCAGATTTCCTGGGAAAGATTTCCCTAAGCTCCCTGCAGTCACTGCCAGCCAAGCTGAGCAACCTCAGTGGCTTCAGTGACAGCCCCTCAGGGGCTTCAGTGACACCTTTATCTCCGGCAAAGACGCCAAAAGAAGGAGCTGGGGAGCAGTGGAGATCACAGGCTGAGTGTGGACCACAGCAAACCCCCCCACATTTGCAGACATGAAACACTCCAGGGGGAGCAGCAGCCAGCGGGGCTGTATCGCTGAGCAGCAGGCACAGCCCGGTCCCTGGAGCATAGCACAGCCTTCCTCCAAGGAAAGCAGCCCATACATTATGCAAAGAATTTACTGTTGGTTTTGAAATACTGCCTGATAGGAAGAAGAATGAAACACGTGTCAGATGTAAGCCACGACACTTAAAGTGCTGCTGGAAGAAATGCAGACAGCGCAGCAAGAAGGGTGATACAAGAGATGAGTAGACTGACATCTATATTTTCTTTTTCTTTCTTTTTAAACAAGGCTTTTAAATGCACTTTGTTTCATTTTAAAGACCTGAATCCAACCTATAACTGTATAATGTAGTGTCCTCATTTTTGAAGTTAAGCACATAAAAACCAAGCCCAGTGCCCAAAAAACTCCCCAAGCTGCTTTGGCAAAATCAGCATTCACCCAGGGAGAAGGCACAGGCCGGATATGCTGGTGAGCTGCAGTTTGGCTCCTGGTTGCCCTGTGCTCTGGGGAAGCAGAAGAAGAGACTCATCCCCACCTTGTTGCTGGAGTTAATTTTCTTTCCCCCCCTCCATCAGATTGCAGCAGTCAGCAATCAGGTCCCAACCCTCATGTTGCTCATTCCCTGGCCAGCTGAGGGAGGACTCACTCATTCTGCTATTTCATCTCACCCTGAAACACGTCCCCTGCCCCTGAATTCCTCCCTATTACTGTGCAGGCAATAACTAACCTCACTAACCTTCCCTGCAACAGCAGCGGTAATTCAGCTGTGCCTGAGTTATGGGCAGGCCCTCACACCCTCTGAGGCTGTGGGAGTCCTGCCAGCACTTTCCCTGGGTATTTACTTGTCACTTCACTCCCATGGAAATTCCTCTATTTCCTTAATACCCTGAATTACCTGGGAACGTGGGGGCTGCCATTCATTTTTTGTCTCACGTCCTCTCTCGTGACCCCACAGTGTAATGCCCTGTAAGAAAGGGGGTTGTGTACAAGAGGATTTCAGTGACAAGGATTTCAATTCCTTTAGCATTTCTACACTTGGAAGAGTGCACAAACAAAATGAAGCCAAACAGCCACAAAGATCTGTCTGTAAGCTGAAAAGTATCCCCAGTTTCAAGTGCTGCATCCCCCATTTAACAGACCAAAAATTAGAAAGGCAAAATGTGTGTTCATTACATTATTGAAAAGGCTGTTTGGAAGTCTTTCATTTGCCTAAGTTGCTGATTTTCCTTTAATAATGGACACTTTGGCTGTTGCAAGGCTCCACATCCAAGCCTGAGGTACACAAAGAACACAAACACATCCTGTGCTTGCACATACAAGGACAGTTGTAGTCACTATGGCATTACTTTAAAAAAAACCTCTTTTCTGCATTAGGAAATCTGTGATAAATCACATTTTAATTAACTTCATGTTAAACCTTGATGATACAAAGATCCTGGAAGTGAGCTACAAAGCCTCATAGCCTCCCAAATAGGACTCTTGAAAGCAGCACAACACTTGTCTTCTCTGAAGACCTGACTTTGCCCCAGCGTGATATGGGATGGACCTCAACAGCACATGAGGGCTCTGCCCAGCCCCATTCCACCCCAGTTCACTCCAGTCCCATCCTGAGCTCCAGCAGCCAGAGAACAGAGTGATCCCCATTGCTTTGCAGAGCTGGAGCTGGTTCATGGATCCCACTCCAACCTGTCACACCAAGAGACAAAGCTCCTGTTGACTCAAGGAAGAGGAGGATTAGGACCTGTGGTTTTTCCTTTTATTTTGATTGTTTGCAGACCTCCCCCGCTATAGTTACACTATTTGTGTATGTATTAGCCCTGAGACTGGGCTGGGTAATTAGTTTCTGTCAATAAAAGCAGCTGACAAGCCTGTTCAAATCCACACTGCCTTGGCCTTAATGTTTCATAGACACACAAACATCCTCTGCCTTCCAACAGCAAAAGGAGTTGCTTTGCTCAGAAAATCTTCAAATGTAGCCAGCCACACACCTCCACTGATTCCCAGCTTGGATTTACACAGACTCATAAAACAAAAGGAAAACTAATAAATGCTTCTCCAGTATTTCAATCCTCTCACTAAAACTGGGCAGCAGCTTGCCACGAGCTCAGACCCAGCTAGCCACAACATCTGGGGTTTGATTTGTGACACTGAGCACCCAGCTTTATGGAAATGGGAAATTTTAAGAACACTCCCAAACCATAAAGAATTTAACCACGTCCTTAATTTTACGCGGTGTCAGTGCAGGAGATTTAAAAAGCAATAAACAAACTTGTTACTGCAATAGAATCGAAGAGGAATCATAAAGTCACTAAAGTTACAGGGCTAAAATATGGTGAGGAGAATGGACAATGGCAACATTTATTCAATAAAACTCATTTATATGTAAAAGATTGAATAAAAATATATACCAGTATGCAGGCACAACAAATTATATAAAAGAAAATGTTTTATGGGCAAGATGTTTTATATTATGCATGCAAACATCATAGCTGTATGGGCAAAGGTGTTAACCATCTGCAATCAAGCTGTAAAGTGCCAGAGAGGTGATGGGAATTGTGGCACCAGCCATACAAAGGATGACATCTTAACAGTTTTCTGTAATAAGCCAACTGCAAGAGCTACTCCTATTTACTATGTGTCTCCTTCTCCTGAGATATAAACCCAGTCCTCTATCTGCTTATGAAATCTAAATATCCAAAGGCCTTTTCTTGGAGAATGATGGGGTATTAATTCTGATGGCTGGGTCAAATTTCAGCCTGGGTAATTGCTTTCTGCTAAGAGATAGTTAAACTTATAGTTTTAATTTAAAGATGCTCCTCTAGAGTCTGCTGCCTGTGCTGTACTGAGTATGCATTCAAACAATCTCCACTATGGGAAGCAGTATTTTATCATGTTACTTGTGTCCTGCTAAGGTTTACCTCAGCTACTAAAATTACAAAGACCTTATTTAATAGGAAAGGTCACCTTTACCTCCTCTGCCACAAATTTGGCCCTAATATCTTTTACATCCCAAGATCTTTTGTGGATATTACCCTGACTCAGACCAACAGGTAGAAAGATGCTGCAGGTTTTTCCATTCAAATCCATTCCCAGTGTTAACAGAGGGATGTGGCTCAGGGAAACAGCACTGCCACAAATGTCTGGGGAGCACCCAGACGGGTTTGCAATTGTGTTAACTAACCATCTCATGGCAATCAATCAATTAACTGAAGGTGAAAAACTAGTGAAGACGAGTTTGTAGATAAGAGTAAACAATCTGGGCTGGAATTGTGGAGGAGAAAGTGAAATTCCATTTCCAGGGCTGTCAGAGGGATTTAAACGATCACTCAGGAGAAAGGTTTTCTTTTTTTCCCTTTGTTTTTTTCTTTTTTCTCCAGGCTGAGGGTTTCCATAGATCTTCACATTGATCTGAAGTGGCCAGGGGCAGAAAAAGCCAATTTTGGCTGCATTAGCTCGTCTCCCTTCCACTACAGCTTAACACAAAGAGAAATGCCACCCACACCCCAGAAGGACTCGGTGCCAAAGGCTTGCCTCAGAAAGCAGCATTCCAGCCAGGCACTTCAAATCTGAAAGTCAAATGCTTCCCCAAACCAGTGGAGGGAGAGCTCCTGAACTGGTCCCAGCCCACACCCCCCGGCAGGCAGAGGCTCCAGGCGATGCCCACGTGCCAAGGGTGGAACAACTCACCCATGTGTAAGTGGAGTTGAGGGCTGGGTAGTTTTTTTTACCCCTACCTTTATTTTTTTTTCATCTGCAAAGGCATTTATCTCTCCCCTTGCTGCCCAGACTTCTATGCTGTTATTTGGAAGCTCTAAAGTAAAATTCCCCACTATATAAGGTACCCTGGCAGGCAGGGCCCAGGCCCTGGGGTGAGCAGCAGCTCTGAGCATGGAAAGGATCTTGCATGAAAGTGTTAGTTCTGTGCTGGTAAAGTCTCTGAGGGAGCTGCTCTTGTCCCATTCCATTCAGAAAATGCCTCAAAACCAGAACATTTTCTTTTAAACAGAGGAACTCTCCTTTTCCCCTCCAGCCCCCCATCCCTCAAACGAGCTAAAGAGCCCCTTTTCCAGCCCGTGGAACTGAATTTGCCTTTACGAGAGGAGTTCAAAGGCTCTGGGACCAAGGAGCCCTGGCCTGCTGCCTTCGAGCTCCCACAGAATCCCAGGGGCAGAGTGGTTTTGTGGGAGAGGACCCCAAGCCCACACAGATGATAGATGGTGCTCAGTCCCCACTGAAAAGGGGTTCAGGACTGTTTTCTGCTGCGCCCCAAAGCCAGCGGGAGCTGGAACAAGCAGCACCATTTCTGACTCTCTCCCTGTTTGCTCCCTGCACAGAGGTTATTCTGCCTCGCCTTCCTCCAGCTCTGCATACAACCAGCACAAAGTGCAGCAGCCACACAGTGTCATTTTTGTAATTAAAGCCCCTGACACCGACTTTCCTGTTTAACCTGCTGTATTGGAGCCGCTCTCTGTTCTTCCTTTAATGTGGCTGCTGATCTTTCAAAGATCTTGGTTGTGTCTCAAAAGCCAGCTGGAGGTGGACTCTTCAAATGGAGTCAAAGAAAAATCGACGTGGGGAAAGTTAACTAAACTTTAACTCAAAGAAAAGTTTCCCCTTCGGTTTGGAGCAAATATTGAGACCTGCTTTATTACAAAGCCACTCCGCCACATCTGTCTGGCTTAACACATACACAGTTAATCTCTAGGCCAAAAAAAAAGTTGAAACCCGGGAAAAAGAGAAGAAATGGTCGTCATAAATGTCATATTAAATGGGAAGATCACAAGTTGAGAAGCAGAAGGTTGGATTTTTTCTCGTATCTTTGTTTAATCACAGCAACTGTGTTCGTTCTGTAGACTGCAACACAATGGGGCCATCCCTGTTCAAACAGGAATGACTATAAAAACACCAGACAACCAGATCAAGAGACACTTCAGCGGGAAAGTAAATTCAGGTGGAGTGAAATCTATAGCACACTTTGCCTGCTGAGTATTCACACGTACAAAAATCGATGTTCAGGCTCAAACATACAGAAAAATGCCACTGCACAAATGATCCTGGAAACTTCTGACTGTATTATGATAAAAACATGTTCTTTTGCTGGCGTGTTTGCAGGGGTGGAATAGTTCACCAGAGTTAAGTGCTCAAGGCAGGAATTTGCTCAGGAGTTCAGCATCCTGGGAGACTGTGGGGTGCTGGTGTTTTAGGCAACTTCTGCGAGGGTCTGTCCTCTCAGGGCAGTTCTGTGCTGGCAAAGAGGTCACATCTGTCCTGGAGTCAGATTTAATGGCATAAATCTGCAAGTTCTTGCTGATAGAAGGCACCAGAAACAGGGCTACCCAAAAATCCTCTCTGCAAACTGAAGAGGCATCTGATAGTTACACGATAAGAAAATCCTTGATCTTTGCTCTTGTTGACAGAAATTACACATCTTGGGGCTGCACATATTTATGGAGTTTTAGACAAATAATAGGCACCATGGGTTGGTTTTCGGAGCTCTATTTGCTTTCAAATTTAGAGTAATGAATAAACCCTTGGGCACTAATTCTGGAAACTGAGCCTGCCTTATGAGATTATCTGCAGCTCAATAGTCAGGGGACAAGGGAAATAAAAGGATTCACATTACGAATTTTATAATGACTTACTGCTCACTTATCTGAAAAATAGTTGGAGTCATAATTAGCCAGCCTTTTCTGTGCTTTAAGGTGCAGAGATTTCTATCTGCTGCACACCTTAAAATTTGCATTTTAATGGGCTAAAGATGTATATCAGTAATAGCACCAACGGATGCTCTCTTATCACAAGTATTAATACAATATATAGCTTAGGAGACTCACCTACCCACAGTACAGCAGGTTTGATCAATAAAGAGCACACAGTGACCAAGGCAAGTCAAATCTAAATGTCACTGTACTGACATGCCTCTAAATAACAACCCCCAGGCTGCAGTTTGAGGTCAAAACCATAATAATGCCACGAACATGCAGATGGTTCAGCTGGCTGTGGTGAACACGGGGTTCATTTTCACTCGTGCAATTGGACGAGGAAAAGTTCAGTACAAAATGAAGCTGCCCATGGGTGGAGAACAGATTGCTCAGGAACGGACCCCAGAGTCCTAAGCATCATATTATGGATTTTTAAATACTTTTTTTTCAAGAAACAAAAGGCTTGACTTCAACTAAGGCAGCAAATTTTTCTGGCTCCTGTTTATTTTTAATTCTAGATCTGTAATAGAACTAATAACTGCTAAGGAGGCTTTTTTCCTTCAGCTTTTAGGAGCAACCCTAACCTTTCATGACCAAAAGGCAGAGCTACTTCTCCCTCAGTATAATTTCTACAACCACAGCAGCGAGGCAGGGAAAAGAAAATACATCTGGCAAAAGAAGCCACTGGTGAACAACCCAACATCATTTCCACAGCTCCCTTTGTGTGGTTTCCTGGGAACACTCTGAGCATCACCCAGCTCTTGGCCTGCACAGAACATCAGCACCACTGGTAATAGGTAATAGTTAATCCATGGCATTATATATTATTCGAAGTTAATTTCATGCATTTATATTCAGCTGTTTCTGCAACAAATTTAATCTGAGCAGGACAGTGAGAAATCCTGGTGAAGACCCAAGCTGAGAACAGATCAGCCACTGCAACGGGATGGGGAACACTGAGAAAATATTTTATCTCCTCCTGTTTCAGTCCAACAGAGTCAAGGAAGAAAAACATGACAATTGTCAGCTGTGAGTGGCACCAGCATTGCTTCTGGATCCAAGTTACTCCAAGAGTTCAAGGGAAGTGACTCTGCAGCTCGAGAGGTGAGGTACCTTCCTCAGACAAGGGAATTAATTGCCACCCCCAAAATTATGAACGCTTGATTTCCTTCAGATGGAGGCAAACACCATTGTTTCCCAAACACTCACATTTATAGAGTTTTACATGTGCCATCCTGGTCCCAGTTTCCAACAGAGCTGTCAGAGCAGCTTCTCCCAGGGGGACAATGACACAAGCAAGAGGAGGCCACAGAAGGAAGATGGGAAGTGCTACAAGAGGTGATGGAGGCCTTCTGGCACATGAAGTGCTTCATCTCCAGATGATATATTCCTCTGACACAAAGAATTAGAGAAAATGACGTATTTTGCTCTTTAAACATCAAAAGAAATATTTAGCTTGGGAAGATTGGATTAAACAGGGATTAAGTTCACTGTTGAAGCTGTCACTCCATGGCTGGAGGGAACCAGGGGGCTGAGCTGCCTCCTTCCTGCCAGCTTTTCCAAATGTTTCCCTGAAATAACTTCCAGTTTTAGCTCTGCTTGGTTGTGCATCAAAACTGGGACTGGGAAGGGAGACCAAAGCTGATATCTGTCTTTTTAAACCTGAGAAAATCACGGGGACACAAACCTGAATAGTGGCAAAACTGCAGATAATGAGTAAACTTAAAGGAAGACAGAAGAGAAAAAGCAGAGCTATACACATGAAACTTAAAGTATTCCCAGTGAGTGAATTCTCTGGAGAAAAGTCCAAAAAGCATCTCCTATTTTTAGTGAGGGTCTGTGGTAAATGTGTGTCATCCAAGGGCACATAATTGAACAGCAGAAGGATTGGATAAATCTGCTAAAGTCTTTCAAACCCTCTGGTCTTCCAGCAAGTGTAAATGGTGTTTGAAATACCCAGCACTTTGAGGGGTCTTTGCAGTGGCAGCAAGAGAACCAAGTGGCCTTCAAGAGAACAAAAATCAGCCTCCAAGAGAACCAAAATCAGCCTCAAAGAGAACTACAGAAACAGAGCCTGGCTTGGGGTTTTGATTCAGACTGGCTGGGAAACAAAGATTCATTTCATAAATGGAAATGGATTTTAATTTGCATTATAACTGAAACAAGACACTCGGAGGGAAGCAGGAGAAGGAGGAATAGAGACAGAAAGGGGCAATATCCACACTGTAGCCTGGTGATTACAGCCCTTGCTGCAATCCAGGAGGTCTGGGTTCAAGTGCTGCAATCCCCAAAGCACCAAACCCCTGTCACTCCAGTAAATAGTTGCTCTCACAGTAATCACAGAAGGACTCATATCAAATGGGCCATTTCTCTATCAGAAGATTACTTTAAACACTTTAATCAGAGGACCTACCACTTCTCCTCATCAACAATTAACAGCTCCTCAGAATCATCCCAAAAGGGAGCTCAGATGGCTCTCACTGACAACGCCATGGATGCCAGTCAGGAAGACAGATTTCCTTGCAAATAAAGTTTCCACAATTGAAACCCTGGGATTTTCTGCAAAAATCTTCCATGTCTTGTAGTTAGGGCAGTCCCTCCCAGTTGGAATTAACTCCTGGTGGTGGTACTACTGAGCTGTATTATTTTGGTTTTTTTCTCTTCAAATAGACATCTCAAAATTTTAATAAAAATACAGTGACTTTCCCTTCAGAAATTTTTCTCCGTTTTCTTTTATATTCCGGGGTTTTCGTGTGTTTATATAGGATCATAGGTGTTAAGAACACCCTTAAACCTTAAAATCCTTAAAAAACCTTAAAATCATCGTGTCCAACCACATGACAGAGGCAATTGCAAGTAGCTGATATGGAGAAATCCATATCCAACATTACCACCTGTATTCACGGTCTGACAGGCAAACCTGGCTATTAATATAGTTTGTGTTTGTTTTGTCTTCTCTGGCTTAGAACTTTGCTTGTTTGGGGGCTGAAACCTCTTTGGCATGTTTTCATAACATAAAACTGTTGAATAAATTCTTTACAGGTTCTTCAGCTTGGAAAGAAAATAGGGGGGGGGGAATAGCTAAATATAACAATTTTATCTCAGTAGTATTTATATGTATATTTAATAATTTAGAGGGAATTAACTCCTATTTAGATGGAATAAAAAATTTAAAAACCAGCTAAGATTATATGTAATAAACCTAAATATCCTAACTCTTGCCTCTTTGTATTTGTCCTTCTTTGTAAGTCATCAGCCAGAAGTTTTCCAGAGCCATTCAGGCTCCCAGGTGAGTCAGGGATGGGGGAGGACCTGGATGCCACATTGGCCTGCTCAGTCCATGCATATCCCTCCTCAGTTAATGATGAGATCCCTTCCTGGTAATGAAATTCTTCCAATTATCACTCAGAGATCCTGGTTATAAGCCTTGAGTATCCTGTGGCCTCATTTCACAGCAATCTCCAGCAATGAAAGGTGCTTCTCCCCCATGTTTACCTGGGGGTGAACATAAAAGGAGACTATAAAGTGCCTCATGATCTACCAGGAGCAGGGAGATTGCACTGAAATTCAGGAAGGACGTTTTCAAAGGCACAGATCTCAGTTAGGAGGGTGGCTGCAATCTGTGCCTTTGAACACAGCCCTTGGTGCTTGAAGTTGGGCTCCAAAAGGAAATTCGGCTCCTGCCCACCCGATCTGGGACGTGCTGGCTCCCACCCCTGCTCCTGATTTACAGGCACAGAGAAACCCCCTCCATCTACTCCTCTTGCCTGAAGAGTTTATATTTTAAAACCCCATTGCACGAACTTGTGAAACCTCCAGTCTGTTCCAGGAGAAAATCCGAGCAAAATGCGCCTGTCCTGCTCCTTTCCTTTCTGCTTTCCTGAACTGCCTCTCGCCTCTATTTTTATCTTTTCTCCCTGAAATTTCTCAGGAGTGATACTGTCTCATCTTGTCTAGTCCTGGCTCTCCTGGCCAGACCAGCAGAGCAGCCCAGGTCAGGCACCTGAGCACAGCCACCCCAGCTGGGATGCCGGGACAGGACCATCTGGAGCATCTCAAGCTCCAAAATTTCATGGCAGGTCATAAAACAGCACTTGCTAGAGGTCAAGTGTACCATCTACATTGGGCAGGTAAAAAAAAATTAAAATACACAATTATGTGCTTGTACAAGAAAAGCAAGAATAACTACGAAAAGCAGGTATTTCAGCTAAACTGATGAGTTTACACAGAAAACAACTGCTCAGGTAAGACAAACACAACTGGCTGCTCCATGCTGATGTTTAAACATTGCCATAGAAACAGGTAAAATTGGGGAATAGAGGGATTTGGTCTGAAATGACACAAAACAAAGATAGTCACAAGTACCAGACCCTCCACTTGAGTTAAACCTTCATCTTCTAATCACCTGCCCCAGTGAAGAGCCTTGTTCTGCACGAGGCTGATCACAAATTTTAAAGCCAGTTCCTTCATTGTGATTAGTTTTTGGTTGCCTCAATTTTCTCCATTCAAATGTACATTCAAAAACTAAAAGAGGTTTATTGCTGCCTGGGAAAACTATAGACCACTTGGATTTAATTGTGCCATGCTGAAGCAAAGCTTTGACTTGTATATATCTTACTGAGAAAATTAAATGTTTTCATCATCCAGCCATACTGAATAGTTAAGACTGGCAGTACTACCCATTAAACACACAGATGCTTTTAAGTTTGATTAGGGAGCTGTAACAAACAGCCCCAGTTTTCATTAGCATGTGGAAAATAAGGTAGCAGAGTTGAAAAGGCACGAAAAGTTACTTAAGGGCTAAGAGTAACATTGAAAAATCAGAGCCCTGTGGGAAAAAAAGCTCAAATACTGAACAACTGGGAGGCACCCAGGGAAGGGTTTTATTCCCAGCACAAAGCAGGACACAGCTGCCTCCATCCCTCAGCACACAGGGAGGCTCAGCTCAGGCAGAGAAAATAATCTTTACACCTTCCACAGAATTAAAGTCTTTGCACACACCTGCCAAACAAGAATCACAGAGATTGCAGAGTTCCATTTGTTTCCTCTATATATATATGAAAATAAAGAAACAAATAAAAATTAAAGGAGAGGCAAGAAAACAAACAGTGTCATCGTTCTCCTGTTTAGGATGTCATTCAAATACTCCTTTTCTTTGCATATGGTGAAATTAAAAACAAACAGCAGAAGATGACAACTTTTCTGTCTCACTGACCTCAAATCTCTGCACAAATAGCTGGAGAGTTTGTACCCCCAGCATCTGAGACAGTAACACTCAGTGGATTTATTGTCTTAATACCACCCCTGACAACTGGAAACATCCATCCTATTTTAGCAAAAAGGGAACAGCCTGACCAGATATGAGGTGTGTGGCTGAGCTAAAAATTTAATCTACAAATCCTAATCCAAGACCTTTCCCAGACTCCAGTCACTCCATTTGGGTTGGAGGGTTTAATCCACACCAAAGCCATCCCCTGGGTTTCAGGGTTCCCTGGGGACTCCCAAATATCTTCAGAATTCGAAAATTAGTTAATTTTCAGAGATTCACATGTGAAAAACTTTAACCTAAATACACATCCAAACCCCTGTATGGACTAGAGAGATAGAAGGACCTTTAATACTTACTAGAGCTGTGATTCTCTGTTTATCTTTGAGACCTCAATTACAACCATCCTTCCTGGTTTTGTAAGGTCCTTTGCCACAAGAACATTCCATAAAACTCATGAAAATCCAACTTTTAGATCCTTTGGTCACTTGTTCCATTAAACAACACCCATGAACCCCCAGGTCAATTTACTGATTTATTGCTAAAGTGCCACAGAACTCACAGACAGGGTGCCAACATACAAATTTAATAATTCCTTCACTGAACATTTCAGTGCTTGGGAACTGAATATGAAGGGAAAAAAAGTAGAGAAAGAGGCACAGTCTTTATAAGCTTCCATTGCTGGGAAATGCCTAAAGTCTTCACTTTAGACTTTTCCAAAATGATGCAACAGAAATGGATTTAAAGGCTTTCTCCTTTAACATTTAATCCAAGATGAAATATAATATACTGAAATATAACTGCAGAGTTTTGAATTTGTTAGGAAAATAAAGACAGTTTGGTTTAAGTTAGAACTCCCTAAGTTTCCTGTTGACAGGAAAAGCAGCAGTGAGATCCCACCTCAGGGTCCAGACCCTTATTGCTGAAATGCATCACTGCCCACTGGGAAAACCCACAGTCCTGGCAGGGTTTGGGCTCCTTACATGTTAATTTTTCCTCCAGCCGTGGGGGATACATCCAGGCAGGTTACACAGGGTCATGATGAGTGGGTGTCATTTCTTTCTCTAATATTTCTGTTACTGTGCAAGAGGGAGAAAAAAGAAAGCATCAAATGCAAGGAGGAGATAAAAATCCCATCTGGTTTCCAAATGTCCATGTGTCTGAAACACAAATACTTCAGTACCCTTGGTCCACTCAGATGATGACTTGGAAAGATGGAGCCAGGTAGAAAGAAAGAGGAAATAAATTGAAGTGTGTCTGTGTGATGGTGCTTTACAGATGGAATCACAGAGTGGTTTGGGGTGAAAGGGACCTCAAAGATCATCCAGTGCCACCCCTGCCATGGGCAGGGACACCTTCCACCAGCCCAGGTTGCTCCAAGCCCCATCCAACCTGGCCTTGGACACTTCCAGGGATGGGGCAGCCACAGCTTCTCTGGGCAACCTGTGCCAGGGCCCCCTCACAGTAAGGATTTGTTCCTGACTAATCTGACCCTGTGCCAGTGTGAAGCCATTCCCTCCTGTCCTAGATGAGCACTCCCTTAATGGGCTGTGCCTGAAGCCACTGTTTAAACAGCATTAAGCAGCTGAAGGACAAGTTCTGCACCTCCCAGCCAGCACCAGGAGGACCTGAGGGGGTGACCCAAAAGGTGCATTAATACAACAGCTCTGGGGAGTACAGAACAAACTCTGCAATTTGGGTTAATGGCCACTGGTCCTCCAGGGAAATAAGCCCATTGCAGTACATCTGCAGTCTGTCCGGGATTTCACTCCAAAGTATTTATGTCCTACTATGTCCTACTGGCATAAAACAGCTCTCTCCTCCACCAGTTTTATGAGGATCTTTAAGTACACATAATTTTCAATGTAATTGCATAGGAAGATGTGCATATGAAATATTACATTTACTGATGTGTCCTCAGGTACGTGAGAAACGGCTTCGTTTTACCTGTCCTAAAAAGACCAGAATTTCCATATAAAGAGCTGTGCAATCCAAGTTCACGTTCCACAGGGATTTTTGTAGGCTCGAGTCCAAAGTAAACTAATGAACAAATGAACTCGAGAAAATTCTAAAAGCACGCTCTGTGCTGCTCGGGCTGAACCAGGAGAAATCCAGTGACCTGGGAATTCAACTGACGCATTCTGGGGCTTCTTCAGGACGCACATTTTGTTGAAAGTTAACTGCTTCCCTGCTCAGGGGACTTCCCAACTCCAGCCTTCAGCAGAAATAACATTTCAGCTTCTAAATCATATTAAAACCAGAAATGGTGCAATAGAAATATAAAATTTCTAATGCCTAATTGAGAACAAGTCCCGAGCAGGGAGGAGGTGACATTGCTGGGGCCAAGGGGAGAAGGCTCCTGGGCTCTGCTCTGAATTGCCTGGCTCACTCAGGGACTGACTGGGGAAGAGCAAGAATCAGAATGGGAACGGTTCCAGGAGTGGAAAAAGATATACAGCAAATGAAAGGACTTTATTATATGGACTTTACAGTTCTTTGGAACAAGTTGCTCAGGTCACCCTCCACAAACACCTGTGAGTTAACCTAAGTATGGTACCCAAATTTTTTGCAGATGATTCCTGGGAAAAGTTGGGAGAGTACTCGGGATTTCACTAAAGGAGACAGGGAGAGTCTTTTGGAATCATTGTTTTATTAACACATGGCACTAAATAATTGAAAACTGTGAGTTTAACGTCCGTGTTACTGTATCAGGGAAATCTGAGCTGGAGCATCCAAGCAGTGCCTGAATTATTCACTTGTCTGAAATGAATCTCATGACTTTGATACATTCCACAAAAAATACTGTGGATTTTTATCTGGAGATGGGAGTTAAGAGATGAAAACAAATTACTGGCAGATCCTGTTGCTAAACATCCTAGATAAAAATGTCAGATGAGATCTCCCTGTTTAACCTTGCCTATCTTCTCACCCAACAGAGAAAATTACTTAGGATTAGGAAATCTCAGAGGTCTGTTTGATTCAAACTACAGAAAGGAAATTTAAAAAAAATCAAACTAAGCATTCTTGAGCTTATTCAGCCTTCTGGCCTTTGGGAAGTACCAACACAGAGCCTGTGACCCAGCTGAACACTCCTCAACCCCCCTTTGCCCTGTGAACTTCACTCCTGCAACAGAGGCAAAGAAAACACAAAACTGCATGTTTTACAGCCTTAAATACTCATCAGTCTGTTCCCTTTAATTACTTTCTCTTAGCACTCCAGTGGGTCAAGGACACCAGAATTGTGCAGCATCTGGGATCCATGCTGTGTTTTCTGAAGAGAAAGAGCAAATGGAAGTAGGTGTTGACATTGCATAAGAAACATGGTATTCCTCAGCAGACCTAATGGGTTATTACACAGGAACAAATGAAAGGTAAACTTTGCTGTGTGAGAGCCTCCTGGCAGCAGCGAGGCACAGGGAGAGAAATGCTCAGGTTTAATTTAAAAAAAAAAAATACTGCCTTGATACAATTTATAAAATCAAATAATAGCCCAAATTGACTGAGGACGTAACTTGGTATAATTTCACCAGTCATGCAGACTTGTAGCAGAAGTGAATTTTCTCCAACGCGTTTGCTGTTAATGAAAATCTGCCCATGGAATTCTTCCCTCAGACTTGTGAGCTGGGAAGGTCTGGCTTGTTGGACAAGCTCAGGTGAAGTGCTGGAATTCAGCCCTGGATGATGATGGCACTGTCCTCCCTCCAGGACAGAGCAGAGGTGGCAGTGGTGAAAGTGCAGTGGCAACTTCTGTTTTTCACTCTTTGTGGAATTGTAGATGTTCGGATATTGCCATCTTTTGGTAAATAAAGCCACAAACCAGTGGGCATTGATAACAACTCTGGTTAGGGCTGGATTGGGAAGAAGGTTGTTTTATCTTAATGCAAAGGGCCTTGAGGAAACATCCCATCAATCCCATCCATGGGCTTTGAGTATTACAATTTATTACTCACAGAAATGGAACAATTGAACAACTGGACAGGCAGCCAATTAAAACCCAAAAGACAACTGCACATTTCAACCTTCCCCTTTTCCTCCTCCCAATCCCCCTTTATTTTTTGGAAGGGATGTTCCCTTTAATATTTTCCTGAAGAACCTTCCCCTCACCAAAAGCCACAGAGTAACTCAGTGATGGAAAACCACCCCTGTGACGAGTGCTTTAGTGCTTAAAGAATCACTCCCAAAAGTATCACCAAAAGCAAGTTTTATATAAATTTGTCACCTGTTCCCTGCCCAGGGCCCTTCTCTAATTCAACTCTGGACTTTCTGTCACTGACACATGGGAAGTTATTCTGTCTTCTGCTCTAGAAAAATGCCAGTGGCACAACAGGTAGGAGCAGGGATTTGTTTTTTCCCTCTCTTTGCAGCTGCATTTCGGGATGGAAGGCTCTGCCCCACACCTCCCCACTGCCAAGGGGCACGGGGTAAAATGAGGAGGAGAAATGCCAACAAACCCATCCCAAGCTCATTTTGATCCCTAAAAAGGTTTCTGAGTGGTTTTTGTTGATGTGCAAATTGCTCTGCCCTTCTTCCTTCTTACTTCCACTTGGCACAGAGATGAAATGGTAAAAATATCCCCATTTTTCTGGTGCTGTTTCCCATCTGGAAGCACACATAACCCTGGGGGGAAGTGCTTGACCTTGTCAAATCTTCAGTCTGATCACCTGAGACAACACCTGGGAGCTCTTGAGTGACACCACAACTCCTGCCAAAATCCCTGGAACAGAACCCCTTCCCCTTCTGCAGAGGAGGGGAATCCCATACTCTTCAACCCCTGCTTCCTTTCCAGAAAACACCTACAGCCATCAGCAAACTCCAAGAAAAGTGGCACTGATTTTGCAATTGCAAGCACACTTAACATTTTATCCTTGCTCTTTTTTATCCTGTCCCTTCCAATAGTCATTAAATTTATTAAGTGGCTTCCACAAGTGACTCCTCTCACTTCCAAAAAAGACCAGATTATCAGCACAGAATATATATCTAGGTTCAGTTCCTCTTTTCTTATCTTTTCTGACAAACCACTCTCCTTCACAGTTTTATCTGTATAATTGATGAACCACACATGACATAATTTACAGCCCTCTCCAGCAACCTTCTAAACTGCACACCAGTCATTCCAGGATCACACTCTCTCAACACTGGTGCTCCAGCCAGCCACTATAAACTGATTTTTTTTCCTTTACTCTATACAAAACTACAGTGGAATAACCAAGAACAGAAGCTTAACCAAGATTTCAGACAAAATATGAAAAAAAAAAAAAAAGAGGGGAAAAAAGCACTAAAGTTGGCAGAATTATCTGCATTTATTGTTTGTGCACACAAAGGCACAGCCCAGCCCTTTGTGCAGGTGAAGGGAATTCAGGACTAGTAGACACACTAACAGATGAAGGAAAAGGATGCTGCTCTGCCTTTCTCTTAATGCATGGAAGGCTTTGCATCCATTGCTCTCTTATTAAGAAACCAGGAGCTCTGTCTCAGGAAGAAAACTCTTCCATGGCTTTTCCTTATAGTGGGAGAAAAATGAACAGCATCAGTCCTTCCAGGAAGGGTAGAATACAGCAGCAGAGAGAAAGTAGCTCCTGCATAACAGAAGCCACCCCTACAGGGATGGCAAACATGAAAGGGTGTCTTTATGTGGCCTGAAACAGATTAAAGATCTCTGTGAATTGAGGGAAAATAGAGAGAAAGCCTCTCCCAACAATTACAAGAAAAATAGAAGGGCACACATACATGCAGAGAGAGGAAAAACACAGTGGAAATGCTAGAGCCAGCCCCTAATTCACGTTGCTTTATGAATTCATTTTAATTCAGACTTTCAGCCTGGTCTGATGTTCAGAGCTCACTTCCACCCAGGAAAACGGCAACCTCTGAGCAACACTGAGCACACACAGCTTTCCCTTTCCTGCCCATTTCAGCTGGATTATTTTATTGGGAATGTGTTTCTGCTGTGGTAGGCAGGAGCCTGGGAAGAGGAGATAAATTCTCCTAATGATGGTGTCTGCTGTAACTCAGTGGTGGGGCAGCACGACGACCTGCAGACAGGAAGGCACCTGCCTGGAGCAGCACAGAGGAGCCCCTGGGGCTGCCTAAAGCTCTCAGAGAAACACTCAGAGCAGCCCTGGGAAGAAATCCCGGTCTTGTAGAAGAGGCCCTCGCTCTGTTCCCCTGAAAAACCTGAAATTTTATATGTATTATAGAAATTTTTGGTTTATTTTCCAAGGCTCCACGGTGCCCTTCATCTTAGAGGATTTGCAAAACCCACCGTTCCCTTCAGGCTACTCCCATCATCTTAAGGTATCGCTGAAAGAAAAAGCCCACAATGAGCTGAAAATCAACATTTACCCTCCTTTTCTACAGGTGTTGTTCAGGAAATGCCCCCTGCAGTCAAAGGTGCACAACCACAGCTCAGCAGAGCGGCACCATCAGATTTATTTCTGACTTCAGGTGGAAAATGCGTTGTTCTTTGATAAAAAAAAAGTGCTTTTATTTTTAGAAGTGATGTCTCAAATATGCATGAATGGGCACATGTCTTTTCCATTGAGTGATTCCAAGCAGAGGGTTTGGCTCAGGTCCTGCCACCCCCTCCTTGTTAGACCTTGAAAACAAGCTTTGAAACACGGGGGGAAGTTCCACAGAAGGAGCTGGAGAAGGGTCAGGAGAAAAACCTGCTGTCAGTGGGAGAGTGTCATGCACTGTAAATGGTCAGAAAAGGTGATGATCAGAGAGACAAATTAATTTTCATGAACTTCCTTCCCCTCCTGCTGAAAAGCCCGAATTGAGGAGCCTTTTCCCTGAGCACAACACGGAAGCTCTGGGGAATGAGCTCGTTATCTGGGCACCACACTGGGACAAGATTTGCTGCATATTAGCTTTTAATAGGCAATTGCTGACTATTTGCAAATCAGGAGTTATCTGAAAGTGTGAGGATGAAGTTGGCTGGCCCTATTTTTCTGCTTCTAACTGAGAAGGAGAAACTGTGGCCGGTTCTTCCTTCTCCACAGCATCCAGAGCCACCAGCCCCGTGCCTGTTCCCTGCTCACCTCCCTCCAACGTGGGGCTTCTCTGGGCCCCTGACCTGTCACAATGAACCACCACAGGCTTTGCCAGTGGCTCCAAGCAGGGAGGGAGAGAGGGAATAGCTGGAAATTCCTCTCAAGCCACTTCCCAGTTACCATCCCACAATATTCCATCACACTTGGGGCAGCACAGATTGGAGGAGAATCCCTCATGTCACATCCAGATATCAACTGGACACTTTAAGAGGTGAACATTCTTTTGCTGTTTAACTTGATGACATACAATAGAGCAAGTGCATAAACATTTGCCTGACAGTTTAAAAGCAGGAGTTTTGCTTCCTTGCCATTTTTTAATAGATCTGCTTAACTACTTTATCATCTGATTTCCAAATTGCCCTTTCAAGCCTTGCAGCAAAATGTGCATAATTGTGATGGATTTTCTCTTTCCCTCCCCTTTGTCAACAAATGCATAATCAAGTCTAGTAAACTAAAAAATCCAAACCACCAGAAACAGCCTAACAAGTTCTTCCAGCTATTTATCTAATTTGTATTGACACAAAAACTCATTAATTCAATTTAAAAGAATAAGTAAGAGTCAGGAGCAAGGCATTTGTGTTTATATGTCCTTCTTGTTGAACATCAAAACAAGACCTCTGCAGGGCTGGTCACATGAAAAAGCCATTAAAGGATTTGGTACTGAAGTGGCAAATTTCAGCTCTGTCATGATAAATGTGTTCAAGTTACTTTGAACAAGATAAAGCACGAGAGACCAAAATGATATGATAAGAGTGGCTTTCCTGATGTTTAAATGTTTCTGTCCCTGGATGCTTGGGAGACTGATATTTAACTGAGGAGCTTAAATTTTACCCTGTACTCTTTAGCTCAGCTTTGAGCTCAATTTAATGGTGTGCCAACCTCAGCCACGCATTTCATAAATGCACAGACCAACAGAGATCCTTCCTTCCCATCAACACGTAGGAAATGGATGAGTGCACGAGTATTTCATCTCCCCTGGCTTGAATTTTACCACCTAGAGCCACAAATGAAGCCTCCAGCAGTCAGAGATGCTCAGCAGCACTGAAGATCACACCACTTTTCAAGCTGTGCTGTGATGCTGAGCACTGCCTGACTTTTCCATGCCCCAGTTTACCCATGTGTAAAATCTGCACGATAAAATGAAGGTGTTTGGAAATTAATTGATACTGGTGGAGCCCTGAGAATCTTGAGTGAAAAAAGGGCTTCAGGAATGTGTAATAGGATCATTAAGTGAAATGCCAGCAGAGATATTAAAAGCAGGGTCAAATTTCTCAAGCTCTGAGGAAAAGTCAAGGAGGGAGGGCAGAGAGAGGAAGACCCCAGAAGAGGATGAAAGTGGAGAAGAGGCAATGAAACAACCTGTCAGACATCAGGAGCAGAGACAGAACAAAGGTCTGAATTATTAAATCTAATTAGCAACTTAATAAAGAGACAAGTCTTTAAAAATGAAAAGCTGAGACTACATTATGAAGGAACTTGAGAGACACTGGTCATGTAAGGAGAAAACAAATGGTAAGGGAGCACTGGAGAGGCAGAGTGCCCTGAGCTGGGGATGGGGCAGAGCCAGGGGGACCCTGCAGAATGAGCTGCACATTCCATTCCCTTTCTCTTGGCACCTTTTGCCTCCTGAACAAATCAAGATCACGGCCAAGACCTCCCCCTGGCTGTAGGTTAATGTATATCCCAGCAGTCTGGTAGCCAGCAGTTCAAGATCCTTTCCATCTCCATTGCTCTGAAATATGTGGAAGCAGATCTGCAGAGCTTTCCATAGGACTGTGTTTTAGTGGGAGTTCCCTTTATGTATTTCCCTGGATTGTGGTGTTGGGCTGTTTTGATTCCACCTGCTTGCTCCATACAAACAAAAATGGGAAAGGGGAAGTCCTATTAAATCTTGTCATGCCTATTCAGTGTTCCAAGGTCAAAACTAATAGGAGGATCATCATCTTGAGAGAGAGAGGAAAGAAGAGAAAGAGAGAGAGAAAGAGAGAAAAGAAAGGAAGGGAGGTGGGGGGGAGAGGAAGGAAGGAAGAAAAAGAAAGAAAGAAAACTGCAAAAACAATCCTAAAGTGAGCTTCAGGGTTAGGCTGTGGGAGAAAAGAGGTGGAAGATAAAAACGAGCACAGACTCCACTGTGGAACTCTCAAGTAAAAAGAACAAACCAAAGATGACATCTTGGGCTGCTTGGGAGGGTGTTTCTTGAGAGCCAAGTTCTTTGTTTCCATAAGCAGGGAGGGTGCACAGATGTGCACACATCTCCATGGTAAATGAGGATTCTGTGAGCAGGGGTTCTCACAGGGATGGCTCAGAATCAGCACTCAGACATCCAAGGGGATGATGGAGCACCAGCCCCTGCCAAGAAAGCATTTCCACAGCCAAAGGAGGAGAGGCTCCTCAGCAGCTCCCCCTCTTCCTTTCCTCTCCTCCATAGGACTTTCCTGGCCACATAACTAATTCCACCAGTCTGATAATTGCCCTTACAAGAGTTATGGCAGCAAAACTGCAACTGCTAAGTAGGATAAATAGCATATTTGTAAAGCAAGAAATCAATAGATCTTTGTTTTCCTTCAGTAACCTTCTTGATGCTTAGTAATTTTTAATGGCCTTTTGGTCAATATCTGTACAGAGAGAACATATTACCAAAAACAACATTAAGGGCATTTGTCACTAAGTTTTTTCCAGTGGGGGCTGACTGTCCTTACCCTAATAAAAACCCTAAAAACCTCTACAGGCAGGAAGCATCACATCCTGGGAACACTGCCTCCTAAAGCAACATTGGCCAAACTGCTGGTAAATGTGTCCAGTTTGTGGGTTCACATTTGAAGAAGGACATGGAAGTGATCAGAGAATCCCAGAATGGTTTGGGTTGGAAGGGACCTTAAAGCTCATCTTACTCCAACCCTCTGCCATGGGCAGGGACACCTTCCAAAAAACCAGGTTGCTGCAAGTCCTATCAGACTTAGTCTTGGGAAGAGACTGCAAGAAGGACCCAGAGCCTAAAAGAAGGGCTCAGAATGTACCCAGTGACACAGAAATAAAGCACACAAAAATAAAGCCGAGCTCACTGAGTTGGCCCAAGGGCAGCACAGAGTGGGAGCAAACACAGAGGGAGCTTTGGTATTAGGGAACGTTTGCCATTAAGGAAAAGGTATAATGGCAATTTACTGTTGGAAGTTGGACAAACTCGACCTCTAAAGAAAAACCTGCAGCTTCCTGGCGCTGATTAAAGTCTGTAACCCAAGGCAGTCATTTCACTTCTTGCCACTCAGAGGTTTTAAACCGCAGAGAAGAGTTTCCCTCTCCTCTCACTGCTGATCCTCCTCTGCTCAGCACGAGCAAACACAGCTCTGCAGGGAGTTCTGCACCCAGCAGGCTGCTGTTTTGGCATCGTTCTGACAGTGGAGAGAACACAGGTGGTACTTGGCTTTTTGTCCTTGGCAAGTTGGCAAGAGTTGAAGAGACTCCTTCGTTTCTTTGAGAACTGAAATAATTGGGTCATTAAAGTATTGAAACGGGCTATTCATGGAAGTACACCAAGGTTGTGCAGGCTCAGGTTTCACGTGGGTGATCTAATGGCTCCTCCAGAAAACAATTAGAAGCAATTTCTGTCTTCCTTCCACGCAGGAATTGATCTGTTCCCAGGCAGCAGCCAAGCAAGCCGAGCCTGACTGGCAGGTAAGTAGAAAATGATTTATGATGGGAAAACATGACACTAATTCTAAGCAAAACCTTGTCTATCACGAGTCAAAGATCATAGAGCCACATCTGAACATGTTCTGACAGCTTTCTTGAGCAGTTCAGCTCGCTGGACTCATGTCTTTGCTGAGCTGATATTGATGCTGCATCAAGATCTTGACATCATCCTATTTCTAATGATGGCACAAATCTCCCTCTTGGGTGGATATCAAAGAGCCATATGGTCAATTAGTTCTGCCCAATGCTTATTAGAACACGCAGCACAGAAATATATATTTTAAATTCTTGCCTGCATTCGAATTGACTGTTGTTAACTTTTTTTTTTTTTTTAAAGTTATGGTGAACTTAGAGGTTTTCTTAAGAAACCCTGGGGGAGAAGTGACATCCAGAGACACACACACAAAAAAAGAGAAAATCTACTCCAAATTTGAGGAAGAAAGAATGAACCCCGTGAAGCAGCAAGTTTATGGTCACAAGGATGTAAAAGAATAAAAATAATTTATTCCCAAAAGTACACGTTGTAGATTACTTGGCATACAAATGTCTTTGTTTAGGACTCCTGACTTCTATTAGTATTAATTACTTTTGCTGGCAGCTTAAAATGTATAGTGGCCTCAAAGCAAGGGCAATACCTATTAAGTTTAATTACTTTCTCCTTCAGCCTAAGCAATAAAGAAGTATGGTGGAGATCTGGTTATTAACTGAGCGTGGCACCCAAATGAAGACACAGTGCACAATAATTGTGTTTGTTGGGCCACAACCTGGTGCTTCTCATCGGTCTCTCCTCGTCCAGGGATGAGATGGGCTGTGGGCAAACAGCAAAGATTCCCTTCCCTTGACCTACTTTGGATAAAATCCCCTCCTCAGTCCCATTTAAGCCCTCATCACCTGCAGCAGAAAGCCCTTGAGCCAAAGGACAAACAAGCAGCTCCTCTCCCTGCTCGTGGATCAGCCCTCATGAGCCAGAGCTTCAAATATTCTGAGGATTTACAAGCTGTGCTTTCTGTCTGATTTTAAACAAAGGAGGTATCTGCCTAGATACCAGCACCTTGCATGGTTTTCAGAAGCCAAAAAAAAATGTATTTTTGCTTGCTTTGAACTATTTCTACCAGCATTTTTATGAAGCTACTGAAATTCCCTCTGAATATGTGCTTTAGCAGATGTTTATCTGGGTTGTGCCTGTGTACCTGTATCTGCAGCTTTGAAACCCAAGTTTACAACTAACTTTGAAATTCCTCAGGAGCTAAGTCACCTCACTAATACGAGATCAAAACGTGACAGGAGAAAGAGCTTGTTTGAAAAATTAACAAAGTAATAAGTGACAATGACTTTCACAGGATCAGGATGCTCAGTCCTGCCACCACCCCCTTCTCTTATTTCAGCTCTTCTGCACAGATTTCTATGTCATTCCCATCATTACTGTTTCCAAAATGGGTCTCTCTACCATGCCAAGTATTTTATAGACACATTTCTTCCTTTCTCACTTTCCATCCCAGAATAAATATAATCTGATCGTGTTTTAGAATAGGATCCCTTCGAGTCTGCTTTCAAACCAGCCTGTGTTCCTAACAGGGATCCTAAGTTATCCCTGACATAGTCACTTGTGAGTGATGTGCCAAAACATTCTTGCCCAAGTATTCAGAAAAGAATGAAAGAGGAATTTCAAATATTTCAGTTCTCCCACTGGGGGATATTTGTTTTTCAAAAAATTCAAGCCCATAACACAGCATATAAAAATGCATCTGCTACTATTTGTCTGATCTTCCCACGCAGGTTTGACAATTTGCATGACATTACTAGACCAGAGTGTGCTAATAAGGATCAAAATGTCTAACTGCCCATTTGCATTCACAGGTCCCCAGAACAGCAATTAGGGAAATATTAGCACAAGTTTAAAATAGGAAGGAAATTCCAGCTTGATTTTTATGAGTGGTTTTTGACCATCTGAAGCATCAGGCACGTGTTAAATTCCCCAAAATGAGGTAAGATCTGGCCTCTATTTTATAACTCAGGGAATACAGAAACATGGGTCCTACTTACAGGTGTTTATTTACATCAATAAAAAAAATCACACAGACAGAATCCATACCATTGACCCTGGAGAGAAAGGCTGTAACCACCTGCCTAAATCCCAGATTAATGGGAAAATCAACGGTGCTGCAGCACAGACACCCAGAGGAGAGAGGCACAACTGCGGCCAGGGAGCAGAGGGATGAGGGGACACACACAGAGCTCTCAGGAGCCTCCTGAGACACGGGGATGTTACATGGGATGGAGAATGTTTTCCCACACAATAGGAGTAAAACTCATCCTTGTGTGGATTCCAGGAGTGAAGAAAATGTTAAGAAAGCAAAACCCCCAGAAACAAAAGGGCAAACAAACTTCCTTGTGCTTTTCGATGTAGGACAAAAATACTGCACTGAGAGTATTTCTCCCTATGCTCAGGAAACCTTTTCCCTATTTATGTCTCTTTCTGTGTTAATCAAATAAAAACTAATCCAAAAAGCAGTAAATTTGGAATGGTGAAGCCCTGGCACAGGTTGTCCAGAGAAGCTGTGGTTGCCCCTGGATCCCTGGAAGTGTCCAAGGCCAGGCTGGATGGGGCTTGGAGCAACCTGGGCTAGTGAAAGGTGTCCCTGCTCGTGGCAGGGGTGGAACTGGATGATCTTTAAGGTCCCTTCCAACCCTACAATTTTACAGTTTCCTGCCAGAGCAGTGGGCATCCTGTTGGGACTGATGTCCTGCCATGCCAGGCTGAGAAGGCAGCCCAGTGCCTCTCCCTCACAGTAACCCTGAGATGACACAGATCTCTGTGAGCTACAAGTAAAATAAACTGAGCACAAAGCATAAAAATAACCAAGGAAAAAAACAGGAACAAACAAACAAGCAACAACAACAAAACTACACCTCAAAAAATAAACATACAAACCCCAAACAAAACTAACAGAGAGACCAAAAAAGTGTTCTGGATGGAGGGAAAACTACCAGTGAAGTATTTTCTGTGGTATATTCCAACCTTTGGGATAAAAACCAGCAAAAGAGGGAGAGTATTTTCAGGAGGGTCTTCACAGTCGGGAAGGGAGAGGTTGCAGCAGAAACCATGAAATAGAGCTCAAAAAGAGGGTGTAGGAAAACAACTGTGGGGCTGTTAAACGAGCACAAGTGAACCTGGAGAGGCAGGAAAGTAACAAACAACTGGCAAACGGCTTTAATTGCCAAACTGCCAAAGGAGTGTGATCTGACAGATTGTCCCCGTGGGCACAGCACAGACTGACTGTCACAGCAGACCAAACCTGGTTAGGGGATCATTTTATCCTGGGTGAATCAGAGGCACACAAGCAGCTAAAAGCAAAACAGGAAGGTTTTGGAGGAGAATTGCCACCCATCATCATTAACTTTATCGACTTGGAAAAGCCTTGATGGTCTCGACAAAATTGCTTCCAGAAGATAAAGGCTAAATGTGGATTATCTCGGGAGATAGTGAGAATAGCAAACCTTTATGAAGATCTGACTGGTTTAAGGAGTCACAGCAGCAACTGCAGTTCAAGCAAAGTTTTTCCAGCACCTGTTTCATTAGAAGATTGCTGGGAGAAGAAAAGCAGCAACCCCCAATTTTGCAGACATCAAGGCACACCTCTCATTTTCTGCATGCAAGGAGGAGGCAGAGAGTGAATGGTGGGTCATGTAAGGGAGGAGTGAAAAGAGGTGGACAAAGATTTCCATGAAAACAGTCCAGGATGTGCAGAAGTGTAAGAAGGGCAAACAAACCCAACATAACTGTAATTCATAAGCCAATGGAGAATGCTGAAAGGTTGAACTCCCCTTCTGGTCCAGGAGCAACAGAAATAAAAAGTAGAACAGGAGGAACAGGTGGAAATGCAAACTACGTAGGTAGACAGTGGAATAACAGACTGGGTGTCATTAGCAAGGGGCTATTGGGCCCTTCTTTTTCATACCAAGCCCATAAACTGTGCATATTTTTGCAGGGTAGAAATTATTAATAATGTTAGAAATCCAGAGTGAAGGACAGATCAGAAACAACTGGTACAAAGAGTCACTTTTTCCCCCTTCACTTAAGACAGCAGAATGCCTTAGATTTAGCCTTTAGTGACTGAAATAATCACTGGTGGTAGAAAAAAAATCACACAGGAAGCTATTAGAGAAAGTACTGCTAAGCAGGGAAGGGCTGGGACGAGCTTATGCTTGATATTTTCCTCTCTGCTTTGTGTGTCTGTGTTGCATTTACCTTCCTTGCACAAAGCAGAGGTTTTTATAAGTTTGTTTTCCCCCCCTCCCAGCTTTCACATTTCTAATTCACATCCAGCATAGAATTTGCTTTTCTTCAGGTTTCCTCCCACCATCATCTTCCCAGGCCCCTTTCCAGCAGCGAGTAACAAACAGTGTTGATCACCTCCTGCTGTTTGTAAAGCTGTACCTGAGAATATCTCAAATTACCATGATAATTTACTATTCTCAATTAAAATTAAAGCACATTGAGACTGAGAAAGAAATTAAATGCAGCAGCAGCCCACCAGGGCACCAAAAACCCACCTGGAAGGTAGATTTATATGTGCAAGTGAAGAGCTCAGAGTAGTAACAGTTTTCACGCTGCTCTGAAGATGCTTTTGGGGAGTACTGGCCTAAATATGACATTATAAAATATCCTATCATTCTGTAAACATTATTTATACATTTACATAAAGTGCATGGCAAAACCCATTAATATGACATGAAGAGTTCTTTTGAAGAAATCAATATTTTCAAAGGATAATTTTTAAAAGATGCATTCCTGAGAGGCACATCACAGCCCCTCCATCTCCAGGCACAACAGGAGATTGTAAAACCTCCTATTAATTTTCCAGCTCACAGACCTAAAAAGCAGGATGCAGGCTCCTGTTTGGGAAAGGGGAGCCTGCCTAGTTTACCTTGGCTTGTCATCATCAACAGCACCATTAATTTAAGCAACACAGAGGTTAATTTAGTTATATCAGGCTTTGTTCATGCAAGGTTCAGAGCCTCTCCCCCTCATTCCAGCCCTGGAGGAGATGGCAGTGGAGGGGCACGAGGGGGTGATGGACACGGGGTGAGGGCAGTGAGGAGGGCAGCAGGAAAGGGGGGGACAGTGAGCTGGGGGCATGTCCCACCCAGGGCTGAGCCACATTTGTCACAGGAGTTTTTGCCAACCTGCTGGAGGCCCTCACTGATAGAAACTCCCTTAAAAAATGAAATAAAACAAACCCAGAATCACAGAATCAACTAAGCTGGAAAAGACCTCTGGGATCAAGCCCAGCCTTTGACCCAACACCACCTGGCCTCTAGACCAGGGCATTCAGTGCCACGAGAAGTCTCTTAAACACCCCCCAGAGATGGTGACTCCAACACCTCCCTGGGCAGCCCCTTCCAACCCCTTCCCTTTCCCTCTCCCTCTGTTCTTACATGTGCAGCAACCATTAGGAGATGTGCTGGATTTTAACCCCATCCCTTCACCAAATAGTCTGTGTTTTATAACTGAGAGGACAGAATGTGGCAGCAGAGATTGCCCTTTGCTGGGCCATAACGACTGCACCACAGGTCTCAACATTCATCTTTGCAAGGTAAAAAAGCTGCCTTAAATTTCATGTTATCCATCTGTTGTTTCACAGAGGTGAAGAAGTTGATGAAACTCCTTCCCTGGAAGTGTTCCAGGCCAGGTTGGACAGAGCTTGGAGCAACCTGGTGCAGTGGAAGGTGGAAGGGGGTGGAATAAAATGATCTTCAAGGTCCCTTCGAACCCAAACCATTCTGTAATTCTATGAATGTGGGGCAAAGTTAATCCATGACGTAAAACCTGCACAAAGAGTGGCTTTACTATCAATAACCATGAGGATACCTATCCAAGGTCTCAGGTTTGCCAGGGAAGTAAAGGCACAGCGTTGCTCAAACGTTTCCACAAAAATTTCTTAAAATGCTTTTTTTTCCAAGGCTGGATACAGAAGAATAGAACATGTGCAACAACATGAGCTCTGCTGGGCCACTGCCTCAGTCTGTCCCTCCTGCCTCACACCACAAACCTCCCCAGGAGCTGTGGGATGTAGAATGCCTTCCCTGACCAAGCACCAGGCTTCTTTACACCCCAGCCATTTCTGCTCCTTCTTTTGTTGCAGGTACTGGAAGAGAAATAATCCACAATTCTTTTAAGATATTTACTTATCCTTCAGGCATAAAAATGTTTCAAAAGCAGCTCCAGCATCCCTGTTACTGAATTGCTGCTCGTTTTCCTAAATTAAAGCCATGTGATACAATGCCCAATTACAGTACTTAGTCATTCCATTATAATCAAGTGTTGATGGCTTAGCTCTTGACAAAAAGTACATTTTTTATATACATCCTTTGGACTCTGCTTGTAATTCTAAAGAGATGCAATTCCAAACATTGATTAAAAAGCAAACAACTTCGGGACTGTTTGTTTCCATATTTTTGCCATAATGATGGTGTGGCTATTTGGGATAGAAGGAAATGGCCAGAGTATAATTAAAACACCAAGAACTGAAATTAGCCAAGGAATGGAGTGCTTTGGGATGCAGCAGGAGAGCTCACACACTGTTTTGCAGTCCATGGCACAGGCTAAGCCCTGCTCTGGTGTGGGTTCAGGGATGGTGGATGATTTTACTGCGAGGGCTGAGCCAACTCCTGCTCCTGTCTCTCCACCCTCCCCGCCCCATGGCTCTCTGCTCCCACCAAATGAGTGTGCAGCAGCTCCCAGGAGACCAGAGTTCACAAATTGGCACATGAAAATTAACAGCTGTCTTTATTAGGTGGGTGGGGAGGGGAGGCAGAGCTGTGTTGCCTGTCAGTGTATCAGGATAATTCACTCCAGCACTTGAGTGTTTTCAAAACCAATTCTGGGGCAGATCTTTTACAGACATTTATGTGCCAGACTGCCACTGACTTCACACCTCTAGAACAATGAGCCTGGAGAATTAGGGAGACTGTATCCAAGTGACCTGGCAGGGCACAGGGTCAAGAGCCTGACTTGCTTTTGAAAATTTGAGGTCAGAAATAAAAAGCCATTACAAGCAATGACTACTTGCAGACCATTAAGAGGAGTTTATAGGCTCTATCCAGCTCCCTGTGGTCGTGCCCCCAACAGAAGAGGATTCTCAGCACACCTTTAGCATCTATCTCTCACCCAAACCATGACATTCTGTGAGGTCAAAGCTGTCTCCTGCTTCCCAAAGCATGAACTGTAATCAGTAAAACATCCACGTAGTTTTAATTAGCAATAAAAACATATAGCTACAACATAACAAATACATTTTTTTGAGTTTTAAAACACCCCATAATATATGTATCTGACGAATAAAGAACCTCACAGAAAGACCAACAAAACCCGAAGTATTAAAAAAGTAACAAAAATAAAATCCTTAACATCTTCTAACAAAGTATGTTACAGAAATGTTTGGGTGGGAAGAGATATTAAAGATGTTTTTCCACCCCCTGCCATGGGCAGGGACACTTTCCACTAGCCCAGGTTGCTCCAAGCCCCGTCCACCCTGGCCCCACCAAACCCCCTGTCCCCATGCCAGAGGGGAATCTTGAACACAGAAATGGGATTTTATTAACAGTGTCTGATTCCTTTTGAGCCCGAAATGAGAAGTTAATTTCCTCAATGCCTTCAAAAATACCAACTGATAGTTTGGTGCTGATTCTTGTAAATAGTGATTGCCAGGCAAGAAAACCAGGATCTTCAAACAAATCCCAGTGAAGAAGCTCAGATCCCAAGAACTTTCATTTTAGCTTATGCTCCAGAGTAATTTGGGTAGTTTTGCAAAACCTTATTTCAAAATACATATTACAGGCAGCAACCTGGAAAAAAACCATAAATCTGGTAGCACAAACACTGCTCATTTTTCTGCCATACATTTATTAACATTTTGGAGGCTGAGAGGGAGAACTGAACTGAGGACACATAATAACAGCCTTTGCACAAATTAGAGTTCAAACAAAATAGATTTGTAGAAGGTCATGGTCTTCAGAAAATGCTGAATGCTTTCCTCTGCAGGGGAAAGAAAGGCCCTCAAAGGTGTCACAAGTTGGACAGCTGAAGTCATTATTCACCTGGGAAACTTCAGGCTATTATCTCCAATCATACCTTCAAGGATTGGATGCTGATAATTCACAGTCATGGAAATGAAATGCTCCAGTAGGAGACACGAGCGAGGGAGATGAATTACAGACTTCCCTGATAATGGAAAAATGAGCAGCATGTTGATCATATACACTAAAATTACAAACTTGGTCAGCCTGGCTGCAATGTAGAACACGTAGCAGGGCATAATAAATTACAGTACAGCTAAATTATGCTGTCATATCCCCACAGAAAGTGGGACTGTGGAACAGAATACTGCCCTTGCACTCAGGAGACCTGACTTTGGCTCCTGGCACTGGGTAACTCTGGACAAGTTGATCCTGTGCTTTGCTTTGGCTTTGTCTGTCAGGAAGAGAGGGCAAAGGAAAAATAAAACTGGTGTGTATCCCCCCCTTGCACAGTGTCAGGATCTCAAGACAGAGATGGGGGAAGCAGCAAGTCTGGGCAGCAATCAGAGGGAAACTGTGTGTAAAAAGGGTTCAACCTGTCCATTAATGGACAGGTAACAGGACATACAGGTAATGGGACATGTCTGTGTCCATTCAGACACAGAAACTGGAATATTGAGTGGAAAAAAAATTACCTCACAAAGTAAAATATAACATGCAGGGGTCTGAAAGATGCAGTCAAAAAGCAGAACAAAGCCTGGGAGAACAGACACGAAGGAAATCTAAATAAAGCTGGTTAAAGTGTTACCTAACTGAAAGCAATTAGGAAGCTCTTTGAAGTCCTCTGAGGACTCAAAGGTTTGGAAGGGTTCTGACGTAGGGAGCTTGGATTTAGGACTTCTGCTGGCAAAACTAAAACTAACAGCCTCTTCCTCTCGTAAGAAATTAGCTCCTACAAAAATCTGATTGAAGGGAAGAAAGCAAAATCCATCCCTTGCCAGCCAGGTACTTTATGCAGTGTATGCACAGGACAGCAAACCAGGTCATATCTGAACTCACACTGCAGGACAATTAATTTATTTTTTTAAGATTTACTTTTTCATTGATTTCTCAAATATGCCCAGACACCATTTTGGTCACTTCATCAATAATATTAAAACAAAGAGGAGAAAGGAATACAGGAAGGAAGGGCACTCAATCTACTTTGTTTAAAAGCCTTCTACTCTGTCTCCTCTTCTGCACAGTGGACCAAAGCTTTCCCTGGGACAAATCCAGGCATTCACTCACAGGAGCTATTCCTGTTTGTACTTGGCCTGATCATGATCCTCTACATTCAAAAACACAAAGCAAGGCATGGAAATCACACCAGTGCTAATTCCTAAAGTACCCCCCTCAACCACTGCTAATCAGTTCATTGATTTACCCTCATGCCACATGACAAATTCAGCCTGACAGCCCAGGATGGGAGAAAGCCTTTTAGTTAACCAGCCCTGACAGCGGGATGGGAAACCTCCCAGCAGTGTTGGCCAACCACTGAGTCATTGCCACTCTCAAGCATTCCCTCTGGGAAAGTTCAATTACCCCATTCCTCAATGATTTGCTTTTCAGAGTAGTCTTTAAGAATTTAGAAACAGCTATAAACAGGGGAAAGCCTGAGAGACAGAGAGTGTTCTAGAAATGAAGGCACAGACATGAAGTCCTGTCCCAAATCCTCTCTAACAAGTTGCTTTTGAGAGCTCCTGTTTGACGTTGCAGCCTCAGAGCTGGAAGGTGCCCAAGGAGGAAAGCAGCCCCATCTCACACTGTAGTCTTATTTCCTTTATCATAACCATTCTGATTGCTCAGATTGAGGCAGACAGCAACACGAGGGCCCAAGCTCAGGAGTTTACCAAAGATCTCAAATTCACTCAAAGTTTTGCTCGTGTTCAGTATTTGTGTGTGCAAATGAAACACCCAAAAACCTCAATTCATTTAATGAGTTCCCCAAAGCCATCTGAGAGTCTGGAGCTGCCTCCTGTCTGGGGAACCTGGATCAGAAAGACTCAGGTTGTGTCTCTAAAACACTCGTGAGTGTTGCCTGTAAAAACTCTGCAAAGTGTTCACTTGATGACACAATCCCCTCACCAAAGCTGTGGAGGGTTCCACTGATCCTTCTGTCACAGTCCCAGTTGTTGCTCCCTGGGCTGTAAAACTTGGCCCTGACAAGGGTAACTCAAGAGCTGATGGAGGTGACCTTCACCTGTCCCCCCCTGCCATCCAAGCTGCTCCCTCTCCCTTGCTAGAGGAGATCCAGGGAGGTGAAGTCACACCTTCCAGGATACAACTAGGTCTTCTCCTCCAGATGTGCCAGACCACCCCTCTGCCCTGACATTTAACCTCAGGCCTTTTCCTACGTGGGTTTTTTTCAGGTGGCTGAAAAGCAATCCTGATGTCATGGTTGAGCTGCTGCCTCCCTTCAGAGCTCAGAAACCAGGTAATTCGTGCTCCCTACAGATATGTGACCTGTTTTCCCTACAGATATGTGACCTACTCCATGGATACTGGATGACCAGCTGGAGAAAATGAGATCTGACAAGTGCCAGGAGTGACTCATGTCATCCTCCCCAGCTCCAGCCTTCCTCAGCTTGTCCTGCAGCTCCAGCACTTGGAGGAACAACTGTGATCCCCCTGGAATTACCAGACAGGTAAGTTTATAAAGATGTGTGACTGCTTAGCCAACTCCTAGAGTCAGGTCAGGGGCCAGCCACTGTCCCTGCACTGATTGCATTAGGGAAATTAGGGATTTCATGGCTTGTTCTGGTATCTACAGGAATTTCTAGGTTAAGGTTGGATTTGGGGTTAGGGAAAAGTCTGAGGAACTGGGTGGGCTTGCTGGTTGGACACGTGCTGAGCTAGAGTTAACTTGGTTACCAGTTAACTCTACAGTCACATGTCTGTCCCCTGAGCTTCTAAACAAAGATATATTCACCATTTGGAGGAAGAAAAACAAAATAACCCCCCCTATGAATGCACAGTCTGATCAGACACGGCCAGATCACACATCCCCAGACTGCCAGGGCTTCCAGGAGAGGGGCATCACCTCTTTGATCTCAAGGTGTTCAGAGCACATGGCAAGGCAGAGGAGGGGGGAAGGAAGGGCAGGATGCTGGAAACCTGATGGTGATGATGCTCCACACTCTGGGAAGTTGGTGCTGGACCAGCTTCAACCTTCCCCATCTCTGCCAGGAGGGAGAATGAGAGAAAGGGCAGCTCTGAGGGAAAAGGAGCAACAGTATCTGGACTCAGTCTACAGCTCTAATTAGCTGATGTATCCTTAAGAATATGCTAAGGGTCCATACATACATAATTAATGTTAAATTAGGCAGATCTTTGTCTATCCATATGCAGAAAGCAGGAATAAAGGCTCATAATATACCTAATTGCCATGTAGGAAGAATGACTAAATGCACATAGTATTTGTGCAGTTCATAATTAATTAAAGCCCCACTAAGATTAGCTGGAGGCTTTTCTTCTGCTTAATGGGACATTTATAAGCATTTCTCTACTTAGAGCATTGCCCTCTGTAAGACTGGCTGGTAAATACCCAAAGAGTAAAGGAGAAAAACGTGACATCCAATATATACATTGGGAAGAATTGGTTCCTCTGAGGCATTTGAGCTCATTTTCTAGTCATGTGGATTGGCTAAAACAAATTACCCACAAAAGGAACACGTTTTCCAACTCAGAATGGATAAATACCAAATAACCCATCTGAAAACACACGAGGGCTCAGTGGTTGAAGCAAAGAGTTCAATCTACCCAAGGGTAAAGCTTAAAAACTTCCAGGAAATATTGCTGGATTTCAAAGGTTCAGGATCTAAGGCACATAAAAAAAAAAAAATTAAAAAGAAGGATTTTTTTCCTGATTTTGATTAGACATTTTCATACAATTCACAAAAAAAAAGAATCACTGAAAGCCTTAACCTCTTTTGTTGCCTCACATTATTCCCATTTATGATTATCCAGCAGCTTGCACAGGCTTTAGGACACTTTACAGACTTATAAACCCAGAGGTTAAGTCATCACCAGAGCAGAATAACTCCCTTCACCCCAAGCACTGTAGGGCATCACCTGAACTGGGCACAAATTCTGAGGACAAAACCTTCTAATTCTGCAAAATCTCACACCTACTAGCTTTGTTTCCAAACAAAAAGTTTGTTTGTTTGCCTCCAGAAATTCTTTAAATTCTTAATCTACATTAGAGATTAAAAGGTCAGTGCCCAAAGGTTGCTCTCATGTCATTGATACTGTCAGTCCCAGACACACAAAAATCACAGGTCAGAGCCCCAAAAAGGATTTAGTATCACAAGATTAGGCTTTAATATCATAGAAGGCTTAATTTTAGCCCTCCAGCTTTTAATCTTTTGGAAAGAACATTTCCAAGCTCTTTTTTCCCCTGTGCTATGATGGGTAGAATTTTACTTTCCTTTAAAAATAGAGAAGTATTTCTGTCATTCCAGCTGTAATTACAGACAAATTATAGCCATCCTATAAAATTATGGTTAATTACTAGTATAATTATTATCAACTAACATCAGACTGGGCTAACCTGACAAAAGCCTCACAGCACTATTGTCAGAAGAAATCAAAAAAACAAACCCCAAACCCTGTCAGGAGACTAATGATAAAATCCCTGGAGCTGCCAGTGCTGTCACACAGCACAAACAACCAAATGCAAGTTTGTGCAGGCTGTCACTGGGTGTGTAATATGCAGAAAACATGGTTTTTACAAGGATGCAGGACTGATTTCTTGCTGATACCAATGCACCAAAGAACAGCAGCAGATGGGCAGCAGCATTAATTTCTTACCATTCTCCCCATGGATTTCTGACGGTCCAAGGAAGAAGAATAAGTGGAGTGACCACCTATAAAACCACATTTTCCCTCATTACTATTTTGTAGCATTATAAACAACACAGTTGAAATTAAAGGAATTTTGCTATGTGTACTTAGGAGAAAAAAAATTTTTTTAAAAAGTGAAAAATGGGAACAGAAATGAACAGAAGTGTTTCCCTCATTGAGATGGTGGAGCTTTCATGCTGCTGTGTCCAAAATGGCTCAGGGTTAAATGCAGACACACCGGTGAGCAGCTGCCTCCAAAGGTCATATTTACAGTCCTCTGCAGTGGTACCCAACACATCTCACCATGTGACCATTAGCCTGCTTAGGGACAAGGTCTGCAGACCTGGCCTTGGTCACTGAGGGCTATTTGGGATGCTCAGAGTGCTGGGACACACTGGGTTTCTCACCAGGATGCCCAAATTGTTGCTCCTCTCTGGAAGCTGCTGAGAACATGCCCCCAGCGGCCCCAGCAGGCTGCTGGATCTCTGCCTTGCTAAGTCTGCTCATTTGGGATCCATTTCTGCACTAATTCAGCCCTAATGAAATTACACACACCTTTAAAAATCATAATGTTATCTACTGCTGGGATGATGATCAAGAAGCAACATTAAAACCTCTCCACGTTGACAAAAAGCCACAGAGCGGAGTTACAGAAATGGCAATTTTTAGTGACTAATGGAAGCTTACAGGGACTTAAGGATTTAACTTCTGAGACACACAGAGACTCAACAGAAGCCTGGACCACCCAGAAAGACAGTGACTGCTGGTCCCAGGTTGGGAATAGGGATAGGAAGATGTGGCAATCTCAGAGACGACTGGACTGTTAAGCACAGCTCCTCCACACATTTCTGCAGGGCTTCTCCTTCCCTAAAATAGCCCAGAAATTAATGACCTGGTTAATGACTAATCATTATCTAATTTCATTTCTTTCAAAGATACTTCATTTTATCCCTTCCTCTGCTTTTTCCTAAGCAGTGCTTCCTTGCTGTGCTATGTAGAGAAGTTACTCCCAATTCCAGCCCAGGTGCCAAAGCACTAACATGAACTTGACCACTATGTTCCTTTGGAGCAGCAAATCATTAACTAATGAGGAGCTAATCATGAACCATAATCTCTCATCAGCACAGAAATTAAGCCAGTTTGCAATAGCACAGACCCACAATGTCATGAGTTTGCCAAAACCTCCTCCGTGGTCCCAGCTCAGGCACTGGGGACCTGGATGTGTTGGTGGGGTTGGGAGACTGACCTGCTGCCCCATCCTAGCAGAGAGAAGGCACAGAAGTGCTGCTAATTCTCCCAGAATCCCATTTAAAGACTGTTCCTGTCCCTCTGCTGGGATGGGACACCAAACCAAGAAATTTTCAGGGCGGTCCAAGATCAGACTCTGAAGGAAATCCTCCTGAGAAGAGAAGGGTTTGGCTGCATAAGCTTGAAGAAGGCAAAAAGACAACCAATGTGATGTAAAGAAACAAAAGGCAAATTAAGAAGAAGAAAAACAAGTAGAAAGAAAGATGAAGAGAAGTCTGGTTTAGACAGGAGGAAAACAACTGTTTTTTTCCTGACACCCAAGGCTGGCTCTGAATACATTGCTCCATGTCATGTACTTCAGCCTGTCACCCCTGAGCATCTTTCACCAGCCAAATCAGAGATTAAAGCTTCTCCCCTCTAAAAATGCTAGGCACCTCTTAAGGGGAAAATGTTTTGAATGTCAAGAGAGAGAACTATAAAAACTCCAGTTTAAACTGCCACCGTTTCCCATTTAATATCACTCATTAAAAACATCTGCATCAAGAATTAAGGGGGACCATTATTTTCATGCTGAATGCAATTTTGAAGTTTCAGGTGACCATTCCACGGGATGTAATAAATCTTCTGTGGCTGTGAGCAGTTGATATGGTTTATTTTAATGGCCACAGTTAAAGGTTTCATGGGATCAGGCCACAACCAAATCTCTTTATAATAATTCTTTAGGCTACTGCATAATTTATAGCCCTTATGCACTTTTCATGATCTAATTTACCTTCCTCTTAAAATATTTTGTAAAACCAGTGTTCCATTTATAATGATATATATCCCATTATAAAACATACTCACTACTTTGTTACCAGAATAGTATTTTCTGTGTGTAAACCAAGGGGCATTAGCATATGCCAGAATTACTCTCCCAACCCAGTGATATACAGAGCATAATGGAATTATGAGCAATTTGGTTCACACTGTCAAAAATATAAATGCAGTGAGGTTTTAATAGCAGCCCTGCAAATAATGTTTCACAAGAAAAGCGTATTTCTGTAAATGAGATTCCCAAAAAACAGTGAAATCTGCAAGTGAGGTGATGGCAGAGGAGGCAGGCACGGAATCAGCTACTGGGATAGGGATCCCTGTGCTCATTGTACATAAACAGCCAGAAGGGAGAGGGAAAAAGGCAAACTCCAGGGCTCCACCATCAATACTGGTCCAAGACATAAGGAATGAAAAGGCCAAAAAGTTCGTGGGAAAAGGTTGCAATTTTTTTTGAATTGTGGAGCCATTAAGGTTGGAAAAGACCTCCAAGATGATCACTTCCAACCTTCAAGGTTGAAGGAAGATTCACCAAGAGCAATCACACCAACAAACCCAATTTTTTGGACTCTGTCAAACTAAAATGCCAGGAATGTTTCTCCCTAAAGCTGCCAGCGAGTCATCGCTCTGGGCTCCTTCAAGTCAGGCTCTTTCTACCCATTTCAACAGTATTTAACCATACCCTACTTAAACAGGATTTTCTTGGCCTTGACACTAAATAAGTTTCTCTTCCCAAACCATACTCTGCTCTAAAGGCATATAATGATAGTTCAAGAGACATTCCAGCACTTTCTCCCTAAAGAAAACCTCTCACTCATTTAAGCTGGTAACACCCTTTCCTGGGAGGAAAAGCTGGGAATCATAATTTTCTGATGTTGCTGCAATATGTAAAATATCACACCACCTGCCAAGTAAGTCACTGAACCCACAGGGGGCTGATCAGTATTTCCCTTTGCAAAGTGGTGAAATATCTGCAGGTACATGTGGTGGTTGCCTTGCTGGAGGTATTTGTGATACTGAAGGTTTCATTTTTAGCAGGGTATATTCCAAAACTTGCTTGTTTCTCAAAAAACACCTGCACAAATCAGGCATTGATGATTTAGGCTATATTTACTCCCAGAAATCCACACTCTGAGCTGCATTACCTAAAATATCCATGTGAAGCAAACATCAGCAACACCTTACAGAGTTGTTATTTCCCTTTCTTTTATTTACTTATGCTTCACAACATCAACCTTACCTAACACCTAGCAAAAACACAGCCACATATTCAAAGATTTCCACATGCTTCACAAATATCTGTGACTGACTATAATAACATTGTCACTTAATATTTAACACAGTATCAAAGAACCTGGGCGCTTATTCCCATTTTATACATCACGAAACCGAAATAAAGGAAATTTTACTGGCTTTCCAATAACTTTTCTATAATTGAATGTTTGGGCCAGAGTCAAGAACAGAATCCAAATTGCTTCATTTCCAAAATTAGGTTTGGAAACAGCCCCATGTTTTATCTCCGGGCGGTTCTCTCGGCAATTCCCGACATCTCCCTCTCGGGAGACGACGGCGCCTTTTACCTATTTCAAAGCTGGCAAGAGGAAGGTTTTAGTTTTAAGGGAACTGGATGAGAACATATTTATTTCCTCCCCAAAGGGACATGCACGTGTTCTGACAGCAGGAAGATTCAGCTCTGCTGTTCCCTTCCCTCTCGAGCTCCCTGGAAAGCCCAAGTTCTCGCTTCAATTCAGGAGCTTGCACCCATTCAATAACCCCGTTCAAAGCCAGTGACTATTATCTGCACACCAGCTGCTTTGACACAACCAAAAGGCTGGACAACAGCAATCCAAGGATACAGGATAAGTTAGATTTCAGCTCCCATAGGCCACTGATTCTGCATTTCCCCAAGCCATCTATAGACAGGAACACAAATCCCACCTGCAGCCTCTCCACCGAGGAATGGCCAAGGCCTGGAAGAGGCACAGCATTTGCAGGTGCTTTGCTGCTTGTTATGGGGGGAAAAAATATGATAAAAGAACCCTTTCCACCTGCATTTAAAATGCATCTCGATTTCTGGAGGGCTGTTGAGCACAAGGCTGCATATTGCATTTGGCAGTGATAAAATCAAACTGTCATTGCTACTGGAGACTGAGCACAGCTCATATATATCTTACCTTTTAAGCCCATTCTATCGAAGCTGTAGCACAAATAAAGATGAATAGTATCTCTTTCTAAGCCAGCACAAAACCACCCCTCAATCTAGCAGAAACCACACAATGCTTATCACCTTTTCACAGGATCCTGTTTAAGCTTGTAAATACTTTTTTTTTATTATTATTATTAATTCCAGATTTCATTCAAGATTTTTGTTAAATCCTTTTGACAGAACTGGCTGGTTTTACCTCTCCCTATCAGTTTAAGATTTTCATCAGTTCCTAACCAAGGAGGTGCCTGTAACACAGACCCTCTGTCAGTGTGCACAGGCTTGAGAGCACCTGTCAAATTTTATATGTAGCCAAGAGCTTTGCTTTGTTGGGTATTCATGAAAAGATTTAAGGCATTGAAAATTACTAAAGGCTTAAAGTCCACCATCCTACTAAACACTAAAAAAAATGAAATCTGTTTGCTATATACTTTTTTTTCATGTCAATCTCCTTAAATAAATAACTCTCAGTGTTGTAGTAGCGTGAAGGGATAACCAATCTGCCTGTTCAGTCACACTGCTCCACTCAGGTCCTCAGCACAGGCAAACTGTTGGCATTCTTTTCACATGCAAGGTCTGGAGGGGGGGAAAAGAAGCTTTATATCCATTACTGTGAGTTTTTGCTGATTCTGTACCCAGGTCGATTTTTTTATCATTTCCTTGGCTTTTCACCAATGCCATTAAGCAGAATAAAAGCTCAAGGCCCAGCCAAGAAGACAGAGATATCTGAATGCCTTTGGTGTGACATTCCCCCTTGAGCCAATGTCCATGAACTGTCTAAGTTCTACTTATGCCCTATTTTGAAGGCTTAAAGAGCACATAAGCTGTGCAGGGGCCTTCTGGGCAAGGCACTGCACAGGTTTTTTCCAAAATAGGAGGAGTTAGAGAAAATCATGGTGGGACAGAATGACTGACTTTATCCTTCTGACTTCCCAGGTCACACTTCCATTCGGTGCAAGGGTAGGAGATACCTAAAACTTCAGAAAAGTTTCAGATGTCTGAATTACTCTCAAAATAACCAGGAGTTAATCACTTATTTTGAAGATCTCCCAGACTTGGTTCTCCCCCTGGTAGCGGAAATCTTCAAGAGATCATCACAGAATCATCACCACAGAGTGGTTTGGGTAGGAAGTGACTTATAGATCCTCTCATTCCAACCTTCCACAGGTTGCTCCAAGACCTGTCCAACCTGGCCTTGGACACTCCCAGGGATGGGGCAGCCACAGTTTCTCTGGGCAACCTGTGCCAGGGCCTCCCCACCCTCACAGGGAAGGATTTCTTCCTACTGTCTGATCAAAACCTGCCCTCTGTCAGTGTGAAGCCATTCCCTCTTGTCTTGTCACTCCATGCCCTTGTTCCAAGTCCCTCTCCAGTTCTCTTGCCACCCCTTTAGTCACTGGAAAGCTGCACTAGAATGAAGACCTGAAAGTCTTCAGCTGAAAGTTCAGATGAAAACAACACAGGTTGTTTTCCCATCTCTGCTGGGGTTTGGAGAGCTGCTGAGAGCTGCCCCCACAGAGCTGTATCATGTCTTCAGGACCCTCCAAAACAGAGGAGTCACAGCTTTGATCTTGTGCAGATGTTGCTGCTGCCCCTTTCTCCCCCTGCCAGCAGAGCCCTGTCACCAGCTGAGATGAAGTTCCTTCATCCCTGCCCACCCTTCAGACTGCTCTGCTCCTCAGCTTTTCACAAAGGCAGCTGAAACTCCTTGGAAGTGTCGTATTTACCCACAACAAACTGTCATCCAAACCTGAACTAGAGTTTTAAACCACTACATGTTGAATCTCACTCCCAGCCAAGTCCTGGTGCACGTTTTCACAGCAGCTCAGTGCCAACAGGAGAGCACCCACTCCCCCTCCCTGCCACGTCTGTGCTGTGGGAAGGAAGCTGCAGGCACTAAACAGGTAACTCTACAAGCAATTACTTATTTGCATGGAAATTTATTACATTTGTACATCTAAATTTCGCCCTGGGGGCTTTGGAGAAGGGGTGGCATAATTCTAAATCAATAGTAAGATCACATTATGTTTTATGGGGGTTTTAAAAAATCCCTTTTGTTACATTTTCTGCATGTACATCTTGGAGTTTCTATATATATTTCCAGTCTCTGCACAACGTTATTTATGTTTATGGGTTGTTTGAAGGAGACATTTCCAGTGGAAACTGAAAATACAGAGCAGGAAATTCAGTCTCTTTAGAAACCAAATGAAATAGAGGAGGAAAAAAAAAAGTAATGGGTGAGAATGGTTTCCTTACCTGTCAGCTCAGAAAGCTGCAGAACATTTAACTGGCATGGAGGGCAAGTGGGTGACAGGGTGGGACAAGAGAAGCAGGTCTGATTAAAAGAAGGCAGGAATGGGTTAGAAAAGTGGATTTAGAGGCCACTCAGAGGTACACAAGGCTAGACCCAGGGACTGCCACTTCCAAACCCACCTGGCTTGTGCATTGGCACAACCCACAGTGGCAGAGGCATCCAACAAGAATTTTTCTTTCAATGTTCATCTCCCAGCTGGTATTTCTCCCAGAGGTTCTGGGTTTGCTTGGCTGCCAGTATTCATTTCTACTTACACCTGTAAACATATTGAAACCAGCTTCTAACTGAAGCAGGACACAATCTCAGCACAAACTGGAAATCCCTGGAAGACACAATTTCTATCTCCCTTTTCCTAAGACCGCAGAAGAAGTGGAGAGGGAAGGAGGTGGGAAGGGAAGGAGCAGAGAGCAGTGAAGTTATGGATGATGCTGGTGGATAAATACAGTCTCTATATCCCAAAGCTCAGTCTCAGGGAACAAAACCCACCAATTACGAGGAAAACAACAAAGAGTGTGTGTGGAAAATCCTACTTGGTGCTGTGAAGCCTCCCATTGCTTCCTCATGGAGATGCTCCATCCAGCACCTGGATCTTTTCTCTCCTTCACTGCTGCAAGTTTCACTGTAAATGTTTCACAGCAGTGTATACCTACTAAAATAGGGCAAAAAACCCCCAAGGCTTCCATCTGTCTCCTGTTGTTGGTAACTCAGAATGGGCTTGATAACAGAGAGAGCCCATGGCAGGCCCAGCAGCTCTGCATGGATCCAGCCCGTGTTGGCAGCTGTTTGTTCTGGCTGGGCAGAAACAGCTTCTCTGTCCTTTCATTCCTGCTTGCATACCAGGAGCTGGATGCATGAAAGGCAAAAGTCCCTTTATTACCTGCTCAGCTCTCACTCCCATGTGCATTTGCTTCTCATGCAGGAGAAGATTACCTCTTTCAAGCTGTTCTCTCCCACTTTTGTTCTCTGCTGAGCTACTGCTTGTCAACACATTTATCCGTTTGCTGCTTTCAGTCAGAGAAGTAAAAAAACAAAAAAGCAACCAAGTTAAAAAAGGAGTAGTAGGAGGAGAAGCTTCACTCTTGGCACTGGATCTGTGTAGCTGAAGAGAGAGACGTTGTCAATGGCCAAGGGATCTGACTCTTCAAATAAAGGGATAAATGAAGCAGGAGCGTTTGTGTAGATCAGCTTTTCATGCTGGGGAGTAAAATCCAGGTGCAGGTTTAGCCCATCTCCCCCCTGCCCTGCCTCCACAGCTGGGAACATCTGCACACCAACTATAAAGGCAGTGGCTGTTCTGCAGGGCAGAGGTCTCCAGAAGTTCAACATCTAGTGAAGCCACCGACACCTTGCATGGCTCAGGGAGCAGCTTCCAGCTTCAGGAAAACTCCTCTTTGTGCTCATTACAGGTTAAAACTCTCACTTCTGTGCAGCATGAGACACCACCAGGACAAAGGGAAAAATCTGAAATTAGGTTGGCACCCCAAAGAGCTTTCATTGGCAGGCAGTTCTGAAGCACTGGCCTTTGCCTTGAAGTCGTCCAACAGGCACAAAGAGGGTTTTTCCAGTTTTCAACATCCTTTGGGAGCATTGCTGAGTCATGCTAAGGAACCTCAGCAAAAACAAACATTCCCATTCATTAATGAACGTTAGTGATAATTTAGCAGTCCCTGGACATGACACATTTCTCTCACAATCTGCAGCCCACACCCACAGCTCTGCTCCCTTCCCACGCTGGGATCCCCGCTCCCGGTTCGTTTTCCTGGCACTGTGTGGTGCTGACAGGAGCTGTGGAGACGCCTGAGCTTGTGACAACCTTGTTAAATCAAAACAAATCACTTCTTACACTCCGAGGATCCACTGCACTGAAACAAACAGTGAAGTATTTTCCTGTGTGAGCCCTGGGAGCTGCAGCATCAGAAGAAAAAACCCCCGGGAGCAGCCCCTCCCAGCACTGGTGAGCTTCTGCTCCCCACATTCCCAGGCACCACAGAGGTGAGATCAAGAAGAGCTGGTTTAGAAGTGGTCAAAAAAAAAAAAAAAAAGACTCCAAATAATTTTCCCAAGCTGGCATTAAGGTTTTTACAAGTTCATCTTTTCACTTTGGCTCACTCGGTTGCTCTTATTTGATTTCGGCTGATTTGTTAATCTTTAATTAAGGATCTGTTGGGCAAAAGGAAGAGTCAGAGCAAGAACACATGTTAATTAGATAAGAGAAACTAATACAAAGGCTGGGGTATTGATCACTGAGGTTTTAATTAATTTGATATTGATGGAAATAAGGCTTGTGGGATTGGAGGGAAGGTGTTCTTTTCCAAAGGCTGTTCTGGGCTCCTTTCATGATGGGAATCACACAGAGGGAGATGGTAAAAGCAAAGGGTGCTTCAGCCACGGTACAAACACAGCAGTGACTTGAGCAGGAGATGGACTGAGCCCTAATTGATGCAACACATGCAGAGAGCTCAGCACATAATTTCAATATTGTCTTGCCAGGCTACCCCACAGACACTGAGCAGACACCAGCATCATCTTCTTTAATGCAATATTTATCAAGAAGTTATATTTTTCAAAGCAGATATTTATTGATGCCTCGTGTCTGGCTGAACTGCAGCACACAGATGTTGGATATATTTCTAGGAGGATGTCAGCATTATGAAATAGTGCAGGATGTTAACTCTCTCTTTTTAATTAATCTTCAGTTGTTTGCAGCACACGCCGTTCGTCATCACGAGCTGTCACCCCAGAAACTCTTCTCAGGAGAAGGAGTGATTCTTTCTCAGGGTTGGATACACTCAGTTCCTACTCTGCTTCCTTGGAGTAACTCTGAGCATGTAGGTCAGAATTCATCCTGAGCAGCAAGCCAGCACACCACTTGCCTCCTCCAATTCAGTGTTTTGAGACAGAAATGATGAATAGGCCTGGCAGTGACACTCAGTGCAGGGTGAAACTCGCCCCTTGTGATGAATTGGCTCCTGGAGGATTTTCTGTGATGGTTATCATCAGCCTGGCTTCCTTTTCTTGTACTTCCTGCATCCCAGCATGAATCCTGGCACAGCTGAAGCATGAGGTCAAGCAGATTGGAATCCCCTCCAGACCTTGGTCTCTTTGTTCCTTATTTACATAAAAAGTGGGGTTATTAGAATAGCTGGGAAAAACCTTTTGTAACCCTGATTATTGCCTCACAAAACATTCAGAACTTGGAGCAAACTGTATTATGAGCTTCCTTTCTTCCAGTTGTTTTAAATATACTGTTATTTATCCTTCACAGCTGAGAAGAAGGTCAGGGAGCCCCAAACAAGTCAATACTACCAGTCAGGTGTGGGGTGCAGTGCAAAGGGCAGACACAGACATGCTGTAAACTCCACCAGGAGGTTTAGCTTTGTACCTTGTAGAAAATGCAGTAAACCAAGCTCAGGATTTTCAGAGAAGTCCTTTCCTACCTATATTCTTTGCCTGAATTAATGAACAATTTTTTAATGTGCCAGCGTTTATCCTTCCTAGTATTCCCTTACATTTCTGTGGTTTTAACTTGATTGATTCCCGAGGGTTTCCTTTCACTTATTGTCTATCTGCTGAAAGAAAGCTCTCCTCAGTATTTGTGAAACAATACATGGCAGACAAGGAAAACCAAAAGGGACCAGTGAGAAGCTGAATCAGAATGGGTGAAGGGTATAGGAGCAGTCAGCAGCAAAGTAAAACAATAATTGAATCTTAAAAGCTCAGTGCTACAGTAATAACTGATAATGAAATGTTCTTTTAGTTGTCTCAGTAGTCTAAATTTTAGCTAATCTAGTTTGACTTCAATAACTTCAAAAATAGAAACCTACAATAGAGTTCAGAATAAGCAACATATTAAACAGTAACATTTATGCAGCTGCAAAGATCTGCAGAGGCTGATACACACTGACATTTAGTCAGTAATGTTCAGCCAGAGATCACAGAGTACAAACCGATTGTGTTGGGGACCTCTGGACTGTCACTGAAATGGGATTTCCTCCACTTGTGCACCCCTTGTTTGACCCTCAAGCTGAGGACACCAAAAAACCAATAAGCCACTTAAGAGCATTCACTGATGAAAGGATTTTAGGGGGGATGAGGAAAACGGTGGCTCAGGAGCACCATGGGGACATCTGGGCAGCATCTCAGGGATCATGGGCTGCAACCCCCATCACCCACCCCCCCAGCACTGCTTCCTCCAGGAGATCAGTGCTCCTGCCCTTGGGTTGGCACCTGGCACTGCAGGGATGGACTGGTGCAATCCAACTGCACTGCTTGGGCACACAGGGCAAAATCCAGTGGGGTGGATGCCCCTGTGCCAAGACAGGGATGCATTCCTGGGTGTTGCTTGGCAACTCTGCCCCTGTGCTGTGGGGACATGCCCACGCTGCTGATGGACACGGGATCCCCGGGCTCCATCTCACGGGGCTGCTTTGCAGAAGAGTAAATACCACTTTCATCTCTGACTGGCTTCTCACATAGCCATAAAAATTCATAAAGGCACACATTTTTATGCATTTGATTTCTCACGGTTGGGGAAGCTTACAAATCTTTGATTCCAGAGTGAGAAAAAGGAAGATGTGAAACATTGTCTCCGAAAGGGTAGGGCAAGGCTGAGGCTTTGCTCTAAGGATAGCACTGTGCACTAGCTCATGCTTATTGTCTTTCTGGAATTTCATGGCAAGTCCTGATGAAAGACCTCCAGTCTCAGCCTGGCATTCAAACATACAGCTCAGTCAGCCTTGGCATTTGGCTCATTCCCAACGTGAGAGGTGCCACAGCTGAATTCCCACCCTCTCTGACACATGCAGGGCACTAATGGTGTTACAGGTGCAGTCCTGACCAAAACCTGCCCTACAATCTCAACATAAGAATTCATCTGTCATCTCTATCCACTCAGTTGGAATTCATCAATAACTGTTGCAGAAACAGGGAAGAAAATGCCATTTATTTGACGTGTGCTTTCTAAACTTGCACGTTTCAAGTTCGTCACATTAATCAAAATGAACCAAAAAAAAGGGCTGCAAGTTGCCTTTGGTAAAGAATTTTGCCCCCACACCTTCTCCAGCTCCACCAGCCCCTGCCATTCTCATGGACCATCTGGGAAGTCTCCTCCTCAAAGGCATTTTTCCCACAGGTCTGTGCATTCCAGGCAGTCTCTGCCAGACATCACCCGGCAGGAGGGAACCTCCCTCGTGTTCCACTCAGAGCTGGAGGTCCAGCACCAAAGCAAAAACTCATATTAAAGGTTAAAACAACACAAAACCTGCTCAGGACAGCGTGTGCCCCTCGAGAGGGAAATGTGTCTGCTTGAATTAAGGTTCACTTCAGAGCAGATCCTGCTCCAGTTTATTACAAAGGCTTGAAACCAAGCACAGAATAAGGGATTTCAGTAAGGACCAAGATCCTGGTATTTTATAGAGTATAATTTGGGGCGGGGAGGGGGGGAGGCAGCAATGAATTCAAGGGGTTATTTAAGTATTATTGGGGGGGAGTGAGATGTATTTTGCTGTAATGGATTAAGCTGGACAGGGAAAAGCAAATTAACTCCAACCTGTGCAAGTTTTTGAGGGGACTGTTTTCTAGATGTCATTCAAGCATAGTCCCTCTTCTAATATCATTCTCTGAGAACAAATGCAGAATAGAAAAGGGGAAGAAAAGTTGAAATAAATTAAAAAAAAGAGCCTGGTGCTTTGGTTCTGCTCTTTTCACTTGTTAAACTCGGCATCTAAACAGGAACAGACCCCAAAACCACAGCCCTGTCTTCCATCCTCAGAGAATTCGGGATCAGTTACAAAGGACACTTTGAATACCAATTACACAAGAAAACCAAACACCAATTGCTGATCCAATTAAAGCACTAATGCTAAAAGGAATTAATTAGAATATTAATTTACAATTATAAAACAAGTTATTATTAGGTTACCAATTCCAAGTAGACTGCCACATAGAGTGTGTCTCTCAGAGCAACAACTTAGAATTCCAGGTAAAGCTAAAATATGGATTACTGAAACACCAAAATCAAAATGAAATATTTTAACTTCATTGACAATAAAAAAAAAGTTGTAGTTGCATGGAAATATTTTATCAAATATATTTGAGACTTGTAAGTTTTTGTAGCATTTTGACACGTCAATCTTCTAGAGAAGAGAAATGCTAAACTTCATACAGTTCTAACAAACAAGAACATAGGGTACATCCACATTCTGTTGTTAAGACTGACAGTTATTTTTTGCCAGAAGGTTTGCTGTTCTGCTGTTCTGCTGCTCTTCTTATTTCTTTTTAGTGAAGAATTACATTCCCAGCATCCCCACAGCCCTGAGAGCACCAGTAATGCTGGGCCAACAAACAATTCATTGCAGCCAAGCCCCTGGATCCAAAAGGTCATTTTTCCCCTCACAGGCTGAAAACCCCCTGCACCAGTAGAACGTGTTTGGTTTGTGTCCTCAGTCCCTCTCAGCAGCCAGGAATAGAAATGCTCATGAGGCAGACCCAGCAGTGCTGCTCACAGCCCTTGCTTCGGTTCCTCGCTCTCGTGGTGGACACAGAAATCATCTCCCTCCCATTCCTGGCCATCAGAGAGCTCAGAGGCAGCACAGGGGCACGTTCCCATGCTCAGAACACACCCAAGGAAATTCTGCTCTGTTGCCTCTCGGTTTTGATGCCTTTAGATTCTCTTAGGGTTTTTTGATTTTTCTAATTTTTATAAGCTTTATAAGTAGTAAAAGTAGATTTTAGAAGCAGCAGCCCTTATTCCTCTACCCTTTAGCACAGTAGTTTACACATTCCTCAACCCCTACATACCCCATTCCATGCTCCCATATCAATATCCCCTGAATTCCAGTAGAAAATGTTTAGTCTGTCTTTAAGAGTAGGCCTATTTTGTTTAAGAGCACTTGTGCCTTGGCCTGAACCACAAAAGAACAGTCAAGAACTGGGTGACTGTGTACCCTTAGTGCTCTGAAGAAGATGATGAAGAAGTGGTCTCAAAAAGCCCCCAGCCCCAATTCCAAGGGGGTGAGACGGGGGTGGACCAGGGCAAAAGCTACAGGGTGGAAACACTTGGGGTTGGACAGACAACATTCTAAATTGTAACACCTGTACACAGATGGGGTGTCTTGTAATCTTATACCTGGGAACAAATTAAACCCTTTTCTTATCTCATCCTCAAATAAATTCCTTTGAGTTTTTTTCCTCAGTTCCTGCAGGCAACAGTTTCCTCAAGTCCATGGACACCAGGAGGCCCATTTTCGGAGCCAGATCACAACATCCACTCACAGGCAGAGAGTGCCCACCCCCCCTTAACAGCCCACTGTTAGTCCTGGCAATTAATTAGGGTCTTAACAATTCACTCTGTGCCTGCCAAGAGTACCTCTGACCTCCCTGTTCCTCTTACAGCTCTTTTCCCAGCCCTTCTGAATTCCCAGCCCTCCAGATACCCCCCAGCCCCTCACTCTGCACAGTCAGCACAGCCCCAGATAATCAGTGTTAAGTCGTGTCATGAATGCAATAAATCAGCAATGTTTTAAGGGCAAAAAACCTAAATTATGACTGCCTTTGTCTTTCTGTACAGGGAAGCACACAGCTCCAGGCAGACACAACCTGAGGCAGGTAAAGAGAGGTCTGGCAAACACAGGAGTCCTGGGTGGTGGGGAAACCTCCTGCCCGACACACCCACCCTGCCAACCCCGGGATGGGTCAGGTGTGATGAGCACGGTGGGGTGTCAGGTCTCAGCTTGCAGCAGGTTAAATCAGCCTAGATGGGGAAAAAAAACCCTGACAGGATCACTTTATAGGAGGAAAACAGAGATAATAAGTGTATCCTGGAAAAAGACCCCCCTTTCTCTTCGTTCAGTTTGCCACAGCTGTAGGAGCATGGTGAACATCCAGAGGCTCCCACAGCCTCCTTTATCAGTGTTCACTATTCCAGAGCAGGACGTGCTCTCCCTGGACTGTCCATGGTTAAATAACCAAGTCTTTGCTTTGTTTTGCTGTCTTATAAAAAGAAGTAGTAAAAAAAGAAAAAAAGATCTATATTCACTGTGCATAGGAGGGAGTGACAGCCCTACAAAGTACATGAAGGCAAGAGAGTTGTCTTTCACAAGTTGAAAATTATATTGATTTTTATTGACAGGTTTTGTTTGTTATGCACTTGGGAATATTCTCTGCTGATCCCAATGCAGAGCTGAATCCATGAATTTAAGCAGACTATTATGCTGACAGAAAAATCACATCCCTAACCTCAGATCCCCAGAGGTACAATTATTAACCTCGGGGACAACTTTTAAAGAGCAGTTCTGTGGATGGACAACAGCAGCTTTGGGCCTGTAACACAGAGCTGAACAGAAAATTATATTCCTGGGTGTCAGAATGGGAGGGGATGGGCAGAGTCCCCAGCCCAGTGAGCAGATCAGCTTCTCCACATAGTTCAGTGATGGCTTTAAAGACATTGCTATGATGCCCTATTGGACTGCCACTGATTGAGACCTTCTTAGACACCATAAATTATTTCCATTAAGCTAATAAAGCAATTCCTGCATTTACCCACATGCTTGGAGATGGGAGATTTTTAAAGCAAAATGATCGTTTCTCTACTCAATTTGCATCTTCTGGTTTCTTTCCCATGGAGATTTAACCTTAAAACCTTCTTCCCTTCTGGAAATCAAACTTATCCAGGATGTGAGTTAGACTGCAGCACTTCTGCCCAAGCAGCTGTGATAGGAGGGAGGAGGAGGACAAGAGACTTAAATTCCTCATCCTCAAGCCTGGGAGACAAAGGTTTAGAGGAAAAGCAGCCCATATTGCCCCACATGAGAGTGGTCCAGGCTAAGAATCAGTTTAATGAAGAGAAATACAGATTTTTTTTTTTTGAAGCTTTTTGTGTGAAATCAAAGGAGATGCTCCCCAAGTGCAGGGGGCAGTGGGATGGACCTCTCCTTGCCTGGCAGCAGGTGCTCAGTGGTGGGGAGAGAACTTCATTCCTTAGTATTTTTGGCTTTTATTGATTTCATAGTTCTGGAGGTTGAGACTTGCATAAGCCTCACTCGTCAGAACATCTTTGGGTTGGGGGAAAAGGGATGGGTTAATTTTCCTCCTGAACTGAGGAAGAGATTAATTATAATTAAGATATTCCTTCTCTAAGGTTTCCCTCGATGTGTTGGCTGGGATCTGATGGAAGGGAACTTTCTGGGAGTTGATCCCGTGCACAGAGGTGTGGGCTGGGGGGACAGAGGGGTGGCCGTGGGTCAGCCCGGCAGGAACGCTGCATCCCCAGCCCGGCTGCCTGCAGCACCACGGCCAGAGCTCCCCGGGAGCATCAATATGTTGCATTCCGTGAGTTATCACCAGCCCGAGGACACGGGTACAGCTGTTTTACAGTGACACGAATTCCCAGGTCTGGGCTGGTGTTCTCAGCTCAGTCCTTCACCGAGTGCAGCTCACATGCTGTGCACAGCATCCCCCGTTGCCTCACGGATTTCTCCCCTCTTTTTTTCATTATTCTCTACCTTCCTTCCTTCTCTCCCCTTCTCCAAACAGTTCCAGGACTGTGCTCAGGGCTGCACTGGTGAAATCAGTTCAGTCTCTCTCATTTCCCTGCTCACATGCCTCACTGCTGCTGCCTTAACTTCTCTCCACACTGGGCATTACTACTAAACCACGTTTTTATACATTATTCCCCATCCTTCCAGTTTTATCATCATGCACTGAGCCACACAAACACACAGGGTTAGACTGAGCAGACAAACAGCAGCCAGAGAAAACCAGCACCAGCCTCATCACCCTCAAACCACCAGGTCTTCTCTACTCATCAGAGAGAGAAGGGGGTTGGAGTCTTGTTTTAGTTGCTAAGCCATCAAAAAAAAAATAAATTCAAGTGTCAGTTAAACATGTTTTCAGATGATTGCTTATTTCTTTAAACATAAACCAAGCCCAATGATAAATACACTAACGTACACATTAAAATTGCACAGTGCAATTTTCTCATTATGCACAGCAAAAATAATTCATACAATGATTGGAGGCTAATATTAAAGCAAATTATTTATTTCATTCTGGATAGCAGTGCTGTAAGTAAAAGGAAACCCCACTCACTAAATAACCTGGGAACATAATTACTTCAAACACATCTCCTGGGGCCTATTTCGTCATCCTTTCATGACCTCAGAGTGGATAATGTAAAGAAAATGGACCGTGTGTTTTCCCACAGAAATGCAGCCATCCAACTCCTTTCCACTTTCCTTCACCTAATGCCACTGAAAAGCACTCAAATCACTCAAGATACTGAATAATAATCCAACAAAATGCCATCTCATCCTGCCGTATTTCTTCCTGGAGCTGATGGATAAAGTTATTTGAATCCTGAAGGATGAGTCTGGGTGGGGAGGCAGGGAATGCATGAATGCAGTGGGAGTAGCTTGGCCAAAACAGTGATCACTGTGTGGAGCAGCCAAGGGCTGGGAATCAGTGTGGGAAATCCCACAGGGATCCCTGTGTGTCCAGGGTGCATTTGTACCTGTGCCCAGAGAAGAAAACCACACACCAGGGTCAGTGGCCAAGGACACAAAGGGCAACCTGAACGTTGTGCATCACAAGGAACAATGATTTTGTAAGCAGGTGTGAACACCTGGACAGAGAACCTTTTCCCTCTGGAAGTGTCAATCATTCCCTTCTTCCCTGAGATCTGAGATGACCAACTCTGAGCTTGTCCCATGGCTTCAGTTTTTGACAGTTTTTTATCTGTGTGTGCAAATGGCAAAATGGAGAGGGTGACACAGCAGGATAAGGGTTATGCAGCAGGAACATCAGCAGAGGTTTTGGCTTTCCCATGGGAAATCCTTTTTGTCCCAAGGCTGCCCTGAAGGTCAGGAATCAGTGCCACATCCTTCAGGAGGCTGTGGTTAAGACTCAAGTGTTATTGCCCAGCTCCCAGCTTTGGAACACAGAGGGTGGCTGACATGAGCTCCTGCTGGGCTTCCACCTGGAAATCCTGTTCTTTGGGAATAATCCCAACCATGATTGACCTGGGAGAAATGCAAGAGCCACAAGGCATTTCCAGAGGCCATTCCAAGTGCACTGGGTGACACACTCAGGTGCTCCCCATCTCACCATCTGCACCCTTGGGTGCAGCCACGGCCGCATGAGTTACCCCCCCAAAAAAGTGGATTTCATCTGCCAAAATTCCAAAGGGAACTTCTGTTTGAGTGTCTGGACGTGCTCTGCAGCACTGCCTGGCACTGCCAACTACATAAATCTGCAGGTTTGATCCTGCAAGGCTCGGGGATATTTTTAGCTGCCCTCCAAGGGGACAACCCGTGAGGCAGCTCAGCATCTGGATGTGACACAGCACCAGCTCTGCTGGCACAGGAGAGGAAATAAAGGGATTGTAGCAGGTTTTAAAACTCAAACTCTAAAAGCAGCCACTCACACTTGCACGAGCAGGGGGATGTTTCACCTTGCAATGCTGGGGACAGGGATCCTTCAAGCACCTGCCAGCCCAGAAGTGTGGCAGCTCAGCAGTTGTGCACCTTGATGCCACACAACAATCTGGCTCCCCTTCATCAACTCAGTCGTTTCCTGTTTATCAGATTAATTAAAGAGTGGAATTTGATTTCAATTTCATGTTTTATTTTTCAAGAACTCTCAGATTTCCCTCATGTTCAGAATGTGAAATGTGATTATTTACTCGTGTTTGAATCAAAGACAAGGAACATCCAGGAATCTGTCTCATCCCTACATTTAAAAGACTGGAGAAACATTAAGTATTTGGGCAAAGCAAAAGCTCCAGCAAAGGAGGAACACTAGAAGGAAAATGAGTTTATATTCCCTAATGTAGTGACTAGCCAAGGAGATTTTCAATGCAAGGACACATAAAGGGGAGTTACATGCTAAATATCATGCTGAAAAGCAATCCCACACTTGTGCTCCAAGCAGAAAGCCAGCTAGAAGGAAACATTAGTGCACATTTTAAAAGATACCAAGGGGCACTTCCAGTGTGGGAAACCTAAACCTCTGGGGTGTGTCTTGGTAGTCAGAACAAATGAGCTGTTCATGGGCAGGGCTGTCCTCATCCTGTCATAAAACACTCCAGGAGCAGCAGCCAGCGAGGGAGAGGGGGAGAAAGGTGAAAGTCTCACAGCTGGAAGCCCAGATGTTAAGGGACCTCTCTGTGAGAGATGCTCAGTGTAAAACCAGAGAGAAAAGTTAAACTCCACTGCACCAAAGTGGGTGTTTCAGGATGACTTTGCAAATACTAAGGGTGAAAACGGGGAGAGCAACTCCAACACCCCAAGGGCAGCAGGAGAAGAGACAGATGTGCAGTTAAAACTTATGTACTGCTTTTAAATGATCCAGATCCCCTCTCAGCTCTACTCTGATCTTTCACTCTGTTATCAGATAATCAGTTCACTCTGTGCCTCAGTTCTCCTGCTGTAAAATGGACTCAAGAACATTGTTTTTCTCCCCTGGATGTCAGTGCAGGCTCGTGCCATATATCCACTAGGAATCCCGCTTCCTGAGCCACAGGCATTGGCTAAAGAGATCTAATGTCAAATGTTATGACTGGAATTGTATTGTACCCCAAACAGCACTGGCTGTCAGCAATGTCCCCACCAGGGCCAGCTGGAACTATTTGTGCCTGGAAAATCTCCATTGGAACACACAGAATGGTTTGGGTTGGAGGGGACCCTAAAGACCCTCTAATTCCATGGGCAGGGACACCTCCCACTAGGCCATGTTCTGGTTTATGTGTTTAAGTAGATGGATTCTCAATTCCTGAAGATGTAGGTGAGGAAAACAACATGGAGATCTAACCTTTAATCTTCTCTGTCTTGAAGCACAACATTTTCCAAAGGGGTTTCAACTCACATTCTTCATGTGCACTTAAAAAAACTGCTCACTTGTGCATATTACCTTGGATTTGGGAGTAGCACAGGCTATTTTCAGGACAGGATTTAGAGTTTACATTAGAAGATTTAAGTTTAGAGAAGTAGTCAGATAAGCAGGAAGGAAGTCAAGGAATAGGGCTTTCTCACTGTATTAGTGCCTGCAGCAGTTTTTGTTTCAATATAAAGAAAAAGCAGCCCTCACAACTCACTGATGCAGAAGTGGGTAGGTAAATGTCAGTGCAAATACAAAACAAATCTCTCCTGACATCATTCGATGTGGAAAAAAAAATACTGATTTTTCTGGCTTTTAACTTCATGCAGGTCTGTGATTTCATGATGATGTTTGACTCAGGAAATTAAGAGAGAAGTAGTTGCATTTAGAGAGGGTTAATAGACTCACCATAGATAATGCAAAGAGATGCTGCCAAAACTGTAATAGATGCAGATCATGGAAAATTTGATAGGATCACTTAAGACCAGAGACAACACAGGCGAAAGACAGCTCAGTGTTTGCCCAGTAAACAGAATAATGATAAATTGGCCTTGTCAACATAACCCAGGTGCAAATTTGGTTTAAGGGCTGTGATGACAGCTCACTGTCCAGAGAAGCAACTGTTTTCTTTAGAGGGAATTATTATTCTTTAGGAGAGTGATGCAGCTGTGAGTGGGGGTTCAGGACAAGCTTGAATTTAGTTTAGATATTGGGAAGAAGCTCTTGACTCAGAGGGTGGCACAGGTTGCCCAGAGAAGCTGTGGCTGCCCCTGGACCCCTGGAAGTGTCCAAGGCCAGGTTGGACAGGGCTTGGAGCAATCTGGGCTGGTGGAAGGTGCCCCTGCCCATGGCAGGGGGAAAATGAGGTGATCTTTAAGGTCCCTTCCAACCCAAACCATCCTGTGATTCTGTTTCCATCAAAGAGCAAATGTAATTATTCAGTATAAGGAGAAAACAATGAAGGAATACAAACAGCTTTTAATGGCACTGATGCTGAATCAAATCTGAGTTTTGACAAACCTTGGAAAAATATAACCAGACAATAATAAACATTTAAATTGTGTTATCTATTAGGAATTGACCTCTCAGGTCCTGTTTGTATTTCAGATGTTTTATCACATCTGCATGATTGCTGCTCTGCAGAAATGTTTCTAAGTAAGAATTTACTGCATAATTTTTCCCTCTGCCCCTTGCACAGCTGAGATTTCCCTTCCAGGTGCCAGGATGGCGAGAAGGGAAAAGGTTCTCACCACCTTTCAGGTGCACAAAGAGCTGAAATCCCCATTTATTACCCTGCTCCAAAGCAAGTCCTCTAACAAGAGGAAAAATCTGAATTTGCCACTGAAATTCATCCTGTGCTCCCACAGCAGCTTCCTCGGGGTGAAATTCTGGCAACATGGAAATAATGGCAAAGCTGCCTTAAACTTCAGCACAGCCAGAATTTCAGCCTGCATCTCCAAACCTGGAGCTCTAAAACACAGACTGAGCTGGGCTTATGAAACTTGAATTATTGTTATTTAGGTTTAATGCTTATAACTTCAGTCATTTCTTCAGTGTATGTTGATTCAAAACCTGAAATTTCTAACTAATGGCCTACTTACCCTCTATGTTTATTTATATAAACATAAATCCTCCATTTTTCCCTTCAAAGACTGCACTTATTTTTCCAGTAGCACTTTCTCCTCTATCTTTTTTGTGAAAATAGCTATCCAGTAAAGAGAAAACAGAAAAATTTTATTCTGCAAATAACTTCCATATCTCTCAACAGCAAATTTAAACCAATTTGATGCTTCACCTGAAGTAAAGTCAGAAATCTCCAATCATGACATATTGGCAAAGCACCTCCAAACCTGCTGGGAGCACCAGTTCTCACATGACAGATCTGCATAAGAGGCTTTGAAGGAGAGCAAACACGTGTCTGAGGCAGGGAAATCACAGCTTCACAAACTCAATAACCCTCTAACAGAGACCCTCTGCTCTCAGGGAAAACATGCTGGAGACATCCGTGGGCTCCTGGGTTGGATTCTCTGCCCTGAGAGCCACAGGGGCAAGGCAAGGTGCACTGCTCAGATTTCTTTTGATTCTTGTAAGCTTGAATCCACAGAAAGCCAAATCTAATAACCTGGCAATGAAAACCTCATCTTTGCCATTTTACCTCGAGTAAGAATCTGGGAGATAAAAAGGCTGCATTTTCTAATTTCCTCGTGAATAAAAAATGTGGTGAGCAGAAGCTCAGGCTTCAGGGTTTGGGGGTTTAATTTATTTTATTATTTTTTAATCTATTTTTCTAATCTATCCCATGTGTGTATATATATATATATATAAGGTTATGAATACATAAACCTGGAGCAAGAACAAATCTTTCAGACATAACACTGGAATCATAATTTTCCATGCTCTGAGTCTGTTCTGATTAAATAATCTCAGTCTACTTTTCCTTTCAAGGTGTACTGACCTCTGCTAAAGCAACAACCAGGGTCAAACCCAGCTCCACAAAAAAAATCATCTTTCTGAGCAAGATAATTCCCTTAATCATGTCATCTTAGACATGGGGAAAGTCCTAGCCAATATATTTTTCTCAAATACCACCATTATAAATACAGAAAACATCCTCAAGAAACCCCAAACCCAAATCAACAAAAAACAAACAAGCAAACAAAAAGGCAACAGAAATTTGCCTAAAGCAGCCACATTAAAAATTGAGTGAAGACCTCAGGGTTTGAACTGCTGGCAGGCACTTTAATTTGAAGACAGTGTAAAACATGTAGGGAATCCAGGATTCCACCCACAGGAGAATATTAGAAAGTTTCCCTTTTATTATTGTGCCTGTCTGTATTGTGGTTTAAAATCCACATAGGGATTGCCAGAGCTTGTTAGCTGGCTTTAATAGTTGCATTAATAAATCCTATAAACTAATTGTGCAGCGACTAAGTCAATTACTTTCAAATGAGATAATATATTTCTCCAGGAATATGATAAAGAATTTATAAAGAGATATGCTCCTGTCTAGGAGTCCAACAATAATATCCAGCCAGGAACCCAAATCCAGCTGGAATATGTGATTAAATTGATGGCTGTGGGGATCAGCAAACTGCAACAATGGCAAGAGATCATGAGAAAGTATTAAACTGAATTATTTACACCATAAACTAATGGATGAGAGCAGGGCACCCAGCTTTCCACATGGCCAGCAGTTTAACACCCAGACAAAGGTGGGAACCTGATCCTAAACCCGTTATTTTTTTTAACGAGCAAGGACAAGTATATGGCCCTCTGTAATAAGAACCATTTTTTCCATTGGACTTCTAAGCAGACCATGACCTTTAACTCCCATCAAACAGAGGGGATGGTTTGTGTGCTGAGCAAAAAAGCCACTTTGGAGCTGAAGGTAACTTATGGGTCCCATCCCAGAATCACCCTCCTGGGCCTCCTGCTCTGCTGGAGGGTATTATTTCTGTTGGACAATGAGTCCCCAGCACTTGTGCTCTCCCAGGTGGAAGTTGTGGGGTACTCTGGGCCAGCAGTTGTGCTGAAAGAGCTCAGGTAACAAGGCAGCACCAAGCAAAGGCACCGAGCAATTCCAGGGCACGAGGGTGTTTTACCTCCTCCTCACTGAACCCAATCACCTCGCCCTGAATTTGATGGAGAAGCTGCTCTGGCAGAGCTGCTGTCATCACCAAAGTCCCACTGCATGCCCTGCTTAGAGGTGACACAGAAATGCACCATTGCTTCAGGAAGCCAAGGGGATGTTCAGGCTATTTTGGGCACAGGGGCAAAACAACACCCCCTTGCTCAGCTCAGCAGCTGTGAGGAAGGGTAAGAGTCTCTCCACCAGACACTCAGCATGACCCCAACACCAAATTTAAAAATACAAGCATGACAAAAACTGGGCTGGTGGAAAGGGCAATCTGAAGTTAAGCTCTTAAATCCATAATTCAGCTCATAAATAGTTGATTTCAAGACTGCTGAGTATCCAATTAATGGGAGCAAGCTGGGGCTCTAGCACTGAGAAAAATCAGGCATTCCATTTAAGAGCTTGGCTGCAGATTTAGGAGACAGATTTTGGCTTCTATTTTTGAAAAAATATTGACTGAGAAGACTTTCATGTCATGCTCTACTTGCACAGGACTCTTCATAAAACAAATGCCAAAATTCAAGGTTCTAAACTCTGTACTCCAATACTGAACTGAGCACACCCATGGACATGAGAGACAGATGGAGCAGCAATGAGGTGGTTGCAATTTTGAGCAATATGGGCCACCTTGTCCTGGGTTCTGATGGTAACAACAGCAGCTGTGGCCCTCAGGTAGGATTATCCCCTCTGCAATGCTCCCCCAAAACATGTTGTCCAAGGCCAGGTTGGATGGGGCTCAGAGCAACCTGGTCTAGTGGAAGGTGTCCATGAAAGAGGAGATGGAACTGGATGATCTTTAAGGTCCTTTCCAATCTAACCCATTCTATGAAGGCAAATTGCTCATCAGCCTTCCCTTTTTTTTTTTTTTGGATGTGCATAAAAATAATTTTTATTAAAAAGTAACTACAAAAAAAAAAAGAAAAATCAGTTATTTGGGCTGTGAGCAAATCCAGCTTCTGAGCACACACCTGGTAAATCAACTTTGAGTTCCAACGTCTGAGTGGATAAAACCCCAGAAAAAGGCATGAAACGAAAATGCTGACAAACCCCTTGCTCCAGCAGTATGAATGGGGTTGCTATAATGATAGAAAACTATTGATTGCCAACTACTGTCTGGCTCAATTGATCAGGTCCTGCAAATCTCAGATAACACTGGTGTCATTAGAAGCCACTGTTGTTCTCTGTGGCTGGGACTGATTGCTGTGCTATCACAGCTTTGATCACCTGATAGGACAAGTGTTGGGGAGCTGCACTATTGATTTGCAGATAAAAATGTTCCAGTACCTCGAGGCCTGTCAGTGAAAATTCCTTGGATGCAAAACAGCATTGTGCCTTAATGGTAGGTCATTTGCTAATTAAGTTAATTTGCAAGGAACTTTTTTGGGAGGAGAGCTGTTGCACACACCTACCAGGCAGGACCAGGTTCCAACACGCTCCCCCTGAGCTAACAGCTCCTGGAACAGACCTGCAGGTTTCTACTTTTAAGGTTAAATTTATTCTTGGGTGATCAGTGTATGAAAATCACTATAAAAGTTGGGTTAATGAAGGTGTTTCTCCAGAAGAGAAACAGTAGTAAGGTCAGATCTCTGTGGCTTCCAGAAAGCACCTCTATGGTGCTGTACAGATTCACTGAATCACAGAATGGTTGGGGTTGGAAGGGACTTCCAGATCATCTGGTTCCAACCCCCTGCCATGGGCAGGGACACCTTCTACTAGCCTGGGTTGCTCCAACCTGGCCTTGGCCACTTCCAGGGATGGGGCAGCCACAGCTTCTCTGGTAACCTGTGCCAGGGCCTCCCCACCCTCACAGGGAACAATTTCTTCCCAATATCCAATCTAATCTTCCTTTTCAGCTCTTCCTACACCTGACCCTTTGTGGGACCTTGCTGTTTATCATTAGCATTGCACCAAAAATTATATCCAATCCACATCCCATAAATCCAATTCTTTTCTTATTCAGGTTCTGTTGGCTTTGCTTAAAACCATTTCTCCTCTGAAGGCACTGACAGCATCAGTCTAATTACACTGCTCATTCATCTCTAGCACTTGGGGATGATGAAATTAGGTCTTATTAGTCAACAACATTTTAATTTGGCTCTTCATAGGGTGATTGGCACATTGGAAGTGCAGCAGTCCCCGGGATCCATTCAATCCAGATGTTGCTCAACATGGCATTAATGCACAAGGTCAGCTGCTGGGAGTGGAGTCTCCCAACAGAAGCCTTGAGCCAGAACTGCAAAGCCAAGTGTCCTATTTTTCATTACATTGCAGTTCAACACAAAATGGGATTATTTTTGCACTTCTAATTAAAATATAAACTTTAAATAATAGCGGTGGATTATATCCTTCTTTAGGAAAATTTCTTTTTTCTCTTTGTTTTTAACCCATTTGTGTATTATTCCAGTGCTCCAGAGTTTTAAAATTCACTCTCACAGACTAAAACCCTGAAAACACCCCAAACTCACCACACTAACAAACCTGGATATCCAAGACGACTTTATCTTAAACCAATCTGAAGATAATCTTTTTCATTCTGCAGCAGCCAAAGTAAAAGACCCAATAAACAAGTTTCTAAAGCACGAAAACACATTTCAACATTATCATTGCACCGGAGGATTTGAGGTTTTAAAAGAATAGCTGGCGTGTGCAGGTGACCTTTGTCAGGGCGCCAAAAAAGTCTTTTTGGAAAAAGAAGACTTTCATGTTACAATGTGGGTTCCTTTATGTGAGAAATGCACCTTCTATACAATGAGATGTAAGAGCAGGGCACACAGAGGAGGTCAGAGTGAAGGACTCCTGGTGACCCCAGGAAGGACTCTCCAGGAGCAGACGTTCTCCGTGTCCCTGGGTTTGGATGGTCCCTCTCCCAGTGCAGATCAAAGGGACTATTTTTAAGCTGTGCCTGCCAAAGCTGATGGCCTTTGCCTGAACCTGAAGAGCAGAGATTAGGCTTGGCTTCATTAGTGACAGAGATCATCTCTCTCTCTCTGGCCTGCCTTGAGCTATTCCTTCCCAGAGCAGAACCATCTCCCCTCGGCCCTCTTCGGCAAGAGGAAATTTGGGTCATGCAGAGCAGCTCCTGCTACTCCACTTCAACGGCAAGAATAAAGACAGAAAAACTGTTCTCTGCTGAAGGCAAACTGATTTTAGCTTTCCCAGCTTGTGGCAGCTCTCGAGCACAGGTTTGTTTAGAGAAAACACAATCTGGACGGGGAAAATCCAGTGGTGTGCAGTAATTCCTGAATTTGTTGATTAGAACCCATGGAAACTTCTGATATTTCCAAGCAAATATGCCACACAAAAATCCTTCTCAATGACATGTAATTCACAGGAAAGCTGAGGTTTGACACCACCTTTTTACAGACTGTAAAGCTTCACAAGGAGCACTCTCAGCTTCCAATTATTTTATAGCACTGTCCTGACCTTTTTTTTTTTTTTAACATGATATTGTTTGCTTTTTACATTCCTGCTGTTAAAAGGCTTGGCAGAGGTTTATGTTGTAGTGACCAGGTGAACCCTGTCACCTTTGTGTGAGGTGTTGTTCTGGATTTGGGTCAATTAGAGCCAGCAGCTCCTGATTACAGGCTGGCAGTGCCTCTGATGTTCATGATCTTTATTTCCACCCTGGGGCAGCCCCTCTGCTGATGGGAGCAGGGGAGGGAGCAGGGGAGGGCTCCCCCTGCACAGCTGACACTGTTTGCTTGTAAAATGGGCAATATCAATACCTGGAGGATGAGATCCTGCTATGGGATGATCAGAGAATCACAGAATTGTTTAGGCTGGAAAAGCCCTCCAAGATCACTGAGTCCAGCTGGTAACCCAGCACTGCCAGGCCAACCATGGCCCCAAGTGCCACATCTACACTTCTTTTAAATCCCTCCAGAGGTGGTGGCTCAGCCACTGCCCTGGGCAGTCTGTTCTGCTTCTTGTCAGCCCTTTTTTCATGAAGAAATTGTTCCTAATATCCACCCTAAACCTCCCCTGGCACAACTTGAGGCCATTTCCTCTTGTCCTATTACCTGTCATCTCCATTCTCTTCCTTATCCTCTGCTCTCCCCCTCTCCAGCCTTTTATTCAAGCTTAATAATATTTGTGTCTATTTTTATCTTTATTTGAGGTGAATTACTTCAGTTTCACTTATTTCCCCCCTCTGGAGAGCAGCTTTGCCATAAACAGGTGACTTTTGGACTCATGCTTTGTAAAAGTGTTCTCAGGATCCCAGAGGACGTTTTGGATGGTAAAACAAAAGTGATGCTTCAAAAAGCAAAGCCCTCAAATGCAGGAGGACTCACCATTCATTCTTTCAAAGTCTTGAACCATTTAAAGCAAAAGGAGTATTTAATTCAAAGACCCTATGGGGCTTTTTTTTTTTTTTAATATTGCTAAAGTGATCTGCTACCTTTAGCAATAAAAAAAAAAATCCAGAATATAAAAGCAGTTTAAAACCACTATTCTGTTAGAAAAATCCACAAAAATAGCCTCACCTGTGGGTTCCTGCTTTTACTTTAAAAAAGAGACATTTCCCTGCAGGTACCCCCCATCTCTTCTCTTACATGACCTTTGCTACAGTTTAAAACAAATTACAAGGAATTGGCAGCTAAAGAATACCTCTTTGCCTCTCTGAAGTTAAGAATATTGACTAAAATGAAAGGATATGTTCTTTGCCCATCACTGCTGAGAAGTTAGGAAAAGAAAATTAGCTGTTGTGCTTCCAACAAATGCTTGTGCCAAATTTAGCCCTGGTGTAAGTCTGGGATGAATGTTACACACAAACCTAAAGGGAAGATGTCCTTTTTTTGCCTTATTTAGGCACGTGCTTAAACTCTGAAGTCTAAGTCCAGAAGATGGATTAAATAAACATTGCTGGGTGACCAAAACCTCACTGGTCAGAAAGATAATGTCTTAATTCACGTGAGTTACAGGATCTATCATCTGCCAAGAGGTGAGAAACCCTTGTGAAAGATGGACAGCAGCAGATGGGGACATACTCTGCCTTCAGATTTAGTTTTCTTCAAAGAGGTGCCACCACATACTCACTGACCCAAGTGCAAAACCCTGGACTTTTTCCCCCAAAAAAGGTAAGACTCATGTCCCAGCACTGCTGCACAAAGGGCAGATCACGAAAGCATTTCTGGCAAAGCTGTCTGCACTTCCAGCCTGCACTTGTAAGGGAGTTATACACAAAGAAACAGCAAAGCTTTGCTATTTATTTCCAGTTAGTTGGGATTCAGGCACATTGCCCCTAACAAGTCCTCCTCCATAAAGCCCTCTGAGTTTAACCTGGCCTGCTCTGTGATATTCCAGCTGTCAAACCAGATCTGCTCAACTTTTTCTTCTTTACTCTTGACCTGAGTTTCTCTGAGAGCACTGCTTTAAATTAGGTCCCAGGAGAAACATGACAGTAAATTCCTCATTTCATGATGGTTGTAGAAGCTGCCATTGTTTTCCCATCATTATAGTGATGTTTGAGGCACTGGAGGAGAGGAATCATTTGTTAGCTCTCTTGTTGTCTGCTTTCTGTTCACAAAAGGAGACACAGGTGGGAACTTATTGACACCCCTGACAAACAGCAAGGTGCTTTCTTTTGCAGGAATTAATTTATCCTATCAGATAAGACATCATCACACATTTGGAGTCTGACTCCACACCCAGGTACACCGATTTTGGGCCATGGAGAAATCATTTCCCTGTGTCACAGAGGAGAGGATTTCTTTCAGGATTTCTTTCCTAGATGATATCCTTCTATATAATAATTCTCTGGACATGCTATTGGCTTGTGTCCTGGAGAAGGAAAATGAGGAAGGAGGAAGCTTTTGTTCCATAATGTTGTATTTCAGTCATTTGGGTTTCAGTCTTGTTGGGTTTGTGCAGTTAAGAATGAAAGATGTAACTTCAGGCTTGCTATGGCTCAGGATATATATCTACCAAGGCAGAAATGAGAGCAGAAAATCCACAAATCTGCAGTAATGGGAGCAGGATCTACATATTTAAGGCTCCTAAATATGCAGACAAGTACTCAGATAGGCCCAAGATTAATTCCAAATTTTTGTCTGTCCCTTTGACCCAGACAGAACATCATTAAATGGAAATCTCTCCCTCCCCTCTTTTCCCATCCATTATTCTCAGTTGTAGGATTTTCCATGCAAATAATTATCTGTCCTTATATAGCTTCTTCTCCCCATTCTTCTCCACTCTACCTTTGGTCTCTGAGAGCCACTTGCTGAGTTTTAGGTTAACACAGAGAGACATCTTAATGTGTTTTATGGAATCTGGCACAAGGAGGAGAGAAACCTTGGATTCAGCACCAGGAATCCAGCCCCAGTGCAGGATGGAGGGGATCAAACTTTGATGGAGTCATTTCACCCACTTTTCTGGTTAATGCCCAAGACTCACCCTTCCTATAAACCCCTGACTGGGGGGGTCACTTCACCCCATCTGCAGCCCCCTCACTCACACTGGGACACTGAACTCCTGGCTATAAAACTGTTCCAGTCAAGCACAACATATGAGCACAATATTCTGCATCAATAAAATCCCCACTGAAGATCCAGTACCCAACAAGAGACTGTTTGCAGAGCTGATATAAATAATAACTGCGCCCAAAGCACTCTCTGGTTGACATTAACTGTGGCTACAGCAGGAGCTTGTCATGACTGAACAAAAAGAATGTGTCTTTTTAGCCTAAAAATACTCAGCACACAGACTCCAGCAAGAGCACTTCAGTTTTACCACAAATAAACTCGTGTTAGTCAAGACACTGCAATTAATGCATCCAGCCTTCAGGGTGATGTTTGTGTTGGCACCATTCATACCTATTATTTTAAATTAAACATTCATTTGTAAAATGAAAAATGTACCTTTTTTTAACCAGCAAAGATAAACTCTTGCTTATTCCAGCTATTTTGGCAAAGCTGTCCAGCACACACAGAAAATCCTACAGCCAGGATTTCCACGTATCACGGGGTTCTGTACCAGCAGAGAAATGTCTTAAAAGACTTTGGATGCTAAGGCAAGATTCAGAACCATGCAGCCAGCAGGCAACACGATATTTTGTCAGCAACAAAGCACACAACACTACCTTTGGTACAATACCCTTCCCAGTGGTTTTCTCCACTAGTATTTTGGGCATTAGGGATTGCCTTTTGCAAAGATATCCTACTAGGTAGAGTCAGATAATATATATTCCTCATTTTTTGAGGAGAGAATGTGGCTTTGATCCCTTAAGCTGCCCGATCCCACGAGTATAATAAACCCACCAGCACAAATAAGGCTTCACATTAAAACCATGCAAGTTGCTCTCCCTGCAGCCAGGGAATGAGGTGTGGGGAAGGTGAAGGTCTGTGCCTCCAATAAACTGAAAATCATTTCAATTTTGAAAGGGTCAGCGTACTTTACATTAGTTTTCCACTTTGCTTTTTGAAATGCCCATTTGGATGCAGCGTTGACCACTGATTGAAAACAATTTGAACAACACAGGAGTGGGAGAGCTCCGTGCAAGGGAGAGTAATAGCTTTGCCTTGTCATTATGGGAGAGCATTTATAGTCAAAGACAATGGCACTAATAGATTCATTCATTCATTCAGAAACAACCCCAGACCTTTCAAGCATGCAATTAAAATCTCTGTCACTTTATGTGGAGCAAAGAACTGGTGCTTTACTGTCTAGTCACCAAGGTGTAACACAGTTTATTTGAGTGATTACGGCACTGAAATCTACAAAACAATCAGGATTCATGAATGTTTTTGTGGTTATTGAACAGTTACCCAAATTAAATTACTTTGCAAACAGTGACAAAGTCATCCAAATAATAAGTGAGGGTACGTTGAACTTGATGAAGAGTAAGAGAAAAAAAAAAAAAGTCAGAAACATGAGACTGGAAGGACTGCCCTGGGTCACTTTGTCCCCTGAGAGGCCAAAACTACTTGGGACAAACATCATCTTAAATGACTTTTCTCTTTTGCCCTGCCAGTTCCTGCAAGGACTTCCCAGCACCATGCAGCTCCCAGCTCCTGCTAATTTGCAGCTCATTTATACTCATGTGGTGCCACCACAGCATCACCTTTTGGGGTAAGAAGTTTCTTCCCTCACTCTTGCTCTCCACCTACATAGAGCAGCCTTCAAAGTTTTCATGCTGCTGGGCCAAGTCAGCTGTGGATTTGGGTTTCTGAGTTTCATCCTTTATGATATTTCCTCACACATAATTATCAAACCCTCTGCACTTTGCTTAACATTTTTTTTGCAGCTTGAATCCATCTATTCTGACTGTAAGGGCCCGGTGCTGTATCCAGACATTAATGCCTCTGGATAAATGCAGGAAACACTTGAGCTGTTTAATCTTACAGTACATTGGGTTTTTATAAAGCCAGGTTGGTTTAGTGCTTCATAATCACCCTGTGAGCAAACACCAGGCCAGAATCTTTCTCCTCATTAGACATTTCTGGCTGATGAGGTTTTGCCTGGTAGCACCAATCCGTGCTGCAAGTCTCTAAGCCCATAATCAATCTCACTTTTCCTCCCTTTCCAAGTTTCCTTTTCCTCCACAGAAAAAGCAGCACATCTCCATGCTTTGTCTGCAGTTGTTGTTCATTCAGGGCAGGGTGGCCAGTGGCAGTTCTTCCACCTCTGGCACAGAGCTGCTCCAAGCCCCTCTCATGAGTTTCTCCAACATTTGCCTGCTCAGGTTTGCCTTTCTGAAGAAAATATCAGCTAAGAATTTCACCTTTCTTACTGTTCCTTTTCATTTCATGTCTCAGTTTATTCATGTCTCTTAGTTAAAGATTATTTTCTCCAAGAAATCTACAAATGCTGGTGTAGAAAAACGTTTGTTCCTGTGGGTTCAAGGACTGTTGGATAAGAAATCTGTGAGCTATTAAATCAAGGAATAATTAGGTTCCACTATGTGTTACCTCTAGATGTTCCTCTGACATTATCCACAAAGATGGTGACTCATGATTATTCTAGTGCTTGTCTTCAATATCTGACTTTGCTCTGCATAAGCTGAATATCCTTAGAAGCTTTGGACTGAAGAGAATGAAAATAATTCATTTAAGGGCTGCATCTCCTTTAGGCTTCACTGGTTTCCATCCAGTGATGGATGAAGGAGGGATGTGGGACCTCTTGCTCATGGTAGGGTTGGTGGTGTTTTAGGCAGTCCTGCAATGAGCAAGGAGTTGGACTTGATGATCCTTATGGGTCCCTTCCAACTTGAGATGTTCTAACTGAAGCCACCACAGTCCATGGAGGAACCTCTCAGGTCTGTCACCACCCACCACTGCTGGCTCCATCTCCCAGCAGCTCAGCCCTCTGCCCTGCTCACAATCCAGTGCCAGGCACTAAACAGGGGCTCAGAGCCCCAAACCCAGCTCTGATGAGGACAGTGGGACAAAGGAATTCTGGTCACAGGCCAGACTGGTGTCTGAGCTGTTGAAGAGCAGTCAGGAGAACAGAAGATGAATGGCCAGATCCATGCCCACGGGCACACAAAGACATCTTGCACTGAGTGCAGCCCTTCAGAACATATCTGAGCCCTGCTGAATTAAACACAAGGAACACAGCAGTGCTGACAGCTCCTCTTACATATCCAGGGTGAGTTCACTGGGTTCAGCTCAGGCAAAGGCTTTTAAACACGAGCACTTGCTCAAGCGGCAGAAAGGGAACAGAGGAACAAACCATGCCTTGATCTGCTCCTGGAGCAGTGCAGAAAGCCAACAATCCAGCCTGAAAAATACAGCTTTTTGTCAACAGAAAAACACACAAACCAGAAGGCTCCAGGTTAGTAGGTGGGGATGGTTTTTTTCAAGGTAGGAAGGGAAGACTCAAGGGGAAGATAATAATTTTGGCAGCAAAAAGTGAGGAAAGGCAGATTTTTTTGCTTATGTTTGTATGACTGTGATGGTGTGGGTGTGAACCCTTGAGACATCATTCTCCCCGTATTTCCAGTTCAGTAAGTGGATGCAAAGAGTCCCTTACTCTCCAACTCCTGCACAGCTTTTTGGGAAGCTGGAGACACCAGCCTTGACTTGGGGCAGGATGAACTCTGGGTTGGTCATGACAGCTTCAGCAGAGTTTGGTTTTTGCCAAAACTACAAAGGAAATGTCTTTGTGTCAAGGAAAGAAAAATGGAATTTCAGGAAAAGACACACCTCTGCAAATTAAATAGACACATGTTAAACAAGGCCAGTTCAAATACTGGTTTTAAATAACTCCCTTTTTTTTCTTACCAGAAAGCCAAACAACAATATTACATCATACAAAGGGGCAGCAAGGGCCCAACTCGGGCAGCAGGAAACACAACTTGCTTCAGATGCTGATAAGTTCATAAAATGTAAGGTTTCAGGAAGCTCTTAATTTACAAAACACAAGGACCCCTGGCCATTCCAGCAACCAGCCTGACCCCGCACCCACACACTTGGCAAGCTGAACAAGGAGGGATGGCAATTTTGATTTCTCCTTTTAAAGAAGCCTGTCCAGCATACCTTCTATGACACATTTTAGAGCTTCACGTGGGTCTCAGAAAACATGAGGCAGTCCTGGGCCCCAGCCTCAAGTTTCCAAGCCCTCAGTCCAGTTCACATCTCCCACAGCACTGCCTGAATTGGGGTGTGACATCCTCTCACATGTGAGCACTGATATTAAAGAACCAAGAAGTGTTGCCAGTATGACATCAGCTCACCATATTGTTCAAGGCAAAACAGATTTAACGTCATCCTACATGCAGCACTGTTGCTTTTTTCTTCCAAACAGGACAGAAGACAAGCACAGCTCATGCAGCAAAAGATGTGTGGAAGGAGGGAAAAGGGCAACAACACGCCAAGAACCACACCTGCTCCCTGACGTGAAAGCAAACCTCCCCTGTCCCTGCAGCATTTATGAGTGCACTTAAACCTATGGATCAGGGACTTCTGGCAGCAGCTGAGATGCCTGTTAGGATCACTGCATCATTTATGAGTGCAACTGAGAATATTGGCTTATTAGCACAGGGCCCTTCTCATCAGCCGAGGTAGAGGCTGCCCTGTCAAAGCCAATCAGCCTGGACACATCTGGAGCAGGAAAAAACCATATCTGGGTAAATAGATCTAAAAGGTTTCCCTGTGGTGTGGGCTTCCAACCTTTCAGCTCCAGGAAACAAAGAGGGAGAGAGAGATAATACCCAAGTGATACTCTTCCCTCAGTAATGTCCCCACAGTCTCATGGGACACTGTCAAGGTGGCTTATCTGTTATCAAATTGTTGTTATTTGCACCAAATAAGGCCAGTTTAAAAGCCAAACAATAAATATTCTTTCAACTTCTTTATCTCATGGACCTGAGTAGCCCCAAGCCTGTCTGCCTGAGGTTATTCTGGTGTGGAAGAAGGAAGATGAAGCCTGCTGTGTAGTAAAATCTCAGTCTATTGGCAGCTGTGTGACTAAAACTAATAACTCAATGCTGCCACACAGATGTATCTGTTTTTTGTGAAAACATGCTGATATATTCATGGCTGGATTTACTTACAAATGGAAGTTAGCAGGGGTAGGGACATTAGTTCATGGTCTGTTTTGCACTGACCATAAAGGCTTCCTAATAGATGTCTGGAGCTGCTGGATATTACTGCAATATAAATAATAATACATCATTTTAATGTAAACAGAAGCATTCCACACTGAAGTACCTTTTCAAGTGTGTTTGAGATGCAGCACTATTATAGTTCACACTTGAGTAGCCTACCCTTGAGGTAACAGAGACATAGATATGAGCTGTGACATTTAAATTAGCAAGAAACATCAAACATAAATAAAAAAGTCATCTTTGGTTGTTTCTGGAAGCTGATCACCCAGCAGCACTAGGCTTTATGTTCTGGGTAAACTTCTGTGATTTAGAGCGGAAAGACTGTAATAATTAACATGTTAGTGCCTGTTCTCAAAGCTGCTTTCCTGAAACCATTCCCTACTCTGCTGAAATGTCATCACGGGGAAAAACCGACCCAAACCCAGGCAAGTTCCTCTTTTTAGGAGCTGCTGTACACAGTAAAAGCCTGTCCTTCCACACAAATCCAGACAACACTGACAATTTTGTCACTCATGCTTGAAAGCTCCGATTTTGAGCTTGGAAGGACAAGGCCGAGCAGGGCTGAAGGGAACTCGTTACGCAGGGGTTTGATGGAGAGAGGTTGTGACCACTGAGCAATTAAGAGACATTTCACTTTAAAGTTTCATTGGATTTTGTCTGGTGTTTGCTCTCGTGTCAGGTGCTGTTCCAGGAACACTGGCTCTGTTCCCAGGCAGTTCCTCACGTGGCCTCTCAGACCATCCCCAACCAAACCACCCAAACCAGCCCCTGCCCACGCCCGGGCACTGCTGGGTCACCCAGGGACCTTGGTGGCCTTGTCTGGTGGAAGGGAGAGGTAACAGCAGGGAAAAAAGGAGCCAGACCCCACCCCTCAGTGGGTAATAGCATTACTTTTCTCTATAGAGAAAAGCAAGTGTCTTCTTCACCCCTGTCTCCACATCCTGGGCCAACACCTCTGATATTCAACAGCTTTGGCTCTTCTGCTTTGCTGTTTGCTTGTTGTTTTTCTCTTTCCCTCCTTACCCAGCCTGATTTGTCCTTATTACAATTGAAGCCTATCCTTTCCAGCCCTACCCACACAAAGACTTTGCAGTTGGAAGGTCTCCTCCATCTGAAATATTTTAGTCTATTCTAAGACCATATAGCTCAGGTTTTGTTCATAATGAGCTTTTTTGTGCACAAAACCCATCCTCTTGCCCCTCTGCTCATCCACTTTGCTCTGTGCAGGGCAGGACACAGTTGCAGGATAGATTCTTACATTGGAATACAATTTTCCACCTGGTTTTGTACTTATCCTGTAAATATTTGCTTATGATAATGGCATGTGAAACTTGCTTGCTACCCACAAGATTTGTTGCTGCTATAAATAAATATCAAATAGGCTCAACATGACTTCTTGTTAATCATCTTTGTTATTATTGTCTTCTATATGTTTACAAATGCACTGTTCAACTGCTGCACTGCAGGCAGGGAGAGTCAACACGGGGTAAAACAAACTTTAACAAGAGTAGAAGGGATTGAGAGACAGATATATTACACATATCAACATATAAAAAGCATGTCATACATGCAGGTACACTCATACATGTGTTGTACTTGCATAAGCTTAAGCCTAATAGAGGTGCCTCAGGCTGTCTTGTCAGATATTAGTGGTACTGAATTTAATTTAAAATACAGATCATGTCAGCCTAGGCCAGCTGGAAAAGTCTTGTCTCTGGAACTGTGTGGTCCAGCCTTGCTCTGTCAGCTCAGCACACTTAACCTGCTAAAAGTCCTTGTAGCTCATGTAGGAAATTCAGCATAGAGGGCAGAGAGCAGATTTTCTTGATCTCCAAGTCAATTCAAAACACAGACCTCAACTGAAATGCTCAGCTGAGGTCCCCGTTAGTGCCAAAGCAGTGTTGTGAACTCTGCTGTTCAGACCAAGTAAAAGTCACAGAAACATTTCTGGGAAGCTGGTGGAGGTGACAACCCAGCCTTACCCCCAGGAGTCCCCGCAGTGGCCTGGAAGCAAATCTCATCTCTGCTCCCAAGGGCCAGCATTCAGGATGGATGGATGGGGAAGGAACCAGACAGGCTTGTCCTGTTCTCTCTGCAGCAACATGAATTAGCTGATCATGGATCCAAGAACACTGCTCTGGAGACCAGTCACAGCCGGTTAAACACGGGAGGGTGAACTGGGACACGTGAGGAGACGTTCTCTTCCCAGGTCAGCATCCCACCCACTGCTCAGGGTGCTTTGGGGACTGCACTCCCCAGTGCCTGGGAAGCCTTGAAGGGCTCGTGGATGTGACATCCATGATCAATCCTGAACTCCCAGCTCAGCCTCCATCTCCCGCTGCCATAAAAACCCTCAACACAAAGAAGTCACAACTTTCTTTTTTTTTTTTCCACTGCATTAAGCAGGAACATTTTTCTTGCTTGTATCAGTTTGCAAGTTTTCATTCAACTGCACTCCCCATGCAGCATTTTAAAACTCCTGGTTAGAGATGCCCGCTACTTATCACTGTCAGCTGTGCACGCTCACAGCAGCTCTGACATTTGCACAGATTTTAAAAAATTTGAGCCACGACAAAATTTGGCAGGCCTGCTAATAAGTAATACTGTTTTCCTTTGAAAAGGTCCAATTCTAATCAACCCATGGCACTGTAGTGATTTTTGCATCCATTTGTCCTTGGCAAGGGTTGGTTTTTTTTTTCTAGAAGTAAATTTTCTCAGCTTCACTGAGAGAATTAAGTTGTTTTTCAATATTCAGTCCTTCATTTCTGACCACTTTCATTTTAGCCTTACAGTCTCTACGGAGAAAAACCATTTATATTAATTAATAGGGGAAAGGAGTGTGGGCTTTGCTTGTGGCTAACTGTTTAGGAAAGGTCATCATCTGACCCAAAAAGTCTCTGCTCTCCTCTGCTGTGTTCCACTTAAACCTGCCCCAGAGGTGATGGTGTCCACTTCTCACACGACAGGGTTTTGTTCCTGTTGTCTGTGGGATCTGGAGCTGACACAAGAAATTTGTATCAGAAGATCATCAGATAAAAGAAGTCATGTGAGACTCACTCAAAAAGGCAGGGGGAGGGAAGGGGATGTCAGCAGGACACTGCACTTCATAAGAGCCTGGACTTATCTTTATAGTGAATGTTATCTGGAAGATTGATAAATGTGCGACAGGCTGGAAAGGGGAGAGAGGACAAAGTCATTGTACTGAAAAACTAGGCCTGGCAACAATAAAAAAACCCTATAAAATAGTTAAAAACCTAATAGCTCACTTGAGCTTTTTGCCAGAGCGAGTCCTCTATGTCCAATAGCTCTCTGAAGGCATTAGAAAATGAAAGGAGTTTTAATGCACCCCTACATTTCTTTTCTCTCTGGTTTTACAAGGGGTGATGTGGCAATCTAATTATACCGTGTTGTGAGCTGGTATTATGTCCTGCACAAAAAGGAAAGAAGCTTTTTTATCGTTCCATTATGCAATTGTTGCTACTTTTTACACTCCTTCCAGCTTTGGTGCAATAACTCTGGATTGTAGCCTGCATTAATTTTTTTTTTTCCTTTCAACCATTCCTTCTTCCACACTAATAAAATATGCTGTGCAAATAAAAGCACATTGCCCAGCCAGGGTGTGTGTGAGCAAGGCCGTTCCTTCATTTCTGGCTTCCTCAAAGAACACGTGAGCCCCAGAGGAACCTTTGGCAAGGTGGTGGGGACGTTTTAGAGACATTTCAGAGACATTTGCTGCCTGTCTTAATGCTCAGGAAAAAAACAAAAGGTTCTGTGACTGATCACAGTGGTCTCCAGCACCCCAACAGCCCTCGGAGCTGCCCAGCAAACGCTGACAGATGAAGCAAGCCACCACTCCAGCCCTATTCTTTTTATGTAAAACCCTCACCCTTTGTCCTTTTCAATTATGTATGGTCATGTTCTTACAATAGCTTCTGCTGTCACTGTGATTTAAAGATAAGGTTTATTTTAAAAGATCGTTTGTTTCCAGTGCCAACAGAGCCAGTCTGATCAGATAAATAAGTGCACAGTCTTTGAGACACACCACCCCACCCCCCAGGATTTTTTTCCTCCTTCCTCAGAGCCTGCCACCTGAACTTCTTGCTAATCATTTCAAGGCTATTCAGAAGGTAGTCCTTGCATAATTTTTAGCTTAGCATAAAAAACTGCCTAATTGTTATTCATTTGGCTTGGCAGCTATTATACACCGAAGTGACCTCTGCTTCTCCCTTAATTATAAATAGTTTTGTCTATCGGACAAATTGAAGTGAATTAGCTCAGTTTTAAGATCTTATCAATAATTTAAATAGCCATTTCAAACAAATAAAATAGAAGAGGAAAAAAAAAAGACCAAAAAAAAAAAAGCCCACAGAAAGAGAACTGTTGGGTGGAAAAGCTCAATTTCCAAGTGTAAAGCACCAACAATTTGTTGATTTAGTTGGTCTGCTAGACCAGGCTCAAAACAGAGCTCAGAAATGGCTTTATTCTGAAGCGAGGTCATGCTTGGGTGAGGTGGATGTACAAGGTTGATGGTGTCATCCAGCCCTGGAGAAACAACAGCTCTTTATTTCTGCGGGGAAACATCGGCCAGAGTTGCTTTGTGGTATCTGGTGAGACAAACCCTAGTCATAAAAAATACATATGGCATAAGGGCAGGTTTCATTTTGTTCTGTGATTCATTTTAAGCCTCTGGAGGGGCCATCCAATGTGAAGACTTCACAGAGACAACGGCAGGAGGCTACAGCAAAGGGAAGGAGCTAAGCATTGGTTTGTCTGTGTAACTCTATCATAGGCAAACAGAAAGCTCTTTTCTTTACAAACTTGCAAAGGTGAGCAACAACAAGAGAGGATTTGCTGTAACAGGTAATACCTCTCATCTCATGAAGCCTTATTGAAAGTTCCACCCATTTGGTGTCCAACACTGGCTATGAGAGAAACAATGGGTGGGAGCCTCACCAAATTTCAGCCTGCCTTCAGCTCCTCCCTATGGCACAGGGAGCTCTTCTCTCCCCCAGCCCCTCCACCACATCCAGGTTTTATTTCAGTCTTTAGCTTTGATTGGTTTGAATTGCCAACACAGTTTAATGCAAGCATAAGGCAGTGACACACAGACCTGCCCCCCTGCCTTGGACAAAGGTGTGCACCAAATGTCACACAAACATGTCCAGGGTCAGGCCCACCTCAGAGAGACAGCTCTGACTCCCCAGAGCCAACAACAGCTCCTCTGAGGTCCAACACAGGGACAGCATCAGTCCTTGTTGCTGCTGAGTGTCCCTCTTTCCTCTCTGATACCCTCTGCCCCTGGGCAGGGCAGGCAGAAATGGGCTGTATTCCCAAATGCCACACTGTGCCAGTCTTCAACAACTCCTCAGGGCTTCCTGAAAGCCTGGAATATTTACTCACAGCTACAGCACTTTTCTTATCTCACCGAGCAAACAGTTGGACACAAAATGCCAACAAAGTCTGTGAAAGACAGAAGAGAGGTAAAAGAAATATAGAATGACTGGTGGTAATTCCACTCACTGCCTCCAGAGCAAGCTGGAAGCAGGAGAAAGAGACTTCTGGCCAGAAAATAACAGATTTTGGAACCTCGCTCAAGTATTACATTTCTTTTCATGCACACTTAGTGTATCTTTCACTCACAAAAATACCTTCAACCTCCTAACGTTTGCCATTCCCCAAAAATATGAAATCAATTTAACATGGACCATGAAATTAATTTCAAATGTAATATGAAACGAATTTAAAATGCAATAAAGCAGAGCTTTTATAGATTTGGGGCAAAATTTACTATTTGGGGTAAAATTTTGCCTAAATGACACTGCACATAAAGCAAATCTTGACTTCCAAAGCCTAAAGGAGCCTTTTTTTCCCAGTTATATCAGGAAGGACAGAGCAATGGTGGATGGAGCCTTAAAAATCATAAACTCTTTTCTTTTAAAAGTAAACTAAAAACAGAAAACGATGAAATTAATATAAGTGTAAGATATTAAAGAGCCGAGAAATGCCTAAAATATTAGAGATACAACAAAAAAAGGAATACTGAGAAAACTTGAGAAAACTCACTAATCATAATGAGGCTTGGAAAACAAGGAGGACACCCCACGTGTCCCCAGGGAGTTGTCACAAAGCCCCAGCCTCAGCACCTCAAACAACTGAGTCTATCAGAAGATAAAGACCTTCCAAATGTATTTGTTCTCCACATTTAATATTAATCAAAGAGCATTATAAATTTCATACATCACTCCAGTGTCCTAGCTGTAGGGGAAGAAACGCTGGCTTGATAAAAGTCATGCAAAACAACACACATAAATGTGTAAACCAATAATGAAATAATAAAAAAAAAAAAAAGAGGAATCAGTTGATTAAACAAAGGATCTTTTGAAGCTGGGATGTTTGCAGCAGCACAGGAAGAGTTGGGCTATTGGAAAAACCCACAAAAGGCAAGATACTCACAAAAGGCAAAACCCAAATGAAAATAAAAGAGCTGCAAATTCTGTCACTAGGAATGTATTTTAGGACTAAGATCCAGCTGCAGGACGATCCCTTCATTTGTTTCTAGCTTTTTATCAATATTGTGTATGTTTGGGTTTTTTTATCAGAGCTTCGGAACTTAATTTGAGATTGAACAAATGCAGAGTTTTCTGGGGCTTGCACTGGCACACAAGGTGTTAAACAGCATCAACAGTTGGGGGGAAAAAAAAAACCTTGGCTTGCCAAACTAAACACTTTGTGGTGATCTTTGTGAATGGTTTTCCTAGATAAGACCCTGTAGAAGTTATTTGTAGATCACACTCCAAGGGAGTACAAAGTGTTAAACTCAAATTTCCTGAACCACTTCAGGGGCTGCTCAGATGAGGGGTGGTGGTGATGGGTGAGGTTTTTCTGTTATTATTTGGGGGTTTTTTTCTCCCAAGTCTGCTCCCCTGGTTGCCTGACGTGTCCTGCCATTGCTCTTCAGGCACAGCATCCCACTTCTGTCTGCCCTGCGAGGGAAGAGCCTGGAACTGCACCTGGCCCTGCTTTATGGCAGGGTTTATGCTCACATATATACCATGCACGCTGAGGGGAACCTTTTGGACAAGGACAGCATAATTCATTTTGAGAAACATCTTCCTCCTGTTTAAGAGTCAGGATAAATTGAAATTCCTCAAGGGAACCAGGCATGATATTTTTCATTTTCTCTGAATCCATAAGGTTTGTTGTTAGATTTTTTCCTTTATTATTATTGATTATATAAGGGTTGAAGATAGGGCTGAGCTAGAATCTAAACTCTCCTTTTTTTCTTTTTGTTTTTAAGTACAGGTTTTGTGTTAGTGCTATTGATTTTTAAAGCAAAAGGGGTACTGAAACCTGAATTTTTCAAACAAATTTTGGAGCCAAAAATGCATAGCTCACTCATCTGGGTAACACTTAAACCATAATTCTTTTTTATTTAACCCCACTGACTTTCTGTTTGGAATTCCAGTTTATCTCCCCTCTCCTGCTTGGTTAAACACCATCTAGTGCCACAGCCAAGAATCACAGCTTATATTAGCAGCAACCAAAAAAAACCCCTAAACACAAAACCAAATGCCCAACCTTTCTTATATCAGCAATACCTGAGAATTCTGAAAAATTCTTCAAGTTAATCCTCAAAAAAAATCCTTAAATGTAACCCTCACACTGGGGTTCAGAACTGAAGCAGAAGATGCTGCATGAATGGGACAGAAATAAATACAAAGCTGTCTTGCACGATAACTCATTTATTTATTCGTTTTACTTTTACTCTTCCCTGGGAGGGTGGTGAGGCCCTGGCACAGGTTACCCAGAGTGGCACAGGTTGCCCAGAGAAGCTGTGGCTGCCCCTGGATTCCTGGAAGTGTCCAAGGCCAGGTTGGACACGATTTGGAGCAACCTGGGCTGGTGGAAGGTGTCCCTGCCCGTGGCAGGGGGTGGCACTGGATGGGCTTTAAGGTCCCTTCCCACTTAAACCATTCTAGGATGACACAGCAGGATGTTGCTCTGGGATAGATGACAGCATGCCACAAATACAGGAGAGACAGAATTAAGGAAGTTCTCTTCCTCTCCTCTTTAGGGAGGGCAATAATATGCAGCATGTTTAAAATCAGGTTTGTTCTCCACCAATTACAACCTTTTAATATTCCATCTGCTTAACTCTCGAGATAAATCATCGTTACCAATGCTCAACAGTTGGCACCACAGAAGATCAGGGACATTCTTCTTCCTTAGGACGAGCCCTGGGGAGTTGTGGTGCCATCCCTGGCACACAGCCACCCCTCAGGGAGGCTTCACACCTCCCCCACCACCCGTGTGTGGGGTCCTGCTCATTTTTTGGAGGAGCAGGAGCAGGGAGACAGCTGTGGCACTGCCTTCAGTGCTCCGTGATGGAACGACTCCCATCACCCTCCTGACTGATCTCTTCATCACCGCGCTGAGCCCAGCGAGTCACTCATCACCTCCACAGCTCAGCTTTCCTCCTGTTTGTGGCATTTGAGTTCTTCCATCCCTGGGCAGGGACAGGGATGTCCCCCAGGCAGCCCTGCTCCTGCTGGGTCACCCCTCAGGGCTGAGCATCCTCCCACCCGTGATGTTGTGACTGGGTGTCATTCACCAGGGCTCTTCTGATCTCACTGCTGCTCACAGCAGATGAGAACGTGGCCATCGAGTTTATTAATTAAAAGTATTTGGGAAACCACCTCTTAGAGTGCACTGGAGCCTCATCTGAGGTCAGCCAGATGCTGCAGCACTTTTGCATTCATTAAGTCATTGAATATTAGTGACAAAGTAACACAGACCTTAAAGCAGCAGCACATTTTCCCTTTCAGGCTCTTTTAATGAATTGTGTTGTATGTATTTTCAAGCCAGCAGTGATCTGACAGGCAGTATTTTTCAAATAATTCATTCACTCCATTTCTAGCTATTTTTTCCTTCCTGACAGCTAAGAGCCCATTGATTCCACCTTTAATTACTGTTCACAGCCACATCTGCTCCTGATACTCACACAGAAAAAATTAGTTAAACACTACAAAGTGATTTCTCATTTACTTTTTAAATCATTAAGCAGCCACCTTTTCCTGCATTCCACTTTTAAACAGTCCTACAACCCAGGGAGGGAAAAATAAACAAAATCCGCTGGTTTTGCAAAGTAAGGAACCAAATTCAGTCCAAATTCCTGCCCCTGCTCCTCCTGACTCGATCAATCACTTCAAAATTATTGTACCAGGTTCCTAACCTGCAGTTGTGCTGCTCAATAAAGCACGGACAAGTGAGTGCTGGGAGAGAAGGGACATTTTAATACCTGGCCTGCACACATGTACACCTCTCCATTCCCATTTTCCTTGGAACAAATGCCCTTATAATTTCTCTCAAGAATCAATAACGCCCATTGCACACTCCAGCACTGTTTGAGATGCAGATTGTGCAGGGACACCGAAAATTTATTGCATTGTACACGTAAGCAGAAGGTGGTGGGTGAGTTGTAATTAAGGTTTTGCTGATAATAAAAAATAGGGGCAAATAAGGAGATTCCATAGGCACTAAATGGTAGTTCTGCTGCACAATCACCCCTTTTTTTGCAGAGAAAAACTGAAGCACGAGGCTCTTTTTCTGCACAGTTTAGCCCAGGGAAAGGTGGTTTACATTTCCAACCTCCCCAAAATTCTGGCAATCCCACATGCCCTTCCTCAGCACTTACCATCCCCAGAGCCTTTCCAAACTTCCACTCCCAGTATTTAGATCTCATTCTGATTCTATGAAAGTCCCATCTTACATTTATTATTCTTGGTACCTCCTTTTATCTGGGAAGCAAAAATAAAGACAAGACCTTTACCATTACACAGTTAATGCATTTTTTCATTCTTCCCTGCATCAGACCTGGTGGTGCACGAGCTGGAGAGGGGTGAGATGTTCAGTGGAAAACCAGCAAATCTTCCTTTTTATCTCAGGGACAGGCAGGGACTTGGGCTCAGGAGAGGCACCCAAATCCTTCCTCCCCCCATGTTTCCCTCCACCTGCTCCAACAAAGTTTTATGTGACTGACGACGTAAAAAGATGTAAAGCAAAACCCCAAACCTCATACCGATTTTCTTTTTCTTTCCCTTCCTTTCTCAACTTCCTTGATTTTCAGATTTCTGTCCTTGTCCCAGGGTTGGGATTGTTCACTACTAATTATCCAATAAAAACAGAGTTGAAGTATTAAATCTATCCCTAGTTAACCCAATGTCTTTAATAATAAAAGAGATTTTGCACTGGGGATAAATACTGTATCTCATTTTCCCACTCTTACAAGTCTCCTGTCACTCCACACTTATTAATACTGCTACTAATATACTGTTCCCAGTCAGCCACTAAAATACTTTGGTTATTCCTATTAATTCACCAATAAAATGCGGCTTCACGGTGCAATAAAGGCTTTGTTGCTTGTGGGATTTATTGGCAGCATCTATTTGCTCAATTTGTCAAGAGATTTTCCCTACTTTTCTGACACTTCAGCCAAAAAACCTCTGCTATGGAACATGATAAGAAAGCAGTTTCTGATCCCCTGCCAGATGTCTCTGGCAGTGACTGATGGCACAGACAAGTGTCCATCCCTCCAGGTTAAGGGTGAGTGGATGCTACAAGAACCTCTTCCCAGAAGGAAAAACAACTGTTTCCTGGTTAATATTCAGGACAACTTCACTTTCTGAGAGGGATGAGCACCCTCCAACAGCAGGATCCAGCCGTGCTCCCAAGAGCTGTGAAACCCCAGCACTTGGAACAGAGGCTGCTGTTCACATCACAGAGTCACAAACACGGAAATTAGCTCCTAAATTAGCAATCTAGTGATAATTCACGAACTTCTCAGTGCACTCTGTGGAAGAAATAGCTGGAAAAGACCCTCCCCTTACAAACACAACACTTGGCAATCACACAGAGCCTTGTAATGAGGGTTTGAATTGGAATGTTTACTGCACGCCTCCCTGGACAAAGATGCAAACCACTTCCCTACAACACATCAAAGACCAAAAGGGACCAGTCAAAATGCCCCAGAAGAAGAAAAAAAAGAAAGATGCTTGAGGTATTTTCAACAGCAAAGAATTTGTTAGGCACAATAGTCAGATGGTCTGAAGGGGTGGACAGTGACCCACACCAGCCTCACTGCTCTGGTGACTTCAGACCAGGTCACCTCAAGGAACTGAACTGGTTATTTAACCTGAACTTCCCACAGGCCCTTGTGAGCCAGTGAGATTTGATGGGACCCACCAAAAACAGGCAAAGAATCAGCAGCAGACAGAGCTGCCAGAGAACCCAGCACAGAGTGTTTCCCACTGCCAGGGAGGTTTGGGGTCAAACACTGCCCAGCAAGAATTTAAAAAAAAAAAACAAAAACCACAGGAACTCGGCCCAGTTGAGGAATTGGGCCAGGACTTTTCAACTGGATAACGTTATGACTTTGGATTCTGAATCCTAACTGAGGAGCAGCCAATGTGACTGTGCAACACTGTCCTCTGTTGGAAAGAGCTCACCAGACCACCTGGAGCACTGCTAGGCATCCTCTGCCTCAGCTCAGAGGAAAAAGCCCATCATTTGTTAGGGCTGAACATCTGCTGTGATTTGGCTGATGTTGTCTGGGAGGCCTCCTCAGAATTATGCATCAGCCACGAGTTGTTCCAAAATATCCTTGTGCTCTGGTTTTGCTTTGTGTTTGTTGGGTACTGGTAGCAGTAAAAAGGCTTTGCACAAGAGAGCCATTGAATTAATACAAGCAGATTTATTGGGCAGGCTTTATAATCTTTCTTGTGCACCAAGCTCAAAGTCTCTAATGCATTTATTAGGAGAAAGGATCCTGACAGAAATGCTGCAAGGTGCCCCATAAATATTGCAGGGCCTCTACAGATGGACCAGTGACCTTCTGCAAGGGGTGCCATCTGTAACTCCACCTACCTGCAAAGGCAGGACCCAGGATAAGGAATCATTTTTAGAGCTACCATCTCTGGAGACTGCTGGGAATAAAAAAAAACCTGATTCATGGGTGCTGCAGAAGAAGGATGGCAGCTCATGGTGTGCCAGGAGGAGGAGAACAGTGCAGGGGCTGGCAGACACCTGGCAGACACCATCCAGCCTTGCTCTGAAGAGCTGGGCAACAGAGGGGGGACGAGCAAAGCTCCATGTCAGCACAAATGGGCTCCAGTAGCACAAATGCTGCCTATCTGCTGCCACCTCCTCCAGAGCTGCACGTATTTCCCTCCCTTCTCCTCAAGGAAAGACGTTTCCTGACTTCACCACATGGTTTGCCAACCTTCCCTCCACCTATTGCTTTTATAAAATCATATTTTTCTCTTTTTAATCTCTCTTTTCTTTTCTTTTCTTCTTCAAGGGTCTCTTTCTACCACGATAGGAGGAGATGAGGAATATTGTCCTCGAACACTGGCTGGTTTACCTTCCTAACAGAGGAGGTTTGGGGAGGCTGGCAGGGTCAGGAATCCTTCTACTGGAACAGCCACAGCCCCTTTTCCACAGAGCAACAACAGCAGGCTGGGAGATGGGGGAAAAATAACATGACTTCTTCCAGGACCTGATCTCAAGTAAAGGGACACCTTCCTGCTGATGTGTGAGCTGGGTTCAGGTGTTTCTGAAGAGGGCAGGCTCTGTGTGTCACCAGTGCTCTGTCATCTCCTCCCTCCTGATGCCAGCACTGGTGACCGTCCTCAGCAGGACCATCTGCAGCAGGGAGAGTTCACCCAGCTATTGTGAGGGGCCTTGCAGTCATTAGTCTCCGAAATTGCTTTCCATGGTGTACAAGAGACAGAACAAATGGCTAATTTAATAAAATTGTGTTGGTTCATTCAGCCAGAGAAGTGAGGACAATAGCAGCTGATTCTGGACAAAAATTGGAAGTCACTTGGATGTTGTGGGTTTGAACTCCTGGTAATGGGAAGAGCAATGCCCAGGTTTCAGCTGGTCCCTGCTTCCCCCTCTCCATCTGCTGTGCTGATGCCCAGTGGTGGAGGGAGAGGAAAAGCAGAGTGGAATGGCCTGGGGCATTGCAGCCTAAAACCATTCCAATGAGGATATTAAACTCTGCACAGGTTCCTACTCTGAGGAATTGATGAAGAGCATCCACAAGGAATCATGAAGGTTGGAAAAGACCTCTAAGATCATCAAGCCCAACCATTAAACCAGCACTGCCAGGTTCACATCCCCAGGCACCACACTGGTGTGTGCTTTGAACCCTTCCAGGAATGATGACTCCACAGCTTCCTGGGCACCCTGTCAATCCCAGCAAGCACCAGTTCAGCCACCCCATGTCCAACCACTGCATTCTCCTCTCTCCCTGCTACAGGGGTGCCAGTCCTAAAGTTAAACAGGACAAACTCCCTGCTCCAGCCCAGAGTCAGCTCTTCCTTCCACCAGGGAAAGCTTTGCTGTCAGTTTGGATGAACACAAGGCTGAGCCCTGACTCTACACAGAGGATACAACCAGATATGGGAATCCCACAGCAGAGACTGGAATTGCTCCGGCTGTGGGAGCAGCCCAGATTAGGGAAGAGGCAGATCTGGCAGCAAAAAGCATAAGAAGCCCCTCATTAAGTCTGCTGTGCTCCAGACCAGGACACAGACACACAAACAGAACCACATTGCACGAAGCAGCCCCAGCAGCTGAGCAGATTGAATTTTGCCATTGGACGTTATGGATTCATAATCATCACTGTCAGCACCGCAACAGCAATCGAGGCTGGATCATCAGCTCCCACATTACCTTAGAGGTGAAATGACATGTTAAAATAAGTAATTGAAAAGGCCCCTTCCACCTCCTTTTCCCCAAGAATAAATCTGAATAACTCAGAGAAGCTGCTGCCGAATGAGCAAACAATTTGATCACATAGTCTTGCAGATGTAAGATCTTTAATAGATTTTTGAACAGTCCTTACCCAGTGACCTTTAAACAATTTGTATTTAGCATGTGTAAATTCATTATTTCCTAAAATGTTTTAATTCTGTAATTAACTTGGATGCACTACTTGCATTCAGTCTGGACTCAGAATGAAACTAAGTGGTACTGAAGGAAATCTGGGGATGGAAAATACGGGTTTTCTCACTTTATCCTTTTGGCTGTGTGAGACAAGAGGGTTTTCCCCCTGTGCCTGCAGTTGCCAAAACCTTCCCACCCCCTGTGACTGCTTCTACAATGCCAGAGCATGGCCCAACCTGGCTTAACAACACTCCCCTCCATCCCAACACACTCCCAGCTGTGCTCAGGGCCTGGCCACTGGGACAACATCTGCACGAGTGTCCTGGTGCCAGCAGAGAAAAGAAAATGTGTTCTGGGAAAACCAAAAGTTTCTGATGCCTGCTGGCCTGTGGCACTGTTCTGTATGGATTTTTTGGTGTTTGTTAAATCTCCCTCTTCCAGCCCACCCTTTCTTCTGACAAATTTTCCTGGGAATTTTAAGCCCTCCAGTTCCCTGTCAGGATGCACTTGGAACAGGTTCAAAAGTTGCTGGGGAAGCAAAGGCAGACAGGAGTCTGAACATGATTTTCTCAGTTCCCCCTTTCCTGGGGCATTTCTGTGTGTCCAAAGGCCACCAGGATTTCCAGGAAAGTCAGCTGGAAGTCCCCTTTCAGTTGCTTAGGGCACTCTTCCCATGCCCATACCACGTTCCTGGGGTGGGAATTTGAGTTAAGATCAAGCATAAGGGATGCCACAAAAACCTGCTGCTCCTCCCTGCACAGATTCCTTCCTGCTCCCCTTGGCCAGTTCCCTGCATCATGCTGGGCCTCCCTGCTCCTCACTGAATCCCTCTGCACTCCCTGTTACCCTTGGGACCTTGGTAAGTCCCTGAGGAGCAGTTGGGCAGAAGTCCCTCCTTCCTGAATGCTCACGTTTTCCCCCCTCTCCATCTGCTGTGCTGATGCCCAGTGGTGGAGAGGGAGGAAAAGCAGAGTGGAATGGCCTGGGGCATTGCAGCCTAAAACCATTCCAATGGGGATATTAAACTCTCCACAAGTTCCTACTCTGAGGAATCGTCCTGTCCTAATACCACGAAGAGCATCCACAAAGAATCACAAAGGTTGGAAAAGCCCTCTAAGATCATCAAGTCCAACCATTAAACCAGCACTGCCAAGTCCACCTCTAAGCCACGTCCCCAGGCACCACAAAGGTGCAAAGGTGGCAGACAGGCAACATCCATCACTGCCAACAGCAGGAAGAGTCACTCTGGAGCTGTGGGAAGCACCCAGTGACCCCGGCAGCATCCTTTTATCACCTGATGACCTTGCAAGAAGGGGCTCTCACACATCTGATAGAAACACAGCCTCCAAATAACAAAGGAACAAACCCAACCTGGTAAAAACCTGCTCTGTTTGAAGCCTTGCAACTTCTTAGCAAAGCAGTCTCAAGTTTCCCAGCTCCCTGCCAAGCCCTCGGCAGCCGAACACCTGCACACTCCATCTGTGCCTCCCTTCCCACGTCACCTCCCGCTTCCATCGCTCGCACCAACCTGTCCCTCACTGCTGCCTTCACACTCCTTCTCTCTCCAGACCTGATGGGACCAAAGCACTCCAGCCTGCACAGCCTGATTTCAAATCTGCTGCACGGTGTAACCTTGGAAAAAAACAAGCACTTCCCAGCAAGCTGCTTCTGTGTTCTTGTTTTCTTCAGGTTTTTTTCATGTTTTTTTTTTCCTCTATTAAAACTTCTGCTGCTGTTTTCTTGGCATTTAGGAGGCCTGGATAAAAACTAAAAGCTCCAGCACCAGCAGAAGTCAGAGAGGGGAAGAGGCACTGTGAGTTGTGCCCCTGTAATTCAGTGCTTATTAAAAAATACAAGGGTTTGGGAGGTCTAGACAGGGACAAGAAGAATTGGGCATAGACGGAAAATGTAACCTTTGATGAGTGACAAGTGAGGTTACCCAGATGAATACTAATGAGGGAGTTTGAATAATTCATGCCTGGGGTTCAAGGTAAAATGGTTTAACCTGATAGCTCCGTAGTTGTGCTGTCTTGCTGGCCTCAGGAATATTATCTCAAAGAACAGGATCTGAACATAATCCAGGTTTTAGATGTTAATTTGTCCAGAGGTATTTAAAAAAAAAAAAAAAGAAAACCAAACAAAAAAAACCCACCACAGCTCACTCTCAACTGCCTAAAAATTGCAGCACAAGCACTGCAGGTGGGATGACTTCCCTCCAAGCCCAGCCTTGCTCTGTGCCCATCTGCACCAGCAGAAATGTTCCCCATCGTGACCCAAAGACAACCTGCACCACAAATTCTCACCAAGGCAAAAAAATCAAATTGGAGGGGTTTTGATCACAACTCTCCATATCACAAAGGAAAACACGTTTCTTAAGGGAAGGTTATTTATCTCCCCGAGCTCTTCCCTGGCAGAGCCCAGTTTAGAAACCGGGCGCGGTTTCAAAATCTAGGATTGCATTTTCTCCTGTTTCATCTCCTGCCTTAACTGAGTCCTTCACAACACTCATTTGAAATCTTGGAATAGACTTATACCTTTCAACAGAGTCCCAATTAACCAGTCCTCTGAGAGAAAAGCCTCTGCTCCTTCAGGAATAAACCTGGACAACCACCAAAGTTATTTTTAACTGTACTGAAACGTGCTGGGACAAATTCCACTTTCACACGTAGCCTTTCAAGTGATATAAAAAATGACAATAAGCAATATAAAGTGGGAAGCAGCAGTCACTGAGGGCATCAGAAAAAAACCTCTCTCTTGCCAGGTAGGTGATAAATCCACCATTATAAATTAGTACCATAAATATTACACACATTTGTGGTGATTTATACACTTATTTCATCTAAGTCAGGCATTTCTTGCTTTCTAAGGAGGGAGAAAGATAACCAAAGGATACCCACCCGTCCCAGCTGCATCCCAAAATTTCTGCTTGCCTGTTACAATAATGCCACAGAGCTCTCCAGGGGTTTTTTTCTCTCTACATCACCACATGCTTATACAAATGTCAATAAATTGGAGGTTTGTCCTAAAGGCAAATTTGTCTCGTTCAATCTGGCGTTTCAGGGCTTCTGCTGCACTTGTACATCAGAACTGCAAGGCAGCTGCTGTGCTAAGAAGCTGTAAAACCCAGACACGTCTGTCTCTGGTTTCCTTCTTTTTATTCTTCCTTCCTCTCCTGCGAACTTCACATCACCTTTTCTCCTTTATCACTGTGCTGCATAATCTCTGTCTCTGCAGAATTGCCGGGCTCGCTACAGCGCCTAATGTGAAATATAAAATATTGCACTGTGCACCCATGCAAAAGGCCAATTTTCATTGATCAAATATTCAGAAGAGTCAGTGCTCTGTTATAATAAAAGCTTGGAAACCAGAGTGGGGGGGGGGGAAAGCACCAGATAAGATGAAGTTTCACCACCTGACAAGCTGAAAAAGTTCCCATCAGGAAAATCTCCGTGCCTGGTTTCAGAGCAGCCATCAGCTGGCTCCTGGGGCTGGGGGATGCTCTGCACCTTTAGCACAGATAAAGTGCAGTAGCAGCAAATACCTGTCACTCCTTTCCTTCCTTACCTACTGGCATCAGGAGCTTTAAATCCTGCACAGGAGGTGCAGCAGGACACTCCACAGCAGCAATGCACTGCAGGTAGGAGCTGCTGCAACCACCCACTGCAGAAAAGCAGCTTTGAGGTGTAGAAAGTGGTGCTTTTAGTTTCCTAAACATGGTTTAATACCACCTTGCAACAGCCAAGAGGGGGACAAGTAGCTACAGATGCCTCCAGAGGCACTGATGCTGCTCAGGAGGGGACCTGGAGCATCCCCCAGCTGCCAGCCTGGATGTTAAATTAACACCTGCTCTTAAATTAATAATTTAATTTTTTATTAAATATGCCCACACCACTTGGTTTGTGCCTTTTCATTTCTGAAGCTCCCAGTCTGGCAGCAGAGGAGTGTCAGAATTTAAGAACAGAGAAATCACAAGCTCGCATTTGGCAGGCACAGGGCAGGATGACCCAAGACCTTCCCTCGAACTGTTCATATTTTAACGGTGGGCTTTCCCTCTGCCACATCCCCAAGTTTCTGGGTACACTATTACATGCCAGACTGCAGCTGGATCATCTTGCCAGACCAGGATTACTAGAGCACCCTTCCCATAAAAACCTTCCTGCATCAAAAACTGCTCCTCTCGCACCTAAATCTCCAGGGTCTCCTCCCTGAGCTGAGCTCAGCTGGCTAGATCATGGTGCTGACAAAGCCAGGCTTGTAGATTTGATCCCTGTAGGGGCCATTCACATAAGAGTTGGACTTGATGATCCTTCTGTATCCCTTCCAACTCACAATATTCCATGATTCCCAGATTCTGGGCAGCTTTCTGTGCAACCACACAGCACGTGACCCCTTCCAGCAGCTCCTCGTGACACGTGAGCCCCAGCACGAGCTGGAGGGGCAGGAAACAACACCCAAAACCCCACCAGGCCCAACACCCAGCACGGGTTCCATGTGCTGCAGAGCTCACTGACACCCCCTCCACGCTCTCACCACCCACTTCCCCAAAAAGGAGTCGTTTCCCCAAAATAAGTCATTTCCCAAAGTGACGGCTGGAAGTGAATTGGAAATGTTAATTCTGTTTTACGCAGAACTGCAGGAAAGTGGACACTGAAAGATGATCTGAGTGGGAGCTGAGCAATAGGAAACCATAAATCATCCTGGCAGGTAGAGAGTTTCTGTGTGAGTGGTGCTTGTGGGAGTAGCTGTTCACTAACAGAGGCACGTTCTGGCACCAGCACAGTCTCTGCTCAGTGGGTGCAGTCACTGCTGACCCCACTGCACTGCCTCCACCCCAAATTCCCAGCCTTTTCCCAAGGGACAGGGAAGCAGAGGTGAAGGTCTGTCGCTCCCAAAGGTCATAAAGGATTTGGGGGCTTGGATCACACATAAGATACTACTACTACTACTACTACTACTACTACTACTACTAAAAAAACAAATGAAGACAGAAGTAACAGGCAGCAATAATACAGAGAGACTACTTGCTGTTAATTAAATCTGCAGCAAGCACAATGACAGGAAAACAATAGGAAATTAATTCATTGTCCATATACCAAATGAAACTAATGGATGTTTGGGGTGGTTTTGACAGCAAAGAAAAAAATAATGAACCAAAAAAACTCATGTGAAGTAGGAAATGAGAGTACTTTGCCAGACTCTACAAGGTCCAATTAGGCAGAACAATTAGCAAATCTTTCAACAGATAAAAATAGAAGAGCTTGTGGTCACACTGCTGGATTTTACCTCACACTCAGGTGCATTGATGGAATCTTAGGCAGGATTTTGCCAAATGTGTCAGCTCTATTCCCAGCTGGAATAGACTAATGGAGCTCAGTGGAACTGGGACAATTTATATCAGCTCAACTTTAATGCTAAAAACAATGTTTGCTTATGAATAGATCCCTTGTGCTAAAAGACAAGGTGGTTTTGAAACTTTTAAAAGATTTTACATCTCCTTCAGTCGTGAATCAGGAGGAATGAGCAGGAGAATTTCCCTCAAAGCCCCCAAAGCCTGGCTTAAAACAGGGAGAACCAAGACCACCTAACTCTCAATTTAAGGATTTTTAGGAAGTAACTCCTTATTTCCCAAAATCAATAGCTACAAATCCACAAATCCAAACGGGCAGAACTACAGAGGAAAGGGTAGTTTGCTTTAGAGCCACTAAAACACCTGATTTGTGCAGCTTAGATTTAATCTAGAAACATAAAACACGAGCAGAAACATATCAATGCTGAAATATCTCACAACTACCATCACATAAACAGTGGCTGTGCTTGTCAAGTAAACTTGCTTGCTAATTACTACCTAGAGAAGAAAAGGAGCTGAGCACATGTAGGTGTGGAAACATTTCAAGAGGGAGCTGCAAAAAATAGTTCTTTGAGTATTTTGCATATTAATACAGCTCTTACTGTTCTGACGGCTCTCACATTTAATTGCAGTGGTTTCAACCACATCAGGATAATCAATCATCACTTTAAAATGTAATTAACTCCTGCAAGAAGCTGTTCATGAAGGGAATTAGGAAATTACTGTCTGAGGCTAAATCTGGGGTTACTTACAGGTTTATTTTTTTTTCTACTTATAGAGCTTTTCTAGCACTGGCTCGTTATCTCCAAGCTCTGCAAGTTGTCTCAGGCTTTCGCAACAAATATCATGTTTTCACCTGTGCATGGACTACAAACTTAGCTCTTTATCAAATTCAAAACACACAGATTCCAAAACCTAACTGGGAGACTCAGTTCAAGCTTGTTTTTTCTTCCCTCAGAGAAATCAGGTCCATAAATCACCACAAGAAGTTCTTCTGCGTCCAACAACATCCTCATCAGCTTCCATTCTGCTCGGACATATGATTCAAACAGGAGGTAAGAGATAAATATTCACCAGTTATTTGATTTTATTAAAGAAGCCTTGAAAATGCCCTTGATACACACTTAGAGTGAGGTGGTTGTTTTGCAGCTGCCTGAACTGTGGCACTGGCCATACAAATAACAATAAAAACAAGGGAGAGAAGCAGCAAAGCAAGAGCAAATAAACATTACTGCCGTTCAGCTTTCTCTGAACCAGAGGTAGACTAGGCATTAAAGTAAAAAGGAATTAAAAATAACTTTGCCTTAAAGAGTTTCTGTCAAAGCAGCAGCTCACTGGCAGCTTTCCTTGCTCTCATTTGCAGGCACAGCCTGTCAGGACATGGTTGACCCCAAAGAGGATGATGCCTGGGAGGTGTTTCAGGCAAAGAGGAGCCTCCCCACAAAAGAGGGATGAAAAAAGCTCCCAGCAGGGAGGGATTGGTACCCTCTTCTCACCAACTTCCCCCTCAGCTCCTGAACAGCCCCACTGGTTACACAGAAAGGTTTCAACAGATGGAGCAACCAGCTGGAAGTTGGATACAGCTTTCCCTATAGCTGGACACATACAGAGCTCTATTAAATTTTAAATTTTAATCAGAGAATGTCAAGTTCAAAATTAGACTTAACCCTCTGATTTTAAGGTTTAGGGAATGAAATATATTATCAGTCATAAATGCCCTTTGTTTGAAGGAGAGGGAGTGTCATTCCTGTTTTACAAAGCAGGCACATAGGCAAGTCTTTCCCCCTCTATCCCTCAGAAAACACAGGAATTTCACGGGAAATACCTGAAGTAGGATGTCACACTGCCAGGCCAACTCAGTGATTGCCAAAAATAAAATAAAATGAAAATAAAAAGCCACCATACCTAAGGCTTTTCTATGCAAAACCTTAACAATATCAAGTGTCACTCAAAGCAGCATTTCTGCCACTCACAAGTCTTTCCTGTAAGTGCCCACCAGCTCTCAAATAATAATAATAATAATAATATCTCATATAACAATGTCTCATATGATAAAATATAATAAGACCAGAAAAATACCCTACTCAGACCCTTTGGGAAGGTGAGGATGGAGACTTCAGACCTCCTGTGCCCCTCTGCTCACGAGGGCTCCAGGGGTTTACAGCTGATTTTATGGGTACCATCAGCCACTGCTGCCTTGGGTAGGATTTCTTCATCCATTTTTACTATGTATGATAATGGGATTTGAAGAATTCATTCTCAGACAATAATTTTCCTATTTGTGAAAAAGCAGAGGGCTGTCTGAACGTATAAGCAGAGCAGTATATTAAAATTGTAATAACCCTCACTTCAGAAAATGCCAATTTTTGAAACACCCAGGAAAGGCAAATGCCTTCTCAGGAGTGTTTGGGGGGGGGTGGGGGTGGTAAAACTTCCCCAGCTGGATTCAGCTCTGCTGGGAGAACCTGCCCACCCCTGAGACATGCACAGTATTAGGGGTTCAAAGGTAAAATACACAAAGTCCCCAAACATGTGCTTCTCTTGGAGAGATTCTTTCCATAAAGCGATGCTAAGATCTGACCTGACATGGCAGCCCTGATTCCACGTGAAAATTCCCCCCCCCTCCTCCCCCAAGAGTGAAATCTGTGAAACAGAAGAGATCAGACTCAAACTTGAAGAATACAGTCACTTCTGCTTTAATCTTTGCCTCTTTCATGTCATAACTGGAGAGGGACTCCAGTGGAATGTTATTCCAGCTGGGACAGGCTATGCTGTCTTCACTAAAACCAGGAGATTTACAGTGTCAGTGAGGTTTATTGGTAGCTTTTTCAAGACCCAGTTCTGCTCACCCCATACAGAATGTGTGTGGGACACAGCCTTCCAGGACCTAAAGGGGCTCCAAGAGAGCTGGGGAGGGACTTTGGACAAGGATGTGGAGCGATAGGACAATGGGAAATGGATTCCCAGTGCCAGAGGGCAGGGTTAGATGGGATATTAGGAAGAAATCCTTCCCTGGGAGGGTGGGGAGGCCCTGGCACAGGTTGCCCAGAGAAGCTGTGGCTGCCCCATCCCTGGGAGTGTCCAAGGCCAGGTTGGACAGGGCTTGGAGCAACCTGGGTTGGTGGAAGGTGTCCCTGCCCATGGCAGGGAGGTTTAAATGAGATGATCTCCAAGGTCCTTTCCAACTCCAACCATTCTCTGGTTCTATTATCAGGCACATACAAAACATCACCATGGGTGTTACTCAGACACAGCTTTTAGAGATTAAAAAATTGCCCCTCTCCACATAATGTAGTATCTGCTAAGGAGGACCAGACCTGTGGAAACAAAAACTGCCAAAAATCCCCCTCTGAGCCCTGACACAGCCCTACCATGCACTGCCAAGGCCCTTCAGTCCATTTTCTTCAGGGTTTGCCAAAAGGACAACACGGATGTGTCCATCCAACAGGCCACGTGCTCTGGCAATAAACTAATCAGCCATGAAACAATCAGGGGATGTTCTGTACAACACAAATGAGGTTGTGGTTTTATTACAGAGATAAACAGATTGAGATAGGATCCACCTCAATACTTATTTATAGTTTTGTCATAAAAGTTAACAGTGAATAGTGTTCTAAATTTACGTGGTCTGTCTTCCAGTTTATCAGTGAAGGGCAGGGATGCAATTTCTAATTACTCATATATTACATTTATTGCTAATAAAACAGATTTTTTTTTTTATTTCCTCGAGGCACTTAGTGAAGGCTTTGATGATTGAGAGAAGTGTTTTTAACAAAACTTGTCATTTAGCCTCAAAATACACATTCCTCATATCTCGAAAAGCCTATTAAAAAAAATAACAAAGAAAGGAAGAGGAATGAGGTTAAGCTGTCAACTCTCCCTACCCTCCACACCATTAAACAAGCAGACAGACTTGGGCCACTCCACCTTTTGGCAGCTTTTTTCTTCTACCTGTTTTGTCAGTAATAGTCCTCCCTGCAGCACTCCAGCCTAGAGGGGAGGAGGTTTATTTAAGCACAGAACATGTGCCAGTCTGTCTTCCTATTCATCATGCTCTGGCATGAAATCTCCTGATAGTTTTTGTTCATTTGTCCATAGACTCAAAACAAAAAAAACGTGGAAAGCCTGAAAAGGGAGCTCGGGAAAGGTTAATTGGTTTCGTTGACCATCTGTTTGTGCTGTGAATAAATGCTGAGAGTAACGTGTGGCAAATGGCATCTACAAGGATTAAATAAATCAGTTCTGTGGACTAGAAATAACCTGTGGACTGTGTTAATGGAGCAGGAATCTGTGTAACAAAATCAGCCCTACTGAGCTGTGGAGTTTGTGACCTTTATGGGACAGGGAACTGAGGTCTCCCAGGACGCCCGAGGTGAAATAGGAAAACATAACTATTTGACGGCCAAGTAAAACTCGAGCAGACATCTGGAGGAGAACACATGGAGGACAGGAACTAGTCCCACCTGATTCCAAAAAGTAGCAACAAGCTGCAAACTCTTCTGTTTTTTTATTTTCTCTGTGTCCCACCCCATATTGAAGCAGTACTTCGAAGAAATTCTGTACTGACAAAGTTAATATTTTTAGGTTTTAATGCTCTTTTCCTCTCCTTTCCTTTCAGTTCTAGAAGAGTTCAGTGAACCTCCCTGGCTCCATCCCACTGCAGACCACGATCCTTGGGAACCAGGATCACCAGGACATTTCCTGGAACATGGGTTATCAAATCAGAGTTATTTGAACTACTGGACAACAGAAACTTTTCAGAAGTGGCTAAATAACTCAAACAGGTAAATTCCCTCTTTCAAACACAACAAACCATCCAGGAACAGTCATAAAAGCCCTTTGGTGAATTGTGGTTATCTTTATCTGTAGATACAACTAAACAACATATAACAAAGCAAAACCTCATATCTTAATCCACTGAAAAGTATGTAGGTCATGCCAGGAAAGAGGAATACTTGATAAACTGATCACAAAAGCTGCATCATCCTCCAAATTGTGGAGAACAAAGATGGCTCTTTGATTGAAAGCCATTTTTAACCATCTCCAAGATACCTTAACTCTTTAAGCCAATTTTGCATTAACAATACATTATATTGCCTGTACAGAAACACTGAAGTGTCCCAAATCCAGAAAGCCATAGAAAAAAATCAGCAACTGAAAGGATTTTAACCTTTCCCCATGGAATTGCCAGGCTGCTGGTTGCAGAAATCAGACCACGGTGCTTTGTGTACAGACCTTCCTTGCCACGAGGAAGATCGACCCTTCCCTTACCGACAGCATCCTGCAGGTGTTACCCGAACAATTCCATAAAACCTTGCTGCAATTCCTGATTAATTCACAGAATAGGGACATGCACATCAGCCCTCTGGATCTGCAGGCATGAGAACTGCTCAAGAGTAGAAAATCCTCTGCAGTGAGTGGCTAATTTTAAATTTTGCCTCAAAAGCCTGTTGAGGCCAAGTCAAATTTCACACCAACATGAAGGGAAAGAAGGTCCAGGCTCCAGTAGCTCCAGGTTAACTTTCTTGTGGACCAGCAAGTGCCACAAAAATCTCTCAGTAATTGCAGCATTAAAAATCCCTTCTATTCTAACTGTGTGATGATACTGCACAGACAGCTGTAATCAGCCCCACTGGACAGGAGACAAATGTAACAAGGAGAAAATTAAGTGAAGTGGAATCTTTCTTTAGAGAACAGCTCTTCTTTCCTCTCGAGCTTCCTCGGGATTTACAGTTGGTATGAATGGCTGCAGCCTCAGTGTGCAAATTTATTCACACAGGAGAAATCAGAGAAAATTTAGAGGAGGAAATCATTCAAATCCATTAGAAAGATCTCCAGGAAAACCAACAAGCAAAAATCCTAAGGGGAAAGAGGAGAATTTTTATACTGACAGGATTCATATTAGAGAGCTTTCAAGCCTATTATTTTAGCTGAACTCCCATTGCTAATGCAGGCAGAGGAAAAAGCTCAGGAGAGATGGATGTTCTGCCAGAGCTGCAGGTGAGTTACAACAGGTCTTAAAATACACTCTTTTTGCTTGTAAAAGACTTTTCCTGCACCCCAAACCTCCATGAGACAGCACTGGGGTGGGCAGCCAGAGAGCCCTCACTGCTAAATTTCAGTCTCAAAAATCACAAATATCACTCCAAAGGAATAGTGTTTTTATACAAATTAGGTAGAATGAGCCATGAAAATATAAGTTTTTCCATCAGAAGACCTGAGTAGGTGAGTTCAAGCACAGGGGGAACTCTGTAACATCTTTCTTAAAAACCACACACAGTGGCAGACGAGGAAGAAGTGCCCTTGAGAGAGAAATGGAAATCTGTAACAGGGAGGAATGGACCATTTATTTCAAAATAAATAAAATGCTGAATTTTGGACTTTCCCATTTTTTTAAAATGGGATTTAAAAAAAAACCCCACGACTCAAAAATGTCTTGATAAAGTGCTTGGATTATGCCTTCAGCATGTCAGTGTAGATAGCAATAATAAAAAAATAAAAAATTTAATTAAAAAAAATTATTCTGGGAATTGTGGTCCAGAATGGGCCAAACTTGGTATGAAGTGACTGTACCAGTTTTGGTGGGGCTACAAAGCACTGTGGGATGGGTCTCCTCACCAAGAAGGATGGAAGAGCATTTGAAACACAGGATCCATACAGGAACCACATGGGATGGCCCAGTACATTGTCAGATGGTTGATTCAATTCAATAGGTTTAGTTTAAAAAAAAAAAAATTAATAAAAAAAATGTTTCACTTGATATTTTCACGGAAAATTCCAGCCCAGTCCTTGAAACCAGTAACATGAAAAGATGAATTTAATAAAAACACTTTACAAGCTCAAATGACAAGCTCAGATCTCCACTACAACTGTATCAAGAACCATTAGTTGGAAATATGTGCAAATACCCAGTGAACACGTTCTGAAAATAGACAATGATTGATGATTAATGATCAGCTTATTAGATGTGACAGTAGCTAATGTAGTGTCTCCAGCTCCCACACTGCTCAAATCAGAATTCCACTGTAAACATGAGTTAAAATAACCACAGGTTGCCTGGTTTCATGGCTTTGCCCTTGAGAGCACTCCACTGGGACCAGCAGCCCATGGGACATCTTTGCTCTGCCAGGCTGCTCCCACCATTTTTCCCCACAGAATTGCCTCCCCAGAGCCCTTCTGACAAACAGCCTGGAGGGGCTCAAGCACACACTGCTCACAAGCAACACAGTGAACTTCTCCTCTTGTTTTTCTGGGGCTCTTGATGAAGCAAACCCCCGTGTCACCAGTCTCAGAGTAACCTTGGTAGGAGCACAAAACCTTCAGCCAACCCAGAGATCAGTCACATCCTGCCCGTGCACAGGAACCTCCACTCCAACGTGTCAGAAAGTGGAGATTTACTTTTTCCTGGTGCACAGTTGTGGCAGAATTATTGATCCCAGGAGTGGCTGTAACCTTTGGAAATGATATTTCTCAACAGCACTCAGCAAAGAGAATGAAGAGGAACTCAAAGGGCCAGAAGCCTGACAAACCCAGCCTGAATGTAGAGTCTATTTGTAAGTGTATATAATAATGCATTGCTTTTAAAACTAATGACATCATTTTTCCCTGGCCTTCCCAATGAATCAGTGGAAGCTTTCACTCTGGAAACAGGGCTTGGCCCTGACTGCTGGTGTTTCAAGAGTCCTTTGAACCACTTACCTGACGACCAGTTGGTCATTTATAACAAACCATAAGAACAGTAGATGTATTTTAAACCCAGGCAGTTAAATTACACAATTCCATGACATATGCTGGGAAAACCTCTAGTTGTGCATGACCTGTTAAAAACAGTCAGTGCAGATCCATGTCTGAGTTGCAATGAGGAGATGAAATAAAACCACAAAATCAAAAAGCAACAGGATTTTTCTTAGGAGTGAGCTGAAAGAAAATAAAATCTGATAGAGAGCACTGCAGCTTAGATCCCTTTCAAACAGATTTCCAGGGAATTATTGTTTATTTGTGTCAAGAACAGAACAACGTAGAGGAAATGCCCTGTTAGATTCAATAAGCTGTAACTTGCAAACAAAGATTGTGTCTGATCACAGCATTCCAGGTGAAGTGCCTGTGTGAATTCTGAGAGGGGTCTAACCTGGAGAATTTAATCATCACCTGTTAACTGTGTCAGTGTTTAGTGGGACCTCACAAAGCAGCAAATCTGCCTGGATTCTGCAGTTAACTCCAGTTAACTTATTCATTGCCATCACATCAAGTGCCCTCTCCCTGCTCCTGGTGCTGCAGAACAATGCTTGCCAGAATATGGAAATTATTCCTAATGTAAAGATAAACTGCCAGCCTTAATATCTGCACCAGAGGATGCAGCAAAACCGCCAAGGATCCCCATTTTTACACATTTCCTGTCTGATTTAATCTTATTTAAGCACTAGTTTAAACCTCTCTGCCCTCATTGAATTGGGTTTGCTGGTATTTAAGAGTGTGATGCAGGAAGCCTCAAGGCACGTGGCCATCTCTTTAAGACCTATTTTTGATCTGGATATTTATACTCTGAATGTTTAATAATCACTTATATTTATCCTAACCAGCATGAGCAGCATTACAGGTCACAAACTCACTCTCACTCACCTAACTCCACCTGCTTATCTGCTTCTACAACCTCCCTGGCATTCCCAGATCACCCAGAGCTGTGGATATGGGATAACATCTCCCAACCTCATCCTCTGCTGATGATACAAAAGCTGGGACAGCTGCATCCATACAGGAACAGACCATATTTCCCCAATTCCCCTGTATGCCACTGGAAGTCAAAGGTCTTCTTTCCATTTATGCTTTTTAATTATTCTTTTCCCCTCTCCTTTATCCTTTGGAAACATGACAACTCAACCAGAAAATTGCATAGAAATTATCCACAAGGTTTGAATTAACAAACTGATGTTCATGGTGTTCAAACATGGAGTCCCAAAGTCATATTTTGCAGCAAGAGGAAAAAAAAAAAATACTTCTGGAGCATGGAAAATGCCAGCCCAGCCCTTCCCAGGAAGACTTATTCCAGAAGTTCTCTTAAGAAATTCATTTTTTTCCCCCCTCTTCGCACACTTACACAGCTCCTCTACATTTCAGCTACAATTTATCAACATTAAATGGAGACATATTTTACATCTGGTGCCTAAACACAGAACTAGTTCCATGTCACTGCTGTGTCATGTGAGTTATTTCAAAGCAGAGCTGATACCCCTAAGCCACTCCCCAGTGGCCCCACACATCCAAACCAAGCTTTTCTTCCCTGCCAAGCCCTAACAAAGTAAGTTTAGAGCACAAATGGAGCTTTCCAAGTTCCTCACAGTCACGAACTGAGGAACGTCTGCCAGACTTCAGGACTCAAATCCTTTCAACAACCCTGAAGGACAATCCCCTTTAGAAAACCCTTTCACAGGAACTCTTGGGTTTATCCTAGAGGGGTTTAGGGGGTTTGGAGCAGGTGGTGCATGAGCAGGATAACATTTTATTTAACGAAAGAAAACCTGATTTGGTCACAGTCTGCACTTTGAATCCCCACACAGAGCCACAGCCACGAGCTGTGAGCTTGGCACCTGTGTTTGGCATCGGGTTTGTTACTTTTGTTTAGCATCCACTTTTATTTATTTATTTATTTATTTATTTGAATCTCATCCCTTTTAATTCCTCTGAGCCCGGGGAGCAGCACTTTGAGTGGCAGCACGGGCTGTGAACCCACGGCAGTGATACCTGGTGGGTTTCTTCATTTCCTGGCCATAATTTCTCTTTACTCCCTCACATTAGATGAACTCTTCATTTGCACCTCACCTCACTCCCAAACATAATGTTCCCTTGATCAGATACTACAAACCTGCCTTTGGTAACCTATGAAAAACAAATCACTTCTAAAGAGTTTTTCAGTACCAATATTTACTTTGGGAGCTCAGGTTTAAGGAATTTCTTTTAAGGAAACTTAAAGGTTTAAATATTCTGCCTTCAGATCACATTGTGCAACAAAACCCCATGTTTACCTTGCATAATGGAAGTTGTTTGGTTTTTTTTTTAAATCTATTGCTATCTCCCACTGAGAAGCGATTTCATACGTCCTTTCCACATGTGTCAAAAAATGTGAAAGGATGGGGATTTTTTTTCATCCTGTGTATTATTAAACATAATAGTCAGCCACCTCTAGAACCCATCATTGATTGAGATAAATGAAGCTATTTAAAAAAAAAAAAAAAAAAGAAAGAAAAAAAAGCCTAATGAAGTCTCTTTGGTGCCTCTGCAACTCAGCAGTAAAGATAAATGAGAAACAATTTCTTGATATCCATTATTTTAAATTACAGATATCGGCCCTGCTGCTGTTCCCAAGGTTTATTGAATTTTCATAGAATATCATCAACTTCTACATTCCCCACGTGTAATTGAAAGGCCAGAGCAACGTGTTTGTCTCTGGTGTCAGGTTTAAGGTGCAGAGGAGATCACTTCTGTCACCCCTGCACCTCAGGGCAGGCCCATTGCCACCCCAGCCTGGGGGATGTGGCAGTGGAACCACCCTCAGTGCCAGCAGGGATGGCACCCAGGAGCTCCTCACCTCTGCTCACCCTGTTCCTTTGCCAGCCCAAGTCTCTGGGAATTCTCCTGGCAGATTGAGCTGTGCCACAACCACCAGAGAATCAGTTTTTCTCTAGCCCAGCATTGGTTTAAGTAGCTGTTATGACCAATGTTTTTGGGTTAATGTGGAGGAGGAGAAGTCAAAAATAGAGAAAAAAATTCATGGCTTTAAAATGACATTACTGGCTTAAAATTCACATTTTTCTTTTCTTGCTCTGCAGTTTACTTGGTGCTCCTTTCTGAGTTCCTCAAAAGATTATAAACACAAACAAACCACGGGCTGCTCTCCTCAAAGCCAGGCTCCACACCTCCCAACAAAGCCAAAGCAGCCACATTTCCCAGCTGGGCAGGCTCTGCCCACACAGGCTGTTCATTCTGAGCCTGTCCCATGAGGGGCTCACCACCCCCCGAGACGGGCACTGCCACCCCACACCTCCTCCTGCTGCCCACAGCTCCCACTCGCCTAGAGAAGTATAAATTGAGTGTACAATTAAAAAGAGATCCTAATTCAGTGCAGTATAACCCAGAGTCATTCCAGGTCCTCTTTCCCCTGGAATCACAGAGGGCTGTGTTAAGGAGCCCTCAAGCTGCACACAGGACCTGCAGGATGAGGGGCTCCCACCTGTGGGGTCTGCTCTGGGGACAGTGGAATCAAATCCTTACCTGGTGACTCCCCTGCAAGGACAACCCCCAGCACCTCCTGCTGCTGCCCTCAGCCCAAAAGCATCCCTGTTTTTCCTCCTCTGTATTGTAGACACGGAGCAAGACTTGAAAATGTCTCAGCAACTGGGAGGAAGTTACTGACACAGCAGGAGGAGGCTGCTGGATTTGTCTCTTACGGGTTTAGTATTTGCTTTATTACATTGGGATGGGGGTAGCAAAGCTGCTACTGGGTAATTTCAATTTAATCATTTATTTTGACACTTTTAACTAGAACGCCAAAAATACCTGCAACTGAGAAGCAGCACTTTATTCTGAGCTGCCATAAATCTACATTACAAAAACACTCCTCTTCAGTCTGCTTTGATTTATCTTGGAGTGAGAGCTATCCAGAATTGCGTAACGGAGCATAATGCTGCCTCCATCTAATATGGCATTTTATCTATAAACTGGAAAGGGATCTAAACCTCATTATTATAATCTCTAAAAACACTGCATTTTTAACTTCACGGCATTTTATAAGAACTTGAGAAATAAGAACTTAATCAGGGCAAGGCTACGATTCAGGACTCAACCACAAGGAATATTCTGGACCTAAAAAGCCTTTTGCATGGCAGAAAAATGTGATGTTGTCCTATTAAATGTAACCCATTCCTTAATATTGTCCATTATTTTGCTGGGGCTGTCTGAAATCCTTTAAGTGGTAAGTGCAATAGCCTTATTTCTTCTTTTTCTTTTTTTTTTTAATCCTCACACACTTAGCTTGGTAAGTCCTTCCAGTTGCATAACGTTCCCAAAGCTCATCTCAGTTTGGAAGTTAAACCCTGAACAGTCTCTTTAGCTCCTCACCTTGCAATGCCTTGCTCAGGGTTGGTACTGACAGCTGGTTCTTCTGTCTTTTGATTGCCCAGGCTACTTGCAGATCTCAAACAAGATAAAGCAAAGTGGCACCTTCTGGAATCCCTGCTACAACAGCTCAACAGGAGCAGCCCAGACAACCATGGACATTTCTGCTGTTTCCAGGGTCTCCCTTGCACGTGGAGCTGACACCAGCACTGACTTCCAGTCTTGCAAGCAGACAGGCAGGATTGAGAACTCTGGCACTGAGCACATCCAGCCCACAAATCCTCAGGGATTTAAAACAAGTGAGGGCTGTAAGAGCAGTGACAGTGAGAGAACAGAACAATGTGGCCAGTTCACCTCAGGTATTTGCTCAAGGTCCATGTCTAGAAGGAACCTGGACATGGAATTAGCCACTGATGTGTCTTGCAGTAAACTAAACCCTTCAGCACAGACCTTCAGCCCCCCTTTTTAGAGGATGACTCACAGGTCACTCTCCCACTTGTGCCCTGAGCTGACAGCACTTGCTGGGGTGTGTGCTCAGACATGGTTCATCACCTCCAGCTTCTCCCCACATCCACCCCCTGGGGGGAGACTTCATACAGCCCCCCACCCTACAGCAACACAGCTCCTCAAAGCTGAGTCCCTTTGTACCACTCTATTCTCCAGTAGCCTCATCCCAAAGGACCTAAAGTGACCTTGAAAAGCACCATGTTCACGTACACCAGGTGGTCCTCTGAATGCTTCATGAGCAAAACCTCACAAACCTCAAATCCCACACAGGTTACACACAATCTGCAGGGCTACTTCCATAAAAATTGTGATAGTAGAGTGGTTTTCCATATGACAAGATTTTCTGTAAGGAAGAGGTAGGATTTGTATTATTTAATCTGGCAGCTCTGTGGTCACAGAAGAAAGCAGAATTGTCTGTGTTTCAGTGCTAATCTTGTGTCAGTGAACTGGTTAATGCATTAAGACAAAGAAAGCAGCAAATGAGAGTTTGTAACCTCCTGCCTGAGCTGTTGAAGATGCATCTGCTGGAGGTGCACAAGGGGGGAGGCACTGAACCAGCACAACATTTCAGCAGTGGAGCTCTCACCCCGCCACAGGAAATTCTGGTGCTTTCAGCACTGCAAGGACCTGCTGACTTTACTCTGTGGGTTGCCTGTGCTTACAAGCACTTTATCAAGAGACTTAATTCCCTCCCCTGCTTCTTAGCTTTTGGTTGTTAAAGAACCATATGATTTTTCCCTGGTCCAGCGATGCAGTTGGGAAAAACCTGCACTGAGCAGAGTCCATGAGCCTGCAGCACCCAGGGGACCTCAGGATATGCTCAACTTGAGACAGGAAGACCAGGAAAACCACAGGACAGAGCAGGGACTCTGAGAGGCCCCTCCTAACTCAGAGGTGTCTTGGGGTGACCCCCCTGCAAACCCCTTCCTATTGGGAACAGGGACACCACAGGTTTCATACCCTCTCCTTGGCCACCCCAGGGTTATTCCCACCTTACAGAAGAAGGCCCTGATGTAAAATGAAGAGACCATTAACACACACTGGAGTAGGAAGGGGGAACCCTGCATTTTTGACTGCACTTCACAAGTTTGACATCCCCAAGCCCCCCTGGAGCATGGGTTGGAGTGCTCCTGGCTGGACACTCATGCTCAGCAGCCCCTGGGCATCGTGGGGAGCAGCAAAATGTGCCACTGAGACTTTCAACATCTACCAAAAGCTTTCTGTCCACTTCAGTGGGTTTTACTCAGGCATACCTGGTAATATGAGAAAATACAAAACCACCAGCTCCAACAATCTTGAGACTTCATTAGATTTGAAAATAAACTAAACCAAGATGAAGCTGTATTTTAAAGAATAACAGAAAAAGGAAACGACGAATTAACAAGTAATATTAAATATTGCTATCGGATTATGAAAAATTAATCCATGTTACAGGGTCTTCAGAACCCCAGCAGTTTGAAACCATGTCATGAAGAGAAATTAACATAAAGAAATCCAAACCCAGCAATCAAAAGCCGAATTTCCTTCCTGGACTGTTTAGAACTAAGTAATTAGGAGAGAGAGACACACAACTTAGAGCAGGAGATGGAGAAGGATCTTGAAGTGTCTGTCCCCATTAAGAGATTTTGTATTTGCATCCCAGAAACAAAATGTATCAGGCCATGTCCTCGGCTGCATAATGTGATGCTGCCTCATTGGTTTCAATAAAGCACAGCAGCTTAAAGACTCTGGGCCCTTTGGCATAATCCTTTCATTTAAACTCAGTAAATCAAAATAAACTCCACTGATTTCTGCCGAGTTGCTGATCTGCCTTTGGGTGAGACAGAGGAAAGCCAAGGATTCTCTTTCAGAGGGATTATCACTGCTTTGTCATTCCTAATAAATTATCCCTGGGATGTAGATCTCAGCATGATCTTCAGAGAACAGGAAACTCTTCCCATTTCCCAGTTCTTCCCTTTCCAGGGGCAGGTTGCTGCTACAGACACATGCTCCCAACGCTGGGATCCAGCTTTCCATGGAGCTCCATCTCCCCTGCCTGCACTGCCCCTTCCCCTGAGCTCAGCCTCAGGAAGGAGTCAAACCATGGCTTTTTTTCCCCTGGATCTGTGTTTCCCCAGATCCTTTCCCATGATATAGCACTGCTAATCAAGCTGCTGCCTGCCTCCTGTGGCTCTTCTGAGAAGTTATTACCCTCCTCATTCATCACCAAGTCGAGTTAATTCAGGCAATCTTCCTGATCCATGGCCTTGCACACTCAATTGCAATATTTCACGGGATATGATATTTCGCTATAATAATAGTTTCACCCTTTGAAGATTCAGATAAAGGACACCAAGACATTTGCAGTAATTAGTGCTACAGGAAGATTCAACATCCCTTCTCAGTGGCCAGGAGGAGAAGGAAGAGCTGCTCCAGCAGCACCAGCTTCGCCACACAGTGATTGAAGGGGCACAGGGAGGCAAACAAGTCAGAATTTCTATTTGACTTCTCTTTTTTTTGAGTGTTTTGAACTTGAACTATAAACATGGTGACTGTTTTGTTTTCCAGAAATATTGCCTGTGATGAAGGCAGGGCTGGGGAGCCTCTGGAGGAATCTAATCCAGCTTTCTGTGCTGGCTGAGGAAGGTCAACTTAGCCTCTATAGCCTTTGATTTCTCTATGGGGAGGGCAGGGAAGGAGGAGGGAAAGCTGCCTTTTTGCACTGAAAAAAACCACAAAAATCAAACAAACAAACAAACAAACTTCCCCCTCCCCCAGCACTTTCGTTGCTCAAATCTTTCTAAAGAACCCAAAAAGTTCTATTTTTTTTCTTTTTTTTTCCAGAAGATACGTTTTGTGCTCTAACTTGAGGATTAAAATGCATTTAGGAGGAAAAATACCTAACACTCAACTGCATTTAAAAGAATTTAATGGAAGGAAATGTAGGCTCCTGGAGTTGCCTACGAAAGGAGACAGTCTCCAAACCCATTTACAGTGACACAAAATTCTCTACTGCCAGCAGTAAGGCAGAACACCAGATTTTTAAGTCTTATGGAAATTTCAGCATGCTACAAAATTGGGAAAAAAATACAGAGGTTTTGAAGAATAGGTAGGTGATTTGAGAGTGTGAGTCATGGTCTCCTGATAAGCATGTTCTCACTGGAATTTAAAAAAAAAAAAAAATATATCAAAACACGGTAAAAGTCAAGAAACATCTGAATTTCTGAAAAATCACGTGTCCAAATGAGCAGCTGCTGCTGGGATGCCTTCAACAAACCCTGATGTTCACCACTCTCACCCAACACCTTGGAGCTTAAACACACGTTGGAGACTGCAGGGAACGAAGTTATGCAGCCACTCTGAAAATTGTGCACGGGGGAATTAGAAGCAGAGGTCATATTTGGGCAAAAACTCAATTAAGCACGGTGACAGATAAGAGGAGAATAATTGGGAAGCACCAGAGATTAATTACATGGCCATTTATCCAGTCTCCTGCCCCCTGCCAGCATTCCCTGCTTCCTCAAATCTCATTCGTTTGCTTGGCAGGGCTGGAGGAAGGGAGAGAGGCCAATGAAAACAGATTTATATCTGAGCCAGCAAATAAAGCAGTGTCTGGCAGGCACTGGAAGTGCAGGAACTTGCCCCAGCTCCACGTTCAGACTCTGGCTCTGTTGGAGGAGCGATGCTGACGGAGGCAAGGCAGGAAATCACCTCCCCGAGCCCAGGGCCCAGCATTACTTTGCTAAATTACAAAAGGACACAGTGGCTAATAGGATCAGGACCTGGAGTGCAAGGCAAGAAGAGAAAGGACAAATGAGTGATGTCTAATATAAAGTGCAGTTTTGTTTGCTCTTCCCCACCTGCAGGCAGTGGCTGCTTCCCAATATTGGCTGCATTTATAAGGTCACAGGGTTCCCTCCTAACACGGTTACAGGGCTGCAATCGCCATTAATTTCAATAGAAGTTTGAAACATGCAGCAGCAGCAAAATAAGGTCTTAAAATTCCACCCGTCCTGCAAGATATTTATTGTTCTGGAGGGAGAAATCTACTGCATCAGGCAGTTATTTTTAAAAGCCAAGATGGGAAAAAAGAGATTCTGCTTTACCTAGCAAAGTAGGCAGAACTGCAGGCTTCCCTACAGCACTTAATGTGGGGTTAGAGAAGGTATTACAGTGTTGAAATGAACTCACCTGGCCTAAAAATCCCATTTTTTTTAGAAGTTTTCCATCACTCCCTCTGGATAACTCCCCAGGACAGCTTCATTCCCAGTGTCATTCTCCTGGCCCTTCCCTAATGATGCCAAACTACCCAGTTAAAAAGATGGAGGATTGCCTGGTCTGTGACTCTTACACAATGTCCTGTTTAACTGGGAACTGTGTCATCAGGAAGATTTAATGGAACAGTTTTTGTCCTAATAACAAGCAGTACCTCTGACCACTTGGAAGCCCCAGGCCTGCAGCCACATCCTCTCCCTCTCATTTACAGAGCAAAATACAACACAAATGTTTTAGGCTTCTCACTTCCATACTGTGCAAGTAATTAAGTATACTTAATTGGACAGGGAAACGTGGTTCAAAGGCAAGCTAGGTCACAGTGCACTAACTATTATGTTATGTGAACTTATTAATATATTTTATAGGGTTTAGTTTCTGTTTCAGAGAGAATGAGTTTGTTACTGTAAACTGTTCAATCTGTTACCTTCCATCCCATGTCAGCACTAATTTGCCTTTTTTTAGGTAGTTTTCATAAAACCCCAAAACATCAAGCATCACTAGGGAAAACAGGCAGGGACTGATGCAACAGTTACCCCTGAATTTATACCTTTTTTCCTGGTTTTCTGTGTGCCCTCCCAACAGCTGGCAACACCTGGCCACAAGAAATTAAAAACAGGTTTGTGTTTCAAGTCTCAAAGAGCAAACTTTAAATCAAACCAAGTGTCTGATGTTTTGTTGTAATGAACTATTTCTTTCCTTGAAGGGTTCCTGTGAGTTCCTGGCAGCAGAAGGGAGAAGGAGAGAGAAGTTTGGAAGTGTGCTTTTGTCAGAGCTCAGTGATACCCCACAGGTGACAGGGTGTCTGCTCTCCAGTCACCCAACCTCAGAGGGATCCAGCAGCACAGCACCAACAGCCCTAGCAAGCACAGACAGGCTTTGAAGATCATCATTTTCCTGCTCTGAAGAACCCTAAAAGCACCATAACCCTTCAGAACACACAGGGGAGCACTACAGGGAGCAAAGATGCTGACAAAAGGTGCTGGTAAGGAAAGGCAATAACAAAAAGCCTTTTGGCCTGCTGAGGAAAGGTCTGTGGACCACCTTCCTCCAACATCTCACATGCTCAGAGACCCTTTAAAACCAGGCACAGGCACAAAGGATCTCATGATGCAGCAGCACCAGACAAAAACAGAGCAAATAAAGCAGATTGAGTGCATCTACCAGGAGTAAAATCAAGCTGGATCCCAACTCCATGCAGTCATGGAGTGCCAAGACACTCCTGGCAGCTCTGACAATGGAGCTGCTGCCAGTGGTGACACCCCAGGAAGATTTGGGGACCTTCACTTCAGAGGAGGAGAGAAAGGTGGCTGCTCCATGCTGTCTGCACAGGCACGACCCAGAACAACTGCAGCATTTCATCTTCTCCAAGTGTCGCTGCTCCTGGCACTCCTCTGATATTGAAGGTTAGGGTAACACTCAACAAGCATTTTGTCCCAGAGAACTCACTTTCTTTTACTGCTTTCTTTCTTTTCTCCACGAAAGAGCATTGCAGTGAAAACCACAACTAACTTAGCCACAAGATACACAACAGTGCATTTAACTGGTGACAGAAGAAGAGAAATGAGTTTATTTCCTGCCACATCTCCAAAGGTTCTCTCTCTCAGACACTGCAGTGAGCAATAACAGTAAATGGAATAAACCACCTCTGTGGCAGGTTAACTTTATCCATATTAAGGGTTTCATCTACCTGTAGCTTTACTGGTGCAATGTCCAAGTACAACCCAAGCCTTTCTCCACACAGGAGGACAGCAGGGGATAACACATCTTGCTTTAACCTACAAACCAAGGTACCAAATCCAATGGTGTTGAGGCTGCACAAACCTTGCACAGATTGCAGGGGGGTTGGAACTGGATGGTCTTTAAAGGTCCCTTCCAACCCAAACCATTTTATGATTCTAGAGCTCTCTGGAATGAGTGCACTGGGGCACACCAGGAGGAGTCGTGGCACCAAACTCCAGGCTCCCACAGCTGTGGGAGGAGATCCAGCTGAACTCCAGGCAGTCACATCCTCAGCTGAGGCATCACACTGCTACTCAGCAGTGGCAGTCAGTGAATTCATCAACTCATCCCCAAATCCATGGATTCACTGCTCCAAGTGATGACTAACACAGCCAAGATAATCCAGGATGCTGTATTTGGGAGATCTCCATGCAGAGGGTCACACAAACAGCACCTGCACTGCCCTTCATTCCCATTTTCCTCCCCACAAGTCAACAGCCACCAATGCCTAAGTTTAACCCAGGACCAGCTGCCAGAGGGATGATGCAGAGCACTGGGAAATCCCAACCCAGCCCGAGCAAACCTCAGTTGAAGACTTTGCTGTTGCCAGTGGGGCATCACGAAGGCTGTCAAAGACAATGGAAATACAAAATTCAGATAGACTGTTTCCCCACAGACATGAAAATCACTCCACTTCCATTATTAATGCACTTGGGCTCGTTTGTCAAGAATTTCACAAAAATGAGTTGAAAACAAAGAAAACCTCCAGCGTTTTTATGATAATGCTGGTGAGTCTGTGGGATGGAAGATTAGGCTGCACACTGTGCTGCTTCCCAGCAAATCCCTCCCCACCATTTTAGATTATTTTAAATCAAAATGAGGAGAAAAATGAGCTGTTTAAAGCATCAGTAAACAAAGGCCTCTTACCAGTAGGCCTTTATCCACAATTTATGCTGATTTTATATTTTGTTTTATATGAAAATGTAGTGCCTTTAGCCCTCCAACTTTGCTTCTGGTGCTTTTTCACACTTTTACCCATTCAGACAATCATTTATTTACCATTTCCATTTTTGTTTTCAATTCGAGGAGAATATATTCCTTTATCAGTTATTTATTTAGGATGTCAGTAAATTGATTTTTCCCTTTTATGTGCGCCAGGCGGCTAAAACATCCAAATAGATGAATCCCATTCTGCTCATTTGTTTGACTTTCTCTCCCCACTCAGATGGTTTTTTTCCAAGTTCCCTCTCTCTGCACCTGGCAGCTCTCCTGCACCTCCTGATGCACCAGGGCGTGCCCAGAGACATGTGATGCCAACCCAATCTTTTAGGTGCCATTCTAACAGCAATGAAGAACAGGGATGAACTTGTACCCGCACACAACAGTGCCAACGTGATGATTGTCCCAGCCCTGGAGTGCTCAGAGCACTCAAACAGCCCATGTCCAGGTTGTCCACCTGCCTTTGAACCTGCCCTAAAAGCTGAAGGGTCGAAAAGCTGAAGGGTTTCTCCCCCCAGCCCCACAAAATCTGCCCCTTATTTGCCTGCAGGAAAACAACAAACTGCTATTTTTCAGGCTTTTTCTCCATCCATTAGCAATGCAAGCACATACGTGCTCATCTCTCCACTCCTGTCTCCCCGAGCCTGGCACGTCCCCAAGGGCCCACGAGCACAGACTCGCCTGCCACGCTGCAGGGGAAGGAATAAGTGCATTAAGGAAACTGTGTAATAAATCCCCACCTGTCAGGGAAAGGTGCCCACAGGAACAGAGCACACACGAGCAGCCTGTTCCCGTCAGTTTTACAGAACTCGCCCCAAAGTGATAGGAAATGAGATGGAGATGGGCAAATTGCAAAGCAGAAGCTGGAATGCAAATGTCCCAGTGCTGTTCTGTGCTCCCACCCTCCTACAGGTTTTGTCTGCAGCCTCGGAAGAGCTCAAGGAAAGGGCTGCTGCTTGCTTTGCCTTTTATCAGCACACACATGGGGTCAAGTAGACAAGTGTCCAAAACTGGCCTGGCTCAGGAACAGGGTGGCCAACAGGTCCAGGGAAGTGATTCTTCCCTTGTACTCAGCACTGGTGAGGCCACCCCTGGAGTGCTGTGTCCATTCTGGGCCCTCAGCTCAGGAAGGACATGGAGGGGCTGGAGCAGGTCCAGAGGAGAGCAACGAGGCTGGGGAAGGGACTGGAGCACAAGTGCTGTGAGGAGAGGCTGAGGGAGCTGGGGGGCTCAGCCTGGAGAAGAGGAGGCTCAGGGGAGACCTCCTCACTCTCTGCAACTCCCTGACAGGAGGGGGGAGCCAGGGGGGGTTGGTCTCTTCCCAGGCAATGATCAGCAAGACAAGAGGGCTGGGTCTTCAGCTGTGCCAGGGGAGGTTTAGGATGGAGATTAGAAAGAATTTCTTTCCAGAGAGGGTGCTCAGCCATTGGAATGGGCTGCCCAGGGAAGGGGTGGATTCTCCATCCCTGGAGGTGTTTAAGGACAGACTGGATGTGGCATCAGTGGCATCAGTGCCATGGGCTGGGAACCACAGCGGGGTTGGATCAAGGGTTGGACTTGATGATGTGGGAGGTCCCTTCCAACCCAGCTGATTCTGTGATTCTATGATTCTATGAACTCACAGTCTCACTGAAGGCCCCAGAGACCCAATGGAAGGTGACAGAAGCCCAAACCAAAACAGTTTTTTTTGGACTTATATTTCATCATCACCAAGCGGATACACCAAAGGAAATGTGCATGGCATGCACATGCTGCACCAAGCAGAGCTGGCCTTCCTAATGCCCATCTCTGCACCCCAGCACAGGGTTTACATGAAGGTCCATCCCTTGGTTGAAGCCCCACATCCTCCTCAGTGCCCAGGAATCCAAGAGCAAACTGTAAAAATCTAGCAAAATTGTAAAAACCCCCTCTAGAATTTTCCCCATTGAAGAGCTTAAGTCTCTTTGTTCCATTTTAATGGAGTAATTTATCACCCAATTCCTTTTAAAAGTAACTAATATAGATAGATTAGACAGTAAGACGTGATACATAAAGAATAATAGTCCATTATTAATAATAAGTTTCCAATATATTATAATTTTGTGTGATTGATTAGAAAGTCCGTTGTTTTACTCTAACATCTTTTTAAAGACTTCTCAATATCAGGTCAAGATTAAAAAGTTAAAGGCAGCTTAATCATCAGTTCTTGGAAGAGTCTTGGGTTCAGGAGCACTTGAAATTGTCATTTGGCTTCTTGACCATTAAAGGGGGGAGTATTTTATTCCATGCCCATTTCAGTATCACTGCCCCCCAATTGTTTAGCCAATGCAAAAAGGCTTTCTTTAGGAATGAAATAATCAGTTTAGAGTTAAACAGACAGGACTGATCCAGCTGCTTGTGGAATTACAATTTCCTCATTATTTTTCCTCATTGATATTATTTATTATTATTATTTATTATTATTATTATTATTTATATTTCCTCATTAATAAGCAGCATCTCTCCATTCTCTGTTAACTTCCCCAGACATGCTCTAACTGACGGTCAAGAATCTGGTTTATAGATGTTTTTAAAGCACACATTTGATCAGGATCTAAGTAGCATTCCTTCCCCAGCACAGAAACACCTGTGCATCAGTGAACTACAGTCATGAAACATGGAAAAACAGATTAATTTGCACCAAAATATAGTCACCCTGTCCACAGCACAGCTACAATCCTGAGCCACAGTTTTCCAGGGTCTCATGGAATGTTATTTATTTCTCACACTGCAATAAGTCAGTCAGCCTCTGTGACATGTCAGCCCAGATATTCAGCACATGCTGCACATCTGTGGGAAGAACCTTGTAGCAATTTCTGCTTCCAGACACAACATTTATGAATAAATTCAGCCCTATCATGGTTCTAATGACCTTGATTAAACCTGAAGGAAATTGGCTCTCCAGAGAAACTAAACATGTAGTACATGAAACACTTTTTAACCTCTATTCTAACTCCAGCACTTTTAAACTTCACCCTGAAAACCATCTCCAGTCCCTTTCAGGAGTGATAATTCAGTGGAACAACACTGCAGAAACAACCCAGCACCTGGGCACGATTATCTCCCCGAAAAGGACATTTCCAGACAACAACTTGCAATAAAAATCAAGAGAGTAGTCAGGAGTTTAAGGACAGAGATTTTTGGGAAAGGGTTTAAACGATGAGCAGGAGCAGTGTGTGACTGCAGATGCCTCCTGCCCTGCTGATGTGGGTCCCTGCTGTGCTGAGCTGCACCCAGGGGCCAAACCCAGCCAGCAAATCCCTGTGTTCCCTTCCCTGGGACGGGGAACAGCTCTTCCCAAGCTCCTGGTACCTGCACACAGACACACACACAGACACTTCCCAGGGCAATGGCAGGAAATGAGTTCATGTTTCAAACCCTGAAATTAATACACTGCAATAGAATAGGCAATTTCTTGTTTATTGCCTTTCCAGTCACTGCCATCGCCAGGGGTTGTCATTTGAACAACAGGCAGAAAATTCATTTGACAGAGTTTCAGAGCAGCCCTGTTAAGTCCCAGGGACCTCTCAGCTCTGCTGCTGTATCCCAGGAAAGGATGAGCCCTTTCCTTTCCTGTCCTCTCCCATCCTCTCTCTGGACACCCAGGAAACAGGGACCAAGTGGAGCTGTGGCAAACAGAGGCTTTCAGGCAGAAAAACCAAAAGCATTTGAAAAAAATTAAATTATTTTCATAGTGATAATCTGCCAGATTTCTCTTCAGTCAAAGAGCAAACAAAAATGTTGTTTGCAGTCAAAATGCCTCTTTTAGTTCCTCTGATTTAAAGAGAAAAATCTATATACTGATTAAGTTACTCTCAAATCATACTTCTGGAGCTAGAGAAACACTTTGGTTTGGAACTGTCAAAGTGGGATGTATATTAGTATAATGAGACATAAATTATAAATTATATATTAAGTATTTCAATACTCCCCGCCTGGGCTTTAATTCATAATTTCATCCAACTTTTCTCTGGAACAGCAGAGATCTATACAAGCTGTCTGCACACTTAGATCAGCATCACAGCATCTCCTTCAATATTAACACCTATTTCAATCAACTCAAAAATGGGCTCATTAGCAACAAACAAACCCAAAGATCATCCAGCTGCCACAGAGTCTCTGTGCCCACCCATCCTGGGCACCCACCAGCAGCTGTTAGAGGAAGGGCACAGCTGGACCAGAGCTGGGTCTCAAATCAATGGGCAGATAAAGAAGAGACCTCTCATTTCTGATAAGGGTACAGATTACATTTGCACCATTATCATCAACAAGGAGAAAAGAAAAGGAGCATTTGGACAAGGAGAGCCTGCTGAGGAACAGGATGGGCTTAATCAATAGCCAGGCACAAAATCAGCTCAGCAGATTTCAGCTCATTTCCATAGGAAATGCAGATTCTGCAAAAGCTAAATAAATATATAAAGCAAGTTTCTCCCTGGCAGCCCCGTGGGGAGGGGGCTCCAGGACCACCCAGCACGGGCAGATCTGCTTGACTCACAGTCCAACATCAAAGCTGCTGCACCACAAAAGCAAAACCAAACCAGAGATGAAAGCCTCACCCTGAAGAAAACATCCTGCGACCCTTCTGGCCCAAACTGAGCAGATTCCATCTGGGCTTTATTCTGCTCTCAGTCACACTCGTGGCAATTCTGAGCAATTTGGCCAAGTCCTTAGTCCTGTGCTAAGCAGGGCTTCTCCTCCCACTGCCTTCTTTCAAGTTGTCTTGATAATCACTGGTTCAGTCCTACTTATGACTACTTCTCCTTTTTCTAAACCACTGTAGTTTCTGTTTTAACATCATTCCCTCTGCACGTGACACAAACTGGTCCAACATTTAATTTCCCTATCTCTAAAATGCAACAAATGAGTGTGTGATCACTGTTGATAGCAAAGATGAGAGAAGTTTTCTAGAAACAACCAGTGAGTGGAAATAAATCCTCAGGGATGATGAATATCCTGACCTGGGTCTGTTCTCTGCCCACAAAGCACTGGTAGCCACCACGAGCAGCAGCAATGCCCATCCTTTGCTTGCTGCAGTTGCAAACAACCCCCCCAACCCAGTTGCAAATGTCTGGTCCTGGGTCTCCATTCAGTCAGACCTCAAGCTTCTCTTCCTTCCTATTCAGATCCTATTTGGGAACCAAAACCCGAATTCATCCAAGTTCAGACCAGGAAACTCCACCTTGAGCAAAACTTGAGATATGGGGCAAAATTTTTCCTGCTGGTGATCACATTCAGTGTGCATTTGTATCAAACTATTTCTCTTCATTACAAAAACAATAAAACCCAAACAATGACAGAGCCAAGAGCAGGGGGTTGCAGTTCCTTATCAAAAGTTGAGCTTGGCCATAATGCTATTCATATGAAATCTGGTATGTAACCACCTGGGTGTCATGATGTTCTTTATATTACAGTAAATTCAATACATTAAGGATGCAGAAAAATCTCATTTGGGACTGGCAAAGCAGCCAAGAGTCTTTGCAGATTCCCCAGGAGCCAGGAGAACAGCAAATCACAGCAGCTCTCCCAAGTGATGCAGAAGTAAAATAATCCCGTGTACCAGCACCAGCATCTGTCTGCAGCAGCACAGAGTGCTTTACAAACTTTAATAAATGTAAACCTTACAAATCTCTCGTTATACAGATGGTTTATGGTTCCCATTCCTCACAGGAAGAGGAGAGGCACAGAGGTTGGGAGTGCTGCACAGATGGATGCAGCATCCCCCCATCCCAGGCAGGACCCGGAGCACAGCCAGGACGAGAAGGTGCAGAGCTCCCACACCCCTGCACCAGCACCACATATCCCACATCCCTGCAGGGCCAGCAGGATCCCAACACAGCCAGCATGGATTCTAAGGCTCTCTTTGCAGAGCAGCTTAAGACCACAGCAGCAAACCCACCCCGGGACCCTCCCCACTGACCCCAGCACAGCAAGTGTGAGGACACACAGCCTCAGCTACCAAAGACCCAGATGTGCAGAACTCCACATGCAGCTTATTAATATTTCATTGTCTGTGCACAACAGACTCGTAAACAAGAGTCTGCAGTGCCCAGGAGCCTGGACTGCCTCCTGCTGCCCACCAGGAACATCTGGCCATGACCCCTCATGTGTGTCCCAGAGGCAGCAGGGTAAGGACCCCGTCAGCCCATTATTTGTGCTGCAGAGGTGCCCAGCAGCACCACACTCACTATAGCTCTGCTGTTCTGTGATTGTCCATCTTATTAAGCATTAGAGAGTCCAGGCTAGAGGCTGATGGGCAGAACAACAAACCCGGGGCTGGCTGAGCCAAGTGCCTGCCACAAGAATCTTTAAATCATCCAGCTTTCCTGAGGCTTCAATGCCAGTCAAACGCCAGCCCTCTCCCCTCCTCTTGTCCATACTTGGAAAAGACAAATTGGGCAATTTTGTCCTGTACAGAGCCAGGAGTTGGCCTTGATGATCCTTGTGGGATCTGTCCAACTCAGGATATTCTATGATATTCTGTGGTTCTACAAACATTAATTTGCCTCAGTACTTTAATTCATGTGTTCTATGAGTCAGCTTGGAGAAAAGCTACACACTTGCACTTACATATTTTCCTTTGGCACAAAGAGCTCCACTTTTCACTCACTCAGCCTTGTCTGCCCTGCTAGAACATTATGTAGCTGAAATGCCTTTTGCTCAAGCTTTTGCATTAGTCATTTTAGTTACCTTTTCCCATCGGGTGGTTTTGTACAGTTTGTGTTAAAAACCCACACTTTGCAGGGGGGGAACAACTTCTGCAGCACAAATCAAAGCAGAAGGCTCTGAATTTTACCTTTTGTAAAAAAAAAAAAAAAAGTAGAATTAATGAGAAAACATAATTCAGACAATTTTTCCTACTTTCATTAAGGGGACAAGTCCTGGTCCAGCAGTACAAGGTAGGAAAGGGAAACATCTGGGAACAGTGGTAGACAATGGAGCTGACATAAAAAGCTGTTCCAACACACAGAGGATGCAAAGGAGAGTTCAACATTCCTTCTGCAGCATATCTGTTACCTCACAGCTACAGAGTTCCCTGCCACAGGCACCACCTCCATCAAGATTTGATGAGGACAGTCCACCTTGCAAAGCCTGGTCATGGAAAGCAGCATTGCACACTTACTTGTCTTTCTCCCATCCTCAGAATTGCGGTGAAAGTCCAGAAAAAAAATGTAAAGTGGCTATAAAGCTTTATCCAAAACACATCACCTGAGGGGTTTTACATTATCTTACCCAGGAATTAGAAGTAAAACTGAGAAACGATTTTTGGCTGGGTCTGTTACCCACTGCAAGGGAATCAATCCTCTGCAGGAACAAGTCAATAAGGTCCAACTCCACCAGGATGGGGACAAACGAGATCTCATCCTACCAGGTCCCAAGAGCTGCATCAGGGCAGCTTCCCAGGGCATTTTAGATTTATTATTACTGCTTGTTTTGCCTCTTTCACTAAAGGAGGCTCATCCAGAAGCAAGGCACACATCCAGGGGCACACGTGACAGGGGGAGCTCAGCAGCAAAACCCACGAGCTGGGAAGCCAATGCATTAATGACCTCATGCATTACAAAGCTCGCTGTGTAATAATGCCACGTATAAATAACAGACTGCAAAGATCATTAAAGCCAATCAAAACTATAGATTAGCCCATAAAATATCTTTAATGTCTCCCATACTCTGATACACTGTGAAGGAGCAAGCCCAGCCAGCAGTGGATGCAGGTGCTCAGCAGCAGCACTGGGCTTTCAGCAGCCTCACCTTGGAAATTTGCTTCCACCATTATGTTATCACTTTAATTTTTCACATGCTAGTCCTCCACAAGGAGAGGTTCAGCTGGTGATTGTGTCCATATTTCTGCTGTAGGCTCCCAAAAACCTCAGATCCAGCACAGCTGCTCTGCCAGTTCCAGCCTTGGCACCTCAGCCCTGTTTTGTGGCTCATCCAGCCCAGCCTGGCACCACCACGGGGACCCCTCCTGTGGTGCAGTGGGTGGGCAGTGGGCACAGACACAGAATCAGAGTCATCAAGGCTGGAAGAGACCTCCAAGATCATCCAGTCCAACCATCAACACATCACCACCATAATCACCCCTAAACCATACCCCAAGTGCCATGTGCAGATGCCTCTTGAACGCTTCCAAAGATGACAACTCCACCTCCCTGGGCAACTTATCCCAATGCCTAATCACCCTTTCAGTGACAAAAAAACTGTCTCATGTCTAATCTGAACCTTCCCTGACACACAGCTCTCTGCACCATTTCCAAGCCACCTGGATATAGAAGCAAAGTTTTCACAGTAAAGCATCCCTGTAGCAAAAGTCTTTATCAGCTGGGGGAGAAAAGCAGCTGCTTCTCATGTTCTCCATCCCAGACTGCCAAGGGACACCCTGTTCCTAAATGGCTGTTCCTAAATGGCCATTCCTACCTAACCAACTGAGATCACATATGCTCATTTTCTGCTTGCCGTGGAGGCGCTGCACGGTTACGGACCACGTCTGATGGTTCTATCCACAACACTTCCCCAATTAGATTTTATTTAAAGTTTACTTACAAAAATATCATTACATTTTTGCTCTAACTAGAGATGCATTTACCATGCCAACAGGGAATTATGCACGCGGGGAAGATAGATGGGAGAGCAGGTGAGGAATAACTCCCCTCCATCGGTGTTTTGCAAATCATCTTCTCCATCCCCCCAAACCCGCTGATATTAACAGATGGCACGTCACTGCTGCTCAAAGGCAGACACCAAATCCCCACCTGAAGGGCTGTGTCTGTGGTCTGGCTTCCCATTTCACAGCAGAGCAATCTTTAGAGCCCAGCAAACCCTCTTCTGTGCTCGTATATTCTCCAGATGAAGAGCAGGGTCAACTGGCCGACCACCTTTTAAAACAGCAGCACTAGCAAGGAGGCTAAAATGAGAATCTTCCAGGGAAGACTTCACATTTTACCTTGCAGATCAGACAATTTAAGCCATGTTGTATATGTTAATTAAAGCAATTCCTTAAGTTGCCCTTTAGCATAGGAAGTGTCTGGTACAGGAAGTAAATCCAGCAATTAATAATAACCATAACCTTACTGCAACAATTTTTCTTAAATAATTTTTTATTTTTTTTTAAGAACCACAACTTGTGCTGAAAGCACATTTACATTTTATTACCCCTAAATGCTTAACTACCACAACTAATGCTTGATTAATAAATGGCCAGCTACTGCTGCTACCTGAAACCTCACAATTTAGATGTGGCAATTTATTTGCGTTTGAGTCTTGGTCCTTCTTAAGCAGTAACATAGGGAGAAAAGGGTCAAAACAAGGAAAACAGGTTTAATTCATAGAGCCTCTTAAGCCACAGTTTATTATTCCAGCCAAGCTCATTAAATGCTGGGTAAAGTTATAAAGTTTATAGGTCTTATTTAAAAGTGAAACTGTGGGACAAAAATGTTCGTGTGGCCAGTCTTCCACATTGCAAATCTCAGCTGGACACATCCATTCCACAGACTCGAGGGCAGCAGGGAATTATTAGTGCTATTAGGGGATCCTGGGGCATCCCAGCCTACCTTCAGCACCTAAAATCAACCTCCAAGTGACAGGCAGGTATTTTGGGTGGGTTTTGTTGTTACTGAGCTTTGGGTTTTGTTTGGTTTGGGATTTTTGCAGGGTTTAGAGGGGGGTTTTGTGCATTTTGTTTTGGTTTGGTTTGTTGTTGTTGTGGATTTGTGGGTTTTTTTAAAGACTCAAGCTCTGTTTTCCCCCTTTTTTAATTATTTACTTACTGAACATGCCACTTGATCACTGAGTTTGTAGCTATTGAAGCACAAAGGCTTTGGGACTAATCCAAATTAAAATGAAACATCGTGGATAATATTTGTTTGCTTCCAGGCCTTCACAATGGAGCCCTTCAGGAACAAAAAAAAAAAATGAAAAAGAAAATATGAATTGGACTTCAAAGCTGTTAAAAATGGGCCCTGGCTAGAGGCCTTACCTGGGGTGGCTGTTTTTTCAAATGCAAATATATAAGACATTTAACTATGCATGAAGCAGATCTCAAGTGCTTTCTGTTGCTTCAAATGTTCACTCCCCAAATCCCATTTCCTAAAACGCTTGTGCCTTTCAGGTGGCAGCTGATTTAGCAGCTCCAGCTTGGTTTTTTCTTGGAGATAAGTGATGCTGGGCCTGGGAGCTGCAGCAGCACAGCTGGGAACCAGCCCTGGCTGCTCTTCACCTTCACACCTGGGGTGGTCCCCAAAGCCCAGGAAGGTAAATCCTCCCCAGCCCTGCTCCTGCAACACTGCACACCAGGTGTCAAGTTAATATAAATATGGGTTTCGATTAAAATTATTTCAGCAGAGCTACATAACACAATAGTGGAAACATATAGGAAGCAGCAGAGCAAGAAATCTTCCAGTCTGGGCATTTTTAAAGGAAAACAGTGCAGTTAATGAAAATATCTACGTGCAGGCAAAAGCAGGAAAGCAGAACTGACAGCTAAGAATCAACTCTTGCTCTGTTTCTTTGGGACATCAGCAAAGGTTACAACCTGCTGCCTGGCAGCTGTGGACACAGCTGTCATTTCACATTTGATTTCATAATATCTGCTTTGGAATTAGGCAGACTTCAACCCTGATTAGGAACAGGCTTTTCTTCTGCAAATGCTTACAACAAGAAATGCTTTCTCACAAGTCACACAGAGCCTTGCAACCCTTTGGCTTGCTCCAGAGAAACATCAAAAATATCCACCCCCAAGATCAGGGTGTTTTTATCTTGGCAGGTCCTTCCAAGTGCTCAGTACTCTGAATTTTCCACCGCTATCAACAGTGTTCACAACTAATACTCGGTAATTTTTCAGAACTCCTTTCGAGCCTTTCAGGAACTTACTTGTATGAAATATTAACAAGAAAAACGTTCTGAAGTACTAATAAATTTGCCTCTCTCCAGCCTCTAACAGAGATGAAGAGCTGTACAGAGAATTTTCAAGTTCTCTTTAGGTCCTGTGGGTCTTTGAGCTGTTGGTTGGTGACGGCATCCCACAAATCAGCAGCCCAATTGCACCAGCAATGGGATCTCCAGGATGGTCCTTCAGCCACCACAGGTCATGGACAACCTCCATCCCAACATCCAGAGGTATCCCAGCTCTGTGTTTAAGCAGTCAGCCCCTTCTCAAAGCAAGCAGCCAGGCTGATAAATGTATTTAGCTGCCTAAAGATGCAGGAAAGCACCCAGGGAGAGCTGCTGAAATCCTCTGAGTGAGCAACTCCAATTTGCTCTTGTCTGTGTGCATAAGCTGCCCCTGTATCCCACAATCTGGCAGCAAAACTGGTCTGGAACTGAGCAAACCAGAACATTTCTGCTCGTGCCAAGTGTTACCTTTCCATGCAATGCACCTTTCCCCAAGGTGAGCAAAGCAGTCAGCAGCTCCATATGCAGGTGATGCACCTCCAGTCATCAGCCTGCCAAACATAGACCATCCATTCCCCACCAGCAGCAGCACACAGCTAAGGGGTCTGCACGTTTAATTGTGATTTACAATCAATTACAAGATTAACAATCTCCAAAAATGATGTGACAGAGCAATACCCACAAGTGCAGTAGAGCTTTGAGAGGGCTGTGAGAGCATAAAAAAGTGCTACTGAGAAGAAAATGACACGTGGCACTCCTGGTCAAAGTAGGTTTTTATGGCCCAAAAATTTCTTTTACATTTGAAAAAGCGTGAGATATTCAAAATGTGTACCAAAAAAAAAAAAAAAACCAAACCAAAAAGCAGAGTGAGGTTAATCCCAAGCAGGCGGAACCAAGGGAAGGGGTCATCAGATGTGTGAAGAGCTAATCCTACAGGAACAACCACAGAAGATGGAAAATTAACAAGGCAAATTGCTCATTGTTTGTGCAGGTTGCCTCTTGGAATTCAGTAGCAGTTACCACACTGCAAAATTTGAGGGGATAAAAATCCTTTACAGCTCTTCTCTATACCCTGCTCCAAGGATTCTTTGTCTTAAAGAACCATATTTTAATCTATTTGCCAAATGTCTTCAGCAGAGACCTTTAATGCAACCCTGTGTTGAGAATTTGAGGCTAAAAGGAAGGTTTGGTGCATTATTCCTACTGTTCAGTTCTTCACCTCTTACATCTACACAGACATAACACCACAGCACGGGAAGATCACCCTTCCACAAGAAGTGTTAATAAACTTTTAATCAGGAAACATTTCTCCAGGCATCAAATCCTGTCCCCGCTGAGGACACTGGATTTTTACCATTCACTTCAGTGGAATCCAGATATAGTTTCCAGCTATACATTTCATATAAATTACACTGCTATTAGACTCAATTCCCAACAGAAATTACACTCATACAAGCTCCAATACTCGTGACCTCCAAAACACATCCAAATATTTTTCTTTCCTCTTGTTTCCACTCACGTGCACAGAATTGTTTTTTCCTCTTTCACTGCTACAATTAGCAATTAAGACAAATCACTGAGGTTCATTTTTCTTCTGTTAGGCTTCCATCAGGACTCACTCACAGCAGGTCTATTTGTGGTGGTTTGAGAGCCTCAGAAATCCAACTTCCAAGTTCAAGCCCCCCTCCCACAATTTGTCCCAGGGTGTTCCAGGACCATCTCCCCTCTCCCTGATGCTGCCTGGGGAAGCACCAGCCCATCCACCTCAGCACTGTTGGCTGAGGGATTTTTTTAACTGAGTTTTTCTCATGAATTGTTGCTTGTAGGTGAATCCTGCTGCCTGACAAGCTTCAATTGCTTCTTTGACCATAAAAAAAAAACCCTCTGGTTTGTTATAAACTATTCACTGTTTATATCCAACACATTTTATGATAATTAGATCTGGAAAGGAGTGAAAAATCAGCTGCCCAGCAACGCAGAATTCAGCAGTTTGTGTATGAAATTAACTTTTAATTTTCATATGAAATCAAGTTTTATTTTTCATTTCTAAATCCCACTTCCCCCCAGCCTCCACCCTCCCAAAGTCAGCCAAGACCATGTGCCAGATCCCCCCAGTGCTGAAGGAGCATTCACCAAGTAACCCAGGGGAAGGAGGGAGTCTGGCAGGGCTGCAGGATATTGACAGCAGCTTTAAACAAGATACCAAGTGCTAAAAATGGTGAATTAATCTACATTAGTCTCCCCACTTTACCAGGGAGACAGGTCATTTTAAGCTGTTGTATGTTCACACTGCACTGCCAACAACACTGGAGACGTTTTCACAATTCATCCTGCAAAAGCAGTACCTTCTAATTATTATTTCTTTGTCTTCTGCTTCAGGCTTTACCCATTAAGTGGTGGAAAATCAAAAGGATATATGCAATAGTTATTCTTTCGTCTTCACAGCTCTTAAACTACTTCTCCAGCTTGTGTCAATGTGTAAGGGATTGTGCCAACATGCAAGTATTTATGTGCTTAACTACAGAGAACATTAAAAAAAAAGAAAGAATGCTTGTTGTTCACATGCCAACTAGAGACACTGTGGGCTGCAGACATTTTCCTCTGATTTACAAGTAAAGGGGTATCTCATTTCTTCTGCTTTTTAGACAACCTGCCCCCCTCACCGATCCCCTGCACTCCCACAGCTGCCACTCCCTCGTGGCTTCTGTCACCTCAGGGCTTTCCTGTCACTCGGCAAATCCACCTTTATTCTGTGTCAAGGACCTGGTTTGTGTTAACTGTGCACACAGACAAACTGCAGATGGACTCAGATTATCAGAACAGCCTTTCCCTCCCTCTGCCTCTCGAGGGATGCACCGCTGTCACCCCGCAGGACTCAGGGACAAGCAGGACATCTCTGCTCTCACAACACCTGGGGGTGGCACAAGGCAAACAAGAAAACAAATCGGCTCGGGAAGTTTCTTGCCTACACAGCTCAAAGACACCAACCGGGGCAACCTGCAGACTCCAAGAGAAGCCGACTCCTTGTTTTCCCTCTCCGGCCGCCCTGCTCTCTCATGCGGGACACACCTTTTGTGCAATGTGCCCCTGGGGGCTGCAGTGATGGCTGAGCCAATTACACAGGGAGAAGAGCAACGTGATGAATGGATCGGTTTTGGTGCACTCTGCACTTTTGACTCATAAATTCCACGGAAAACAAGGTAAATGGAGCATAACTTATTAATGAACAGAGCCCTAAATATCAAATGATCTGCTGTGAATCATCAGCAGGAATTGCAGAGCCTTCACATCAGGGCGGTTATCTCATGCTGCAGCAGTTCAGCCATGGACAAACTCTGCAGCCCAGTGTTAAGTTTTACAAGATAATCTAGGAAATAACATCCTGCTTCCTATAAAGCACGTTCCAGAGAGGTGCTTGCCCAGCCTTCAGACTGTGACCTCCAGGGAGGGTGATCTTGAAAGCCTCACCTTGCATTGCAAGGCTGAAAGCACCATTAAGCCCATGATGAATTGTGAGCCTTGGGAAAGGCACATGAACCCTAAATCTCACCAGAAAGCTGAGGGAAATTCAGACAGCCCTGAAGAGGGAGGCCAATGATGTTTCTGTCCAGGGAGGTAACTTGGGAGCAACACCTTTTCATCCTGCATCACTTCCACCCCTTCACTGAGGGCTAAAAATGGACAAGCCCATCAGGTTTGAAAGTCTGCTAAAGTCCAGATTAAACCTGAAGCACCACGCTGACTGTTCTGAGAGCACCTCAGAACAAGGTAAAGAACATGATGGACCTCCAATTTCCACTTAGTTTTGGGGGTTTAGGTTTGGGGTTTTTTTGTTAAGAGTTGAGAAAAAAATAAAAGAAAGAATGAATGAACGAGGAAAAACGATGCATCCAGGTCCCTCTGCTCAGCTTATCCCTACCAGCCCTATAGGGATATTATCATATTATCCCTATCATTCCCACCTAATTTTTCCTGAAATGTTTTCAAGCATTTGGCTACAACTCTGCCTCCTGGTGCTGAGCTCCAGTTACCTGTGTGCTGTGGAACTACCTTTAAAGAAAGCTTTTCTTTCACCTATACTGACAGAAGCAATAATAATAATAGAGAGTGCCCACTACCTTCTAAAGGCCATTTCTTCCTATATCTGTACAAATCTGTCATCTTTCAGCTGCCAGCCCTCTAAACAGGCTTGAAGTGAGTTCCTCCTGCAAAAGCATCTCTTTCTGCAGGGATGACCCATCTGTATTCTCCTTTCTTTCCTAAGCTTGTGCACATCATCTTGTTTAAATAACCTGCCAAAATATCAACCAGCAGACAGCAGTTAGTACATAAAGCAAAATGAACCACCAACCACTGCCTGATGCTGTGTCATAGGCAGGAAATGCAAGAGGAAGTTACTTAGGCTGAAGTTGATATTTAAAATACATTTCTATAAGAAGGCTGCAAAACCACCCTCTTATTGAGTACCCACAGGGTTTCAGCTGCACCTGCCAGGTAGGGAACTTTTCTAGATACTATCAAGTAGAGCAAAAATAGCTACACAGATTATTGCAATTGACTGGAAAAGCAGGAAACTGAAAAAAAACTCAACAGAAATAACAACTTTCTACCTGCAAGATGTGAACTCCTATCAGAGGGAGCTGGGAAACATCTTCCTAAGTCAGCAGGGGAACACAGTTACACAAACCTACACGTTCTCCTTACTGATGTATTAGTTACTAATAATAAAAAAATGCAAAATAGAGACCAGCAAAAGGAACCCAGTAATTAGCAGCAGTGAACTCAGTCTAAAGAGAGCCTTTACTGCCCAGTGATTTTTATACAACACTGGCCTCAGGTAGATCTTCCTGGAGCCACTTTCAGTCTTGTTCATTGTCATCTTCAAGTGAATTTCTCACAGGTGTTTCCTTAGCTTGGCAGATGAACAAGATTTACTGCTAATTCCCAATATTGATGTGCCAAAAGTCTTTTCTGCTGGAAACATAAAGGAGGAAGGTAAGACTAAAGTTACCCATCCACTTGAATAATGTGTCCTGTTTACTTTGGTTTCCCCTTCCACACTGTCCCTGCCTTGGGCAGCATCGCCCTGACAGAAAGGAAAATGCTGTTAATGCATTAAATCCAACAGTGAGATTACGTGGGCTGCTTCCCCGAGACAAAGTGTATTAACTACTGACAAATTCCACTTTCCTTCACAATTAGAATGAAAAAGTCACTATCCAATGCTTACAGGAAACAAATGACACCCCCAGAGCTATCCAGTACCTGTGCTTTGTCCACAGAGGCCATTGAGAGCCAAAGCCAGGAGCAAGAAATTGGATGTCATGAACAGCCACTCGACTTACAGAGGGGAAACTGAGAACTGGGGAGAGAAAGTACTCCCAGCCCCAGCCAAAAAAACCTCTTTTCACACTACCTGTTTCCCTCAAATCCCTCTGCTCACACGTAAAGGAAAAATACACTTATTCAGGGTAAAAAAAAAAAAAAAAAAAGCCAGAATATCAATGAGAAGAAAAAAACCAAACAAAACCAACCCCCCAAAACACCACTGATATTATCACAACCAATCAATCATCTGAAAGATCTCTTTGGAGGTGCTAAATTTTCAGAGATGGCACCAGGGACAATTTACCATTTCTCCTCATGTATATTTTGGTGATTTCAGGAGCAGTCAGGTATGCCAAGACACATCTTTCTGGCCCGCTCCGAGGATCACCTTCATTCTTCATTTGCTACATCATGTCTCAAACAGGAGAATGCTGATTTCCATGGCAGCAGAAAATACTGCCTGCATAGATGTGGGCTGCTGAGAGCATCCCTAACACAGGAACGTGGCATTCCTCCCCACTTCCCTTCAGTATTGCCAAGGGCTTCACACAACACCACTCGACACAACAAACAAACTTCAAAACCCAATATTTTTCTTCCCTTTTTGTGTTTAGAACAACAGCTTCTCCGCCAGCCAAATGGGAAACTGTGTTAATGTGTTTCCATGGGCAAAGCTGGAGAACACTGTAAATTGCCCTGGTTAATGGACTCAGGAATTCAGCTGTCCATGGAGGAATTCCACACCATGCCCAGCGGTGCAGTCCTTGGGAAGTGCACACACAAGGTTCTGCAGCTCTGGGGGCAGCATTACTTATGTCTGTTGGATGTGCTGGAGCAAATGTGTGTGGGAATGAAGGAGGACCTGCATCCACTGTCCCTCTGGCACTGACAGCCCTTCTCCCCCCAGGGGGCCCTACAGACTCCCCCGTCCTTCAGGACTCCACAGGATTTCAAACTCACAAACACCAGTAATCAAAAGGACCTGCAGGCACCCACATCTGGCTCCAAATGCACTGTAATGACCAAGAGCTCGAGTGCTTTTCTGAGCCATTCAGGAGAAAAGCAACTCATTTAATTGTTGCCCTTGCCATAGGCAGTGACTGCCCAGGAAGAGGTGGAGGAGAGCCAGGGCTGTCCCTCCCCATGCCCACATGCCACACCACCAACTCCCACTCCTGCAGAGCCACTGCTGAGCCAAGGAGCCTGATGAGAGCAGAGCCTGGGCTGGTTTGAGGGATGGAGCCTTTGCAGAGGAGAAGTCTCTGGTGTTGACACCTCTCACTGTGCTGTGAGCTGGGTTTGCCCAGGAGGAGACAGTGTCCTGAGCCCAGGCAGCAGCATCCCTCCCTCCAGCCTGAAGGGGATGGGCTGGGGGTGAAACATTTAGTTTGCTGTGTGTGCTTTGGGGTTGAGATCAAAGCAGGGTCCAGAAGGATGCTCATCTCTATTGCAATCAACAAACTCCATTTACATTTACTTTTCTATTTTAAGCACAGAAGCTGAAGTGAGAGCCCAGGGAGGGTCACTCTGGATGTGGCTGCCTGCTGGCTCAGGCTGGGATCTTCCCAGCTCTGGCCACACTGGAAGATGAGGGTATGAACTGGTGTCCACAGGGAGCTGCTTCCCAATCCCCTGGACTGGCTGCTTTCCATCCTGAGACACGAGAGGAGATTTCCATCACACCCCAGCTCTGCCTCACCCCAGCATGTGCCAGCCCTGATTCAGCTCATCACACCCTTACCAGGATGCAAATAAACACCTGTGAGCAGCACAGTCTGCCTGCACCCATGGGAGAGGGGCTGCCTCAGCACCAGCACCCCCAGCCCTCTCTCACCCCAGCGTGGGATCACTTGGGGATGCCACAAAAACAATGCAGGAAAAACAAGGATATTTTGATCTGCATGCGTGAATCCTACGAGGAAAGGAATATAAATAAAGGAGGAAAGAAATAGATGAGCTAATGTCCTCTGCAATTTATGTAAAGTATAAAACACATCAGAGAGTACAGGTTCCAGGTCTGATTACTCCTAATTTACAGAAATGTGCAAACATGGGGACACACGTATTATGCTGATAATAAAACATACACATCCACAGCTGGGACCTAAAGCACAACTACAACATACTGAAAACACTCAATTCTTTTCCCTCCTGTGTACCTTTACTGCTCAGAGGGGATTTTTTTTTTTCCACTCAAAATTGAAATGAAGGGGAGGAAAAAAAAAAAAACACTTCTAGGATTAGATCTCAAAAACCAAACTCAAGCTGGGAACTCAGGCACCTGCAGAGCACTGTTTATAAATGAAAGCACTGACATGACTTTAAATACAATGTCGTCAGAAACTTAATTATACAGCAGCAAGTCTCTAATTGGAAGTCACAGAGCAATATATTGGCTTTGTCATGTGATTTGACACTCTCCAAAGTGCTTTCCCAGGGTTGTTTGTGTTATCTGTCTGGGGTTTGAACAGTAGTGTTTGTTTGCAGGCTGTGGGGGGATTAGCCCTATTTATCTTCATGGGCTTTGTTTCCTTGAACATGGACTCAATTCACACAGATTTGTTTCAGTGCTCCAGGAAAAGCCTTGGCTTTGCTTCCCCCAGCCCAGGGCTACGTTTATGTTGGCCCCAGCTGGGTACCTTGGGCACCCAAAAACCCCACTGTGTTCAAGCAGGCATGTGTATCCCACCAGCAAGATGAGCTCAGAAAGACCACCCACCTGTGATAAATCAATTTGAAAGTTCTAGAACCAGTGTAGTTTCCCACTGAAACGTTAAATTAGTTTCTGTAATTAAAATCAATTATTCCGCAAAAATGTAAAGTTTCATTATTTCAAACATAAAATAAAATAGATGCTTCTAGAGCAAAGCTTTAAAGAAATTACTTAAAGAACTAAAAGTCCATCCTCAGTGCCCTTTGTTCTCCACATAGTCATGTTTTCATCTGAATGAATGATCAGTTATTTCACTTTCCACATCTAATTCTTGCTTTAAACTGAATGTGATTTAAACATCAGTCATGCTCCCCTGACTTGTGTTTTCTTAATCCAGGTATAATCCTTCAGTCACTGACAAGCAGATACAAATACTCCAGGTTGGGCTGCCCCCATTTGAAAATAGTTTATTGTATCCCCCATCGCTTCCTCAGTCACACCATGTGTCTTCAGGGCCTCCTAGTTCCCAGAGTTTGGGGCAGAGAGGACCCTAAAGACATCCTGTTCCAACCCCCTGCCATGGGCAGGGACACCTTCCACCAGCCCAGGTTGCTCCAAGCCCCATCCAAGCTGGCCTTGGACACTCCCAGGGATGGGGCAACCACAGCTTCTCTGGGCAACAATTAACTGAAGGACAGTCAAAATAAGGCTAAACCCAGCTGTGTTTTTCTGGTATCTCATCCTCTGGTCACTCAGCCTGATGCACCTCCTGCCTAGGAAGTCCTCCCACTGTTTCCCCCCTTTTCCCCATCCTGGTGTTGCAACATCACACTCGAAGCAGGAGATTACAGACCCCTAATTACTTGAGCTGGAAGCTTCCAGCCCCACTGATTTGCGCTGTCATTTAAAAATCCCCTTGTTTCCAAACACTGTCAGGAGAGATACAACACACACAACCCCCTGGCACGGGGCCAGGCAGCACCACAGGGGAGATTTGCCATGGCTAAAAAAAAAAAAAGATAACAGTGACACTGATATTACATCTTAACCCAGGGGTTATGAAAAGCAGAGGCAATAAATCCACTCCACACAGCCCGGAGCAGTGTGACCTTTTCCCTGTGGTTTAGAACCCAGGGGGCTGAAACGAGCACCCCATCCAATTACAGGGTATTTTTATTTACCTAATCTACCAGCAGATGGCCTTTAATTTTAAATTTTCCTAGGTTTGGAGATCTGCTCAGGCAGAAGCAGCAGCACGAGTCACATCCCCCCCACAGGGAAGGGTTTGATGACAGCCCCGTGCAAACCATCACTTGGTTATTGCCTTCCCGGGCCTCCTCTCGTCAGACCCTTCCCTTGTAATTAGGTACATATATTTCCTTTGTATTCCTATTGCATTATGAGGTATTTAAGGCAGGTATCATCTTTTTGAGCTACGATTGTACAGTATCTAACACAGGCAGAGGCTAACCCTTGGCTGGAGCTCCTAATCACCACAGTAATGAAAATATTTCACTTTCAGATGTAAATTGAAGACTCAGTTCTCAAGTACCTGGGATAACCAAAGGACAAATACCCCAAGTATGGCAAAAATCGAGTTAAAAAGGCATGTAATTTAAGCTGAACACAATATGCTTTTATAGCTTATTTATAAAATCAAATTATTGAATGGAGCCGCACTCCTTTGTTGTGGCAGCTTTATTGACCACACGCCCACAGAAAGGCTCAAGCTCACGGCTCCAACTGAAAACATTTCCTTTTGTTTCCTTTTTTCCTGGTTCTTTAGGAACATTTTTGGATGGGATACCCTGCCTTGCTCCAAGAGGAAACACTCACTACAGCCAAGGGTAGGACAGAAACATCCCATCTGTCAGCTACAGCAGCCCAAACCACTGGAGAGAATCATGGAATTGTTGAGGGTGGAAAAGAACTTTAAGATGAAGTCGAATCTCCTGGCAGGCTGACAACACATTTCCCAGCCCTGACACTTGCTGGGAGCACAGGCTGGGCTCTCCCAGCCACTGGTGGGACATGTCCAGCCCCCAGCCAGGTTCTCAGAGCCCCAGAGCTGCTCAGCTGCACTGCAGGGATGAGCAAGTCCATCCTTTTTCCCTTCTCCTCCACCCAGTTGCAAAGGAGGGCCCTCACAAGTAAAACACACAGACTTCAACAGGTCCGTATTTGCATAAACCCATGTTTTTGCTAACCACAAAATGCAATCTGAATTACTGGGAGACACTTTCCCCCTTCCCTCGCCTTCCAGAGGAGCAAACCACGATTTACATTCTGTTTGCGGGCGAACCAAGTGAAATGCTTAATTATAAATAGCACTTGTAAATATAATCCTTTCAGCTGGAGTATTTGTACAGTGAAAATGAGCAAGACCTTAATAATGATTTCAGTTACAAAACTTAATTAGGCCTGTTCCTCATTCTGGCTCAGGCCCTGCGTGATGATGGGGTGTAAATGTGCATTTTCCCTACAGAGCCATGAGACACCCAAGAACAAACCATTGGTGGGTGTGAGGCAACCCAACTCCACCAGCTCAGGGTCTATCCCCAAAGAGGTACAAGTGGTCCCTTGCAAATATGAAAATTAGACCCATTCCTTTCATTTATGGAGAGGTAAAATGCATATTTTTTAAAGCCAAGGCTGCATTCTGCAGGTGAATATTTCAGTCTCGTACCTAAAGACTTTAGCTGTGCAGAAGCTGAAGCCATCACATACTAAATAGGATATAAAAGAGTATTAAAGATGCACTGAATCATGATTTCACGAGATCCAAGAACACTTAAACCAAAGAAACCAAAACACAGCCAACATTTACACCAATGCAAATTAGCTCAGGGTCAGCTCCAAGTTCAGATATCCCAACACAGCCATCTAACCCATGAGGGTTTTTCCTCAAAAAGCAGCATCTTTGTCCAGATTTTTGCCTCCAGCTCCTGGTTATATAAAAAAGGAAGGATGTACTATCTCAAAGCCAAACCAAAGTGAGTCTCACAAAGGAAAAGAGTTATTGGGGCTTGGGAGCTTTACAGAAGCAGGGACTAATACCTGTCAGCTTGGACAAGCTTTAAACACCTCACAAAAGCAGCCAACAGCTTCAGGGACACATTTGTGCTTTAGAAAACAGAAACTACTGGAGACAAATACTATTTAAAAAAAAAATGTTTCTCTGCATTAAACCAATGTATTTGTTAAACAGTCAGATGAGGACTGCAAAGGTAAACAAACAGAGAGACATTTTGATGTGCTGATTTGTAAGGTAGGAAAGAATCTACCATGTAGCAATTACACAGCTGGTTAACTTTAGGGAGAAACTTCATCTTTTTATTAAGAAAAAGGAATGCAATTATAACTTTGACATGAAACAATTCATCCCATACTTGGTACTTCTTTCTCTTTGTTGTTTTAATGCCTCAAAATTATTTATCTTATTATTTATCTCTATGTTTATTTTTGAAGAACGTCTTTTTGTGCCTTCCAGCCACTTTACTCATTAGTTCTCTGGAGTTCGTGTCCTATTTCATTATGCTTTAATCTTTACAGTTGTTAATTTGCATTTCATTTCCTGTTTTAGCAAAAAAAAAAAATCACTAACAAAAAAGTTATTGTAAATATTAATACAAGTCAACTGATAATCAGCCAAGAAAGCATTTTGCAGCATTAGCAATTACCTGTGTCTGAGGCAAAAAGCAGCAATTCAAGTAGCTCCAGAGACAAAGCATTTCAAGTTGAGGGCTCAGCACCTTCTTAGAGGTGGAGACCAGGCCATGAGAGAACAGCACTTACAATTAACAACAACTTGCTTAAAAGAGAAACTGCCTGAAGCAAAACCAAGACCTGTTCAGTAACCAGAAGCACATCTAAAGTTGGGTCACATCAGAAGCTGGGTCACATTATCCTCTCCACAGCATCTCTTAAGTGCAAGCAACTGCTTAATTCCACAGCCCTGACACCAGCCTACAAGGACCTGGACAACAGTAAACCAAGCCCCAAAAAATCCTACACCAGAAAAACCAACAAAGCAGGCAGGCCAGGCTTCCCCTTCCACACACCACCTCCTCCCCTGGCTCCTGGCACTGCACCACAGCAACTTCAGCTCTCAGTTTGGGAGAGACACACTCAGCTCAAAACAAAGAGAAACCATTTGACTTACTCAGAGCTGGACCATCCTTCTGTAGGTTTTGAGCTTTGCTTTTGCTCTCCAGGGACAGTCCAAAAGAACCCAGCAGTAAATGTCTTCCCCTCTCTCCAGAGGAGAAGCCTGAACACTGATGGATCCCGTGGTTTTGGAGGTGGCTAATTAACCTCATTAGATAAATACAAGCCAGGTGTGTAAATACCCCTTAGTTTGTAACAGGAGAAAGCAGGTAAGTGCCTCCAGATGTGTGAGCAGAGCCCCAGCTCTGGCTGGCCCCATCATGACCCTCCTGCAGGTGCTCCTCGTGCTGCAGATGAGGGAGAAGGGAAAGGCAGCAGGAGCAGCTCGTTACAAAACCTCCACCCAAGAGAAAAGCAAAGCTTGGGGAGTGGTGTTTGAACTTGTCCCTTCATGGTTCTGCTTGTTGGCCTCAGACAAAGCCCCTGTTTCATCCCACAGAGACCCCCACAAACCCCATTACCTGGGGTTCCTCTCACTTTGGTTTGGCTTTAAGATAATACCTCATTCCTTTTTTTTTTAACCAGGGACTGGAGGCAAATATCTGGACAAAGGTGTTGCTTTTTGTTGCTTTCTGTAGCTGGAAGCAGGGAGGCTTTAGCTGACAGATGAAGTTTGGCAGAGCCATCCCAGATTCTGCAGCAGCTGCTCTGATTCACGTGTGACAAAAACACACAAGAGAAGTTGAATCAAAAAGGTAAACGTATCAAACAAGATGAAACAAGAACTAAACAAAAGCACACATCCAAGGGGTTTAGGCAGCAAACAGCCCCATCCCTGCTTTATGATCTCTAATCCGAGATGTGTTAATTCCTCTTCTCCCTCTTCCCAAGCTCCCTGAAGGAAATCTGGCACAAGGGATGATGTGGCAGTGCCTGCACAGACACAGCACTGAGCAGGAAGCCAAGGCCCCCCTTCTGACCAGCTTAAATTCTAAGCAAATGCACAATACCCTTCTTAATCAGCCTCCTTTTTCTTTCTTCCTGCCTTCCTCTCTTTCTTCCTCCCTATCAAATCTATTTCCATGGATCCTGAAAACCTTGGAAACGGTCTGGGTTTTTAAGCTGCTCAGACCACTCCCAATCCTTCTTACCCCCGTCCTCCCTTTGTTTCCTGCTGGACTCAAATCCATCCCTGCCTGGTTGTTGTCACTTGACTTGTTTTTAACTGCAAATTACTTTCCTGGGCTTGTACTGGGCTTAGTGAAGTCCAGGGCTCAAAACACTATGGGAATCTCAACTAGAAGAGATTTCTTCAATCATAACTTTGGTGATAAAAAGCACCTATTTTGTAATCATAACAAAACTCTCCTTTTTCCCCTCTCCACTGCCACGACACTCACAGTGCAGAATTACACCTCAGCAGCAGTTTTCTCTACTCAGGGTTAAACTGAGTGGTGCAGAAAGATGAATTCCCTTTGAACCACCTTCCCTCTAAGCTGGTGGAATGATGTCCATGATCTCCAGCAGACATTGTGGTCACTGAGGTGGTGGTGGCAGCAGCTCCCATCAATAACAGCCAAGCACCTGGCTCAGCTTTGGCTCCCAAAACGATCATCAGTAATGATGCATCCCAAAGTTTTTGATGAGTGAATGATAAAAGTAAACAGGACGTGGTAATAATCAGGCTTTATTTATAGCCAGGTAAACCACGGCCGTTGTCAATTTTACAAAGTGACTTTGAGGGAACTTTTGAAAGGGGAGACTGAGAACGTTTCCCCCCCTCCCACCTGCAAACAGCCGTAACCATTATTGATGGCATTTCTGGAATGGCAGGTACAGAGAAACACAGACTGTTATTTTGTGTCAAAATTGTTTTATGGCGCCGTATTTTTTCCCTTGTTTAAGGCAGCACCACTCATTCACAGCATTAAACAACGTGATTTATGGACTTTAGCAGAGCTTACTACATTTAAATGTTTTAGGCATTTCATTTTTACAACGTACCTTGTTCCAATATAATCAATGCGCTTTTTTCTCGGGCCGTGATAGGGATGCAGTTTGTGCTTTATAGCAAAATCAATGTAAGAATTAATGGGTGACGAAGAAAGTAAATTGTGAAAGGCCCGGCGAGGTTGTGAGCTCTCCCTCGCCGTATCGATTCCATTAGCATGAGGTTGCCCGGCTGTGCACAGTTTCATATTTGATAAGCAAGCAGCAGCCTGCATATTCTGTGGGAGGCACAACGGGCCAAGTTCAGCACTGGAATAACTCTGCCAAAGTCATTGAGGGTAAAGCAGGAATGGAGAGGAGCCAAGGTGGGCACGGACACACAGTGAACTCCAGAGGCAGCGGCCGTAAACATCACATGGTCACAAACGGTGCCACTGCCTTTTATTAAAGGCTGTGATACTTGAGAGATGACACTCCTGGCTGGTTTATACTGCTGGGTTATATGTCTTTTAATTAATTCCAAAGAATGATGAGAAGAGAACGCTACTCTCAACGTTTTTTTGCCAGTAGATGAAAAGCAACCCAGATGAAATGCAGGCAACCCAGATTTCTTGTTAACAGGGAGGAGCTCCAGCAAGCTACAAGCAGGGTAGTCTGGAACACATTTTTTCTTTCCTTTGACATCATTTCACTCCCGAATTTTACTCTCACTCTTGACAAGGGTGCACATGCTAGGGCCTGAAAAGCCTCCCTTGAAGTATTTGTAGAGTCTCTCTCCCCACTGGGGACTCGTGGCAAAGCTAATGCCACGCTTTCCCAGGAGACAGAAAAGGTCACAGCACCTTGTACCTGCCAGGGTGGGTGTCCCCTGCAGCAGCACCCACAGCACAAGGGATGGGCTCCCAGCCCTCCTTTGGGTGCCCCCTTCTCCCTGCACTGCTCTCCATCTCCATCTCACCTCCTGCCGCCTCCTCGGGGCTTCTGCCTCTGTGAAACACAACCTGCAACACTCATCCTCTCAGGTTTATGAAAAAACCATCAGATTTGGATCAAACATCTCTCCAAGTGTCCTGTTGTCCTGGTTTCAGCTGGAGGAGAATGAACTCTCTCCCAGCCCAGACCAGGACACCAGTTAACTCTAATTATCACTTCTCATCCTGACTCATTTTCTGTCTCACAGCCTGTATGGACAAACTGCAGTGATGCCCTTCCACCCTGAGAAGCACCATGATCATTCCTATTCCAAATAACAGATTAGATGCATCTGTTCATGTTGCTACATTACTTTTCAAAGCTATGACCAAATAAAGCAATCATTGTTCAAATCAGACTCTGGGTACCTTCCCCAGCCAACACTAAAGCATTCTGGGGTGCTGTAGCATCTGTTCCTGTTCTCATCTTCTCCCTTTCCTTTGGGAACATCCTTTTCATTTCCATAACCATCAACAGGTTTTAATAGAACCCAGCAAACAGGTCCAAGAATGGTAGCCATGACATATCTTTCATGAAGGAATATTAGCTACCAAATGTTCAGAATCATCCATACATGGCACCTTTTGTTCACTCTTTGTTGTAAAAGTCTGAAAGTTTATTGCTCTTCGGGATGTACTTGGAGGAAGAGAAGTTAATTATATTCTATTTCAAAACAAATTGTTGATACAGACTCGAAGTGCCAATAATTAGATCATTTCACAGTGCACATTCCATTATCACTGTCATACTTAATGACTGTTTATTTGAGGAGTCCTTCCAGCATTGCAGCTACCCCAGTACTAAATATAGTAATGGATGGTGTGACTGGGAAGGTTCACCCATTGCTCTCCTATTTAAAGTAATGAGCTCTCCTACTCAAACGTGGAGATTTAGATGGCAAGGAATAAAATGCTGGCCTTAATGAAATTGGTAATAAAATACTCATTGACTTCCCAGGGTTTAAATATAATCAGTTCCTTGCAAGTAAAGATGATTAGTGACATAAATTAAATATTAAATAAACAATTATTATGAGTTCTACTCTGACTTTGAGTGTCAAAAGGGCTAATGTAGGAAGACCCTGTTTATTCACTCACAGACCCCTTAACCCAATTAAAAGCATGTTCTACACACACCAAATCTGCATAACAGCCCCCAGCAAAAAGTTTCAAAAGGGGTTGGGCAGGAGGTGATGAAAGAAGGGAAAAGACACACTGTCCTAAGTCTCATTTGTTTAGAAAAGCAGGAAAAAGGCATCAAAATATAAAATACACAGAGGAAGGTTACAATAACAGCCATGAGAACATGCAGGATGGCTCTGCAGCCTCCTTTTCCCTTAAAGAAAGTGAAGAAGCTGTCAGGCAATGGCCAAACCCATCAGTCAGTGTTATCAGCCACAGTGCTGCCCATGCCTGGGAAGTGCAGCATGAGCTCTGCTCCAAGCCTTACGAAGCACTCCAACATTGGGATTGTTCTCCACGAGGCGTGCTGAGATCTGGATATCACATTTCGCTTTTTAATTAAAATATATTTTTCACTCCCGATCCACAGAAGGAAAAAACAACATAAAAGTAATTGAGACTTCACATTTCACATGTCAAATCATGATAGCTTTTCTTATCCACTGGCGTGCCAAATAAGTACTTATAACAAGATTCACCATCAAAAGCAAGCACCCTCCTTTCCAAGGATGACGGAATCAGGCTTAGATAAAATAGAAACCAGCTCATGCTCAAAATGAATCCTGGTGTCAGGCTGCTGCACCTTTGCAAAGTCCTTCATCTCTCTAAAACCTGCCATACTTCATTATAATATATGGGGAAATGCACCAGCTTCTCCAGGCATTTCACAAAAATTACCTACTAAAGCAGACAGTATTCAGAAATTAATGCCTTTAGTACCCACGAGCAGGACTGAGTCATATATTGCAGGCTGTAATTTCAAGGGCTCATTTATCCCTCCCTCGTATCAAGTATTTTGTTGTAGCCTTTTTTGTGGAAAGCTTTTATTCCTGCGGGCTTCTCTGCCACTAATACACAGTGAAAAGGAAAAGCATTAATGGAAAAGCGGGAAAGGGAAGGATTCAATTTTCTGCACTTGGAAGGCACTGCAGGTTGGCAGGGATATGGAACCATGGGACAGGCTGGGAGAGCTGGGGGGTTCACCTGGAGGAGAGAAGGCTCCAGAGAGACCTGAGAGCCCCTTCCAGGGCTTAAAGGGGCTCCAGGAGAGCTGGAGAGGGACTTGGGACAAGGGATGGAGGGACAGGACACAGGGAATGGCTTCCCACTGCCAGAGAGCAGGGCTGGATGGGATATTGGGAAGGAATTCTTGGCTGTGAGGGTGGGGAGGCCCTGGCACAGGTTGCCCAGAGAAGCTGTGGCTGCCCCATCCCTGGGAGTGTCCAAGGCCAGGTTGGATGGGGCTTGGAACAACCTGGGCTGGTGGAAGGTGTCCCTGCCCATGGCAGAGGGATTGCACTGGATGAGATGAACTTTAAGGTCCCTTCCAACCCAAAACATTCTGTGATGATCCTATGATGACACCTCACCAGAGCTGCAGAGCTGAGGGGGACACAGGGACTGCTCCTGCAGCGCAGGAGGGTTGTGGTGCTCACAGGGAGGGATTTCACAGGGCACTGGCCAGAAAAAAAGCTTCCCTTTTACACACACAAACACAAACAACGTTAAAAATGAAGATTCACCACGTGTGTTCATTCTTCTGGGGATTTTAAGAACCCCAGTGCTGGAGGGTGGGAACTCTGGTGCCCTGGGACAGTGATCTCTTTTAAACCAGGCAGTGCAAAACTTACTGTGATTTAAAACGTACCTGCCTCTGTCATGGTGCCTCATCATCTGCAGAGGTAATTTGGCAATATATGCTATGAAACTTAGAAGGGTGCAGAAATCATGATTAGTGGAGGAAGATTTGGAAGAAACCCGAGCTCACTGTTGAGGAATGCTGGATTTGCCCATTACCTCAGCTTAATGGAGCGCTTTCAAGTCTAAACAATTAATTTTCTGGAGATTTTCTACAGCTTCCTGAAGATCAGAGCACAAGCACAAGCTCCCAACACCAACCCAATTTCCTCTCTGCAATAGCTTTTCAATTAGTTTAGGTAGAGTAGGTGCAGAAAATATAGCACTTATATCAATCCATATACCTTTACAAAACTTTTCAAAAGCAAATAACTGGTGTCAAGGCTGGATAAATCATAAAGGAGAATTATTGTACTGCATCTAAGACATTAGAAACCTTTTCAATTACTGGCATTTAATTTCCTTATTATTTTCATTTGTTAGTTCCACCTCATTTTGGATCCATTCTTTTATTTCAGCATTAAATCTGTTTAGTTCAGAGCCATGATCTGATCATGCTTAAGGTCCGTGGATAGCCAGGACATCAGAGGCAAAAGAAAAGTGATTAGAAACCCCACACTTAGTGTGCTCTGTCTCATATCTTCTGAAAGGTTGTTACAGTAAATGCAAAACCAATGTGGCCTGACACTGGTGAAAGTTAGAAAACTCTGAGACATAAAATGCATGAGTTATTTTTTACATTAGGTAGCAGACTGAGTTCTTCTTTAACCACTTAATTACCTTTGCCTGTCAGGAAAAAACATTGCTATGAAAATTAGTATTATCTTTATTATGGATGTGTCCCTGAAGATGCTGATGCACTGACTTATATCTCCATGTATGGGGCCTGCAAGCCATGAAATAATTCTACCTTGTGAGCAGATGCAAAGGTTTTGCACTATCACCAAGGATTTATTACGTAGTTTAATGGTCGTTACTTAGCATCATCTGCTCTTTTTATATATTCTCTATCAGCACACCCATTTTCCTCTTTCAGCCTTATTATCTTATGTGTATGAACAAAGAATATAAAAAGGTGATGGGTAGTGGAAATATAAACCAGACCTAACTGGCCACAGGCAAGTCAAGCTCAGTTTCACTGAGCTCAAGTAGAACAGACTCAGCATAAGGTGTGGTGGGTACACGACACAATTTTAGCTCAGTGCCCCAGGGAAGGACAACCTGATACTTCAAACAAAGCAGATCTGCCGTGCCTTACCAATTTGTGGGTACTTTCAGACACCTACTTGCTTTTTCCAGCACCCCCCTTCTCCACCCAGTGAACAAGGACAGTCACAGAACCCTGGAATGCTTTGGTTGGAAGGGATCTCACAGACCATCTTGTCCCACCCTTCCCCTGCCATGGGTAGGGACACCTTCCACCAGCCCAGGTTGCTCCAAGCCCTGTCCAACCTGGCCTTGGACACTTCCAGGGATGAGGTAGCCACAGCTTCTCTGGGCAACCTGTGCCAGGGCCTCCCCACCCTCACAGGGAACAATTTCTTCCTGATATCCAATTTAAATCTCCCCTCTTCAGCTTAAAGCCATTCCCATATTCCTATCACTACATGCTCTTGGAAAAAGTTCCTCTCCAGCCTTCCTGTCTACCCCCTTAAGTCCTAGAAGGCTGCTGGAAGGTCTCCTTGGAGCCTTCTCTTCTCCAGGCTGACAATATTGCTGCCATTCTGCCAGACCAAGCTCAGGGCCACAATACATAGAATAATTCAATATTTCAGAGAGCAGTCTGAGTATCACAGCATAAGCAGTTACCTGCACATACACAAGACTTCCTCTTTCAGTACTTGTTTTTCCAGCATCCATCTCCATCCAAACACAGTTAGTTCTAAAAGATCTCTTGTATTTCTCAATGAATTTCCAGCCCCTGCTTCAGGTAGACTATAATTTTTCCTTTGCATAGGTCACAAGCACAAAGATCCAGTGCCTTTTTAAAAACCTTCGAGATTTGGGACAGCAGAAGTGAAGACTCCTTGTGAATTCTCTATCATATCACCATGAGAGATAAAATACAGAGCACAGCTCTTGGACAGAGAGCTGCTGAAGGCATCTCCATCTTCCTCTGCTTTTTGGGCTCAAGTTCTCCAAGCTCTGACCTTCCTGCACTCCTTAAACTCATCTTAAAAACCACCTTGCATCATGTGGAGCAGCAAGAGCCCTGCAGTGGTTCAGTATCAGCCTAGGAGTCCTCACATTACCCTTCCTCTAAAAAACACACAGTTGGGAACAGGACACCTCCTCCTTCTGCACTCCATTTGAATTCTTGAAGCTGTGGAAAGGCAAATGCAACCTCAGTTACCTGTGGTGGTGTTCCCCTCCTGCTTGTAGGACCCCTGAGAGCTCTGACTTTGGTTCTTAGTTATCACCAAGAGCTGGTTGTTTCCCTGGCTCCCCCAGGCATCCTTCTCCCCAAAACCTGCAGGACCAGTCCCAGCTGAAGTTCAGCTTGTGACAGCAAGTTCTCACACTGTGACCTGGGTCACTTTTGAGCCTGTTGCACTAGAGCTGAAATAAAAAAGGAAAAAAAGCTGAGATTAATCTGAAATAAAAGCATAACTAAATGGTGTGTGAAAACTAAATTGCCATATCACAGCTTAGTGCCCAGCCCAGACCTGGGTATTATTGGCACTTATGATACAACAAGCCATTGACTCATCAGCAGCATGACAGTTAACTGCTCTGCTGACAAGCATAAATCTATCCCACCACTATTTTGTATTATTAATTAGGAAAGGGGGGAGCTGTGTTTGTAGCATATATGAGTGGCTCATCTGCTGCCTAATGTGAAAGGTTTTATTTGGCTCGAAAAAATCATCTATTTAAATTGTGCATCAAGGTCATAACACATGGGCAGCTTCACTCACCGTGGCATTTTGATGGGGGCTGTGCAAGTCAGGAGCTTACAGGCCATATCATTATTTCCCACACATCAACCAGGGAAGCAAATAAACTTTTGATTAATAATGGGAACACAATGGAAGCAAGCTGAAAGCCTGCCCTGAACAGCTCCAATTAAAGGTATTAGGAGTTAAGGTACAAGCTTGCAGAAGGATAACAACATAAATCTACTCAGACTCTACAAAAATATTTATCACTATCCCCCAATATTGCTACCTGTGTATGGATCTGATCAATATTCAGTATGGCCTCCACTTTGCCCAAGTCTGTGCAATGTGCTAAATTAGCTTTTTCTATTACCATATCAAAGGGATGCTTGAAAATGAACATCACTGTAATTTAGCTGAAATTACAGGCAGACCAGGTCTGTCTTGATCAGTTTGCAAACCCCTCCACATTAATCATATTAAAGACACTGCAGATGAACAAATCAGCAATGCAGGCAGAAAACTGGCTGCCTTGAAGAAAGCCCTCACGTGCCCCTGGGGACACAGGGACACCCAAATGCCACTGCAGGTGGCTGTGAGCCGTGCCAGCAGCTCAGCCACCGTGCCAGTCCCCTTCCCCAGTGTCCACCAACACCATTCCCAACCACCAAAGCATCCCCCAGGTGCTGGGGCAGTTACACCCACCCAGGATGTGTTGTCCCAGTTTGAAAAGAGCACCATTCCCCCCAGATGATACAGCAACTCATCTTCCCAGCCAGCTGCCCACAGCTGGAGAGGGTGGCACTGTCAGCTGGTTCAAGCCCTGCAGAGGGACTGGCTGGCTCAGGCCATGCCCTGCCATGCCCAGCACAGGGCTGTGGGTGGCTGCAAGAGCCAGCACAGGAGCCTCCCTGCATCCAACTCAAGGATGAGTTTGATACATCCAGTGCCCTTCCTGACCCCAACAGGTGTTTGGCTCCTGGTTCTGTTCTCTTCCAAGAACGGGAGCTCCTGCCTTTGTATTCTCTGACCTTTGCTGCCCATCTCCTGCTCAGCCTCAGACATTTATTGTTCAGCAGCACTTTCTCTTTTTTCTTTCAGTGACTTTCTTTTGCTCAGGATCTCTGATTTTGACAATCTTCAAATTATGTCCTTAAAATAAACCTGACAATCAGCAATATATAAATTATAATTTCCTTCTCCACATGCCCCAACTATTATTTTAATCAAGCAATCATGTCACTTCACATATAGCCCCTAATTATCCAAGTCGTGCCCTGTTTGTATTATATCATCCTTATCTGATGGCACACCAAACCATCTGGCAAATCCTCCGGGCTAATGTGATCCTGAGTCCTTAAACATTTTCCAGTTCCTTGGTGCTGCAAGAACTGATTTATATGTAAAGCAATGCCTATGAGATGATATCCAGGTGATGAGAGGGTTTTCTTTACAAGTCCACCTCATTATCTGACTTTTTAGAAAAGGGAAAGTATCACTCTGCTAAATACCAGTGACCCAGGGTATCACTTTATCTTTAAAAGGAGACTCTCTAGACTCAGAAGGTCTTTGAGGGAATTACTTTCACAAGTGAAGCTGGCAGCAGCTGGAAGTGGTTTTAGAGGCATTTTAAAAGCAGGAATTCTCCATGGGATGGCCATGATTTTGCCTGGGACATGGTCCTCCAGCTCCTCAGTCCTTCTCCTCTTCATGGTCCTCAGCTCATGAAATTCTCCATGGGAATGGGATGGACATGCACATTCCTAGGACAGCTCACGAGTACCCCGAGCACCAGGCACAGAATCCATGGATACAACACAGGCTCCTGCTCCTGACCACTCAGCCCTGGGCCTCTTCCACACAATCCCTGCCCAGGAGGCACATTTCCAACATGGAAACCCCCCATTTGTATGCTCAGAGCCAGCCCACCTGCTCACCCAGCACCCCTCTCTGCATTACTAATGAGCAATATCACATCCAGTTTTCAGCCAGCTAATTTGTTCTCACAATCATGATTCCAAATATCACACCAGCAATTCATCAAGTTGTTTCAACTGTAGTTAGATAAGCCTGTTAGCCATCATAAATTTAAATAAATTATCCTTTTGTCAGCCGTGGAGGTGCAGAGGCAGAGCACCCTGCCAGGTGAGATATCCCTCTCTGCATCTTTGGGGACACGTTTGGTACTGGGTGAGTCAGATCTGCCTGGAGATGTGCCCTAAAAAGCCCCTCTCTGCTCTGCAGTAGGGAATGGGGCAGCCAGCCCTGGCCACCAGCCCTGGGTCACCAGGAGCCCCTCAGCTGTGCAGCTGGGAGATCCCAGTGTCACAAACATCCCGGGTTCAGTGACAGACACACCCCAAAGAGGGAGAGGCTTGGCTGGCTCCTACCCCTCAGGAGCTCTTGATTTTTGCTCAGACACCTTATTTCATTTACAGAAGCCAAACACCCTCTCCCCTCACTTTCTGCTCTCCTTTGAAAGAGTGATTTTTACAGTAACTCGAGGTTTCAGGTGTACATCCCCCCTCAGGCTTCGCATTGCAGGATCCCACTCGGTGCTTTGAAAGTCCTCCTTTCTCCTGCATGTTTGTGAGACAACAAGGTGTATCCATGCCAGAGCCCCGGGGCTACGAAGGGAGAGGTACAGCCTGGTAGTGTCTGTCACTGTCACCACTTGCTTTGATCGTGAGGACTCACCTTGCTCTGGAAAAGAGGAATAGCTCAATGTGACCCTAAATTCCCCCAGAAGAAACCAACAGAAGAGGATGAGGTGCTGCAAAACAACCCAAAAAACTGCACAAACAACCCATGAGAGCAGCTGTTCTGAGCACTGGTCTCCAGAAAAGGGACCTCAGTGACACTCTGCAGATGTAAATCAGTGCTGGCTGTCACCACCCCGAGTGAGGGGCACCCCTGGGCTGCCACACAGAGTCCTGAGAGGGGAGGCCACCACAAGCCAGCAACTGATTTCTGCAGAAAAGCCACAAACTTGTTACCTTTCTTGCAGCAGGATGACAGTAAACAACGATATATAATATACAGGGAATCTAATTTTAGTAGGCGGAGGGAAGAAATTACAGCAGCCTTAGCTGAAATTGCTGGGATGAGGGGTTTTTTCCCAAGGATTTTAGCTGAAGGTTCAGACAATCAACAGAACTGAGACTTATAATTAAAAACAGGAGGAAACGTTACAAAGAGTATCAAAAGTAGGGGTTTCTGGGACTAAGACACTGGCTGGTTATCAGGGGTTAGCATCAGATACTGAGAGGCAGAGGCAGATTATCTCACATCTGCCTATGATGAGGCTCTTTCAGCAAGTGGTATCCACCACCAGATGAGAGAGAGTCAACACAGACTGGAGTGGAGTGAATCAGGCAGTTTTTAACATCTTTGCCTCGGCACGGATGCCACTTCCTACGTGTGAAAGATGCTTAGCTCCTTATTATCACAGATCTAAAGAAACAGTTTTAAATTAAATTGGTACAAGTACAGAAGGTGTAAAGAGTACAAGTAAAGAAGGAGAAGGAGTAAAAAAGGTAATTTTCAGTCTAATTGTTCAATTTATTTGAAGAAAAAGAAGAAAGCAACAAATAATATGAAATCTCTGTGAAAGCGAGTCAGCCTGTGGGTTTGGATTATTGTCATTTCTAAAGCAAACACAGAATGTCAAGTGCCTCATATCTGTGAGCTGCACAGACAGATTCAATAACCTGAAAAATTATGGACCTTTTCCTTCCCATTCATTGCTACATCCAGGACGTGGCAGCAACACACCCCCATCAATCACAGCAGGGATGTTCTTCCCCCTAACTTCTCAGGAGGACAGGGAGGGCTCTGCTTCCTCAGCAAGGGCATTGTTTGGGTCAGCCTGTTGTCCTGCCTGGAGCTCCAAATGCCAAAGCAGGACAGAGCAGTGTCCGGTGCTGGGTGATCTCCAACAGCTTCCAAAGAATTTGGGAGCCAACACCCCACTTAACCTAGGTGGAAAAATCCCCTACACCTCCTTAAAAACAGGAAAGACAGAGGGACTGACTCAGCCCCAACCCTCCTGCAGACAGAGAGGCACAGGGAGGGGTTTGCAGACACCTTCTGACCCTTCCTGGGAACTCTCCTTCTCCCAGACCATTATTTCTGTCAATCTTCAAAGGCCTTTTTCCTGCCCTTGTTTCTTGTCACCTTCCAGCTCCTGCTTTTACCATTCCCTTCTCACTCAGGTCTGTCCTTTCCTAAACTCTCCTGCTCGATCTCCTGCCCTTTCTCATTTCTGCACCAAGACACTTTAGTTCCCTCCACCTGCCCCGGGGAGCTGAGAGGTGGGACATTATTTTTGACCCTGCCCTCCACTTCAGCCCCCATTTTATCCTTCCACTGCACTGATCTCCACCCACAAATGTGTTTAATATTGCTGAGCTCCCTTGTTTTCCTCCTCCTTAGGTGCTGGATCCGAAGCTTTCCTTTCATTTCCACAGTGCTGAAGGCACCCAAAGGTGCTGGGAGCTCTGTCAGCAAACCCCATAGCACCCTAGGGAGAGAAATGGGGGTGAAGATCCAAAACAGGGTCCCCATGCCCTCACACAGCAATTGTGGAAGCAGGAGTTTAGGTTTTAGGCCAACCCTGCCACGGACTCACTGCACAATGAGAGTCCCTCGGATCTAAAATGAATCCAGACCCTGCTGGACTCTCACAAGACTCAGTTAATAAATATTAGTGAAATGCAGAGATCCCTGGATGAAAACTGGAGTGGAGGTGTAGACTGCCACGTTTCATTAATTTCTTATTATCTTATAAGGGCTTCACTGGAGCCTAGAGGACTGCATGAATAGTGCATGAATCTGAAGAGCTTGGCTGTCATCCTCACCTTCAGATGGAAAACGTGGCTTGTGGGAATCCAGACCTGAAGGATCCCTGGGCTGAGGATGGAAAACATGCTCAGGAGCTGATCCTGGCTGTTGGGAGGGGGCTCAACAATCAAGCCTTTTGAAGTTCAGCACGATGTAAATAAATAACATTAAATTAAGGGGGAAACCCGTCCTGAAGTTGGAGTGAGGATGCTGGAGTGGAGCAGGAAAGGGATGGAACGTGCAGGTAAAGCAGGAAAAGTCACAGACAAGGCAGTGGCAGGAGAGGAAGGATGCTGGTTTTTAGAAGATCATAGAATCATGGAACTATTACAGATGGAAAGGACCTCCAAGAGGCTACTCCAGAAGTCAGCATAGCAGCCACTGCCCAGCACCTCCAGTCACTCCAGCTCCATGAAAGATTTCTTCTGTCTTCTCACTGGGAAAGACAAGGCTTCCAGTCACCCCAGGAAAGCCCTGAGGCTGGGGTTTGCCTCTTCTAGGAAATCTGCTCTGCCTACAGATCAGATGGAATCTGGCAGGAAAACAACACCAGCACAACCCAAGATGCATCACACTCTGAGCAATTAACTCATCTCTGTTATTGCTTTACAGGGGCTTCCCAGCTACTCCTCTAATCAGCACAAGGTAACTCTCATTCATTTATAAGCACTTCCCCATGTTGTTTTAGAGGAAAATTATCTCTCTCCTGTTTAGCTCAGCAGTCTGAAAGTTCATTTGGCTGAAACATGGGAACATCTCTCACCAGGAGAGAGAGCAGCAACAGGGTTCTGGAAACAACATTTTAAATCACCACTGGCATTTATTTTACAAGGATAATAGTACTGGTATCAACTCATCTGCTGTGAAACACAGTGTTATTGCAGCATTCACATGGAGAGCAAGAGGGGACCTGTGTGTCACCCACTGAACCTCACTTTTCCACCAACTCCAGCATCCCTCTGGTACCCAAACCCACACCTGCGCACACTCTGTACCTTGTGTGATTTACTCTTCGACCACCTGGAGAGTGCTGGGCTCCAGCTGATCCCAGCAGGAATGCTGGGCAGTGTGAAAGACACCAATGTACAGATCCTGGCTTTGGCTGTTCTTGGCACTGTACATTTTCTCACCTCTAATTTAAAAATGTATCGTATCAGGGATACTCTGACACTTATTCCTAAATACACTTGGATTCTTCCCCCTCTCTGTTCTCAGTCACTGAGCTCAGAATCACAGGATCACAGAATCATAGAATGGTTTGGGTTGGAAGGGATCTTAAAGTTCATCTCATTCCAACCCCCTGTCATGGGCAGGGACACCTTCCACTATCCCAGGTTGCTCCAAGCCTTGTCCAACCTGGCCTTGGACACTTGCAGGGATGGGATATCCACAGCTTCTCTGGGCAACCTGTGCCAGGGCCTTCAGTCACAGTGAAGAGCTTCTTCCCAACATCTAATCTAACCCCATGCTCTGTCAGTTTGAAGCCATTCCCTGCCTGTGCAGCTGCAGGGCTGCACAACCCACAGCTCATCTCCAGCTGCTTCCTGCTAAAACACACACCAACACCACCAACACTAACTCAGGGCCCAGGAGGTGTTTCTGAGGTGATGGTGGCACTGGTGGCACTGACATGTGGGTTTGAGGCTCAGAGAGGGAGCTGAGTGCAAGGGTACAGCTGGAGGAGGAGGAGGTGTTACCTCCTCGGCAGACATCAGTAGAGCTCTCTTTGTGTTCCATGTGCTAAATCCAGGCAGAAGTGTGTGTGTATCCCTCTACACAAAGCCCTTTCAGGTCTTAATGACTGAAGCATCACAGAGCTGAGCTTGGCTAAAACTCTTTTGCTGCTGCTTTCCCTCCCTGCACTGCTGCTCCCAATCAGCCTCACGTTTTGTTCTGGCCCCGTGTTTCAGGACAAAGCTTTAGCATTTTAATAAATCCAGAGGCATCTCAGACCACAGCAATCTGTGAAATACAGGCATTGGTGAACTTTGCATTAGGGCCAAGGATAAACCTTTCATTTTCCTACAAGACCACAGGATCTTACAACCCTAAAAGAAGATCTGCTGGGCGTCAGCACTGCAGGGCCAACAGCACTGCTCTTCTTCCAGCTGGCAGAAAGCAACGGCCCCAAGAGAAAGCACCCCCTGATGGCACTGCCCAGCCTGTCTCCAGTGCCAGGCAGAGCCCTGGAGCCACCTCAGCGACTTTACATCGACTTTGGCACTTGATGCTGTTTGCTTTCCCAGCCGACATTGAAATAACTTTGCAGCAAGCAACTCACAGACACCCCGTGCTCCATTTACCTCCCCCGAAACAGAAAGACTGTGCAAAGCACTTTTCTCCATCCAAACATATCCTGGAGATGCAGTAAGCATCTTTGCTTCCTAATTGAAATCATACATCACTTACTTAAGTGATACTAAATCAGACGCAAACACTGCCGGCAACCCGAGCATTAATAACCAGCTCCCCGCTCCAAAGACAACAGGTCCTCTGCCAGCACAACTCTCACAGCTTCCCAGGGAGCCAGACCCAACCCTGCTCCTGCCACCCTGTCCCCACACCCCTACTGTGTGCACTGGTCCCACGGAGGGTTCTTTGCTTCTGCTGTCGTGCATTTTAATTCTGGGTGCAGGGAACGGCTGCAGCTGAGCCTCCTGTGGGACCAGGGCAAAGGGGCAGTGGCACATCCCTGACTACCCTTCCTTGGGGCTGGGAGACCTCCTCCTGGCAGTCCCAGGGCAGAGCAGACTGAGGCCACCCCGACCCATCATTTCATTCAGGCAAAGCACAGCCTGCCCCAAAAACATCTCCCGTGGGGCACAGAGCCAGCCCAGCTCCCGGGCAACCCCAGCCCTGAGAGTCACTGAATCACAGAATCTGTTTGGATTGGCATCTCGAAGCTCATCTGGCTCCAATCCCCCTACCATGGACAGGGACACCTTCCACCAGAGCAAGTCACATCACCTCTAAGGCCACTTTGACTTGTGGGAGCCATCCAAGAGATTTTTATCCAGACTGATCTGAGCCCACAGCTCTTAGAAGCAACAACTGACTTTATTTATTATTTTTTTTTTAAATCCAAAGAGATTTTGCAATGGACTTGTAATCTCACAAGTGGTAAAAATACTCTTTTGTGAGAAGCAGAAACAAGTTTTAACTCAGCCTTGAATGAGCTGCTTTCATGCAGCTCCTGGATCTCTCCTGTACTGATTCTCCCTCAGTGCTGCTTTTGACAGATCACGTTGAATCATGTAGATCACATGGAATATAGATCATATAGAATCAAAGAATGATTGGGGTTGGGAGGGACCTTAAAGGTCAGTTCCAATCCGTGCCATGGGCAGGGATGGCACCCACTAGGTCAAGTTGCTCAGGGCCCCCTCCAAGCTGGCTTTGAAATCTGAGTTCCTACTCCACACAAAAGCTCCATGGCTTTAGACATGAAGGAAAGTTCATTTCACTCCCATAAGAAGATTTTGTGTTGCTTTCTCCTTTAATTTGACTTCTCAAACTGCAGCAAGAAGGGGATCCCTGCACATGGTTAGGAATGTAGGTGAGCTACTGTGCAGCAAGCAATTAATTTAACAAACTTGTCCCCTTCAAAGAGGTGCAATCTCCCTCCCAGCCAGCCCCTCGTGACTGAATCTGCTGGAAGAGCTTCCAGTGGGAAATAGAGGGCTGACATCACTGAGCTCTCTGCTAAGAGAGATGCTTATTTAGTTTACCTGTCCTGTGTGGTTCTCCTCTGCTCGAGCCTCATGTCAATAATAATAATGGCTATTATGAATAATCTCTGTCAATTAACTAATTTACAAGACTACTCAAATGGTCTTACAAGCTGAAATGTAATTTGCTCATTACCAAGCCCACTCAACTGTCCTGCCCCTGTGCCAGAGGAAAACTGCTGCTGAACTCCATCTCTGCTGCAGAAACAAAGCGGTTTATCCCCTCGCTTTGATTTCCATTTCCCATTCAGCCATTAGAAGAAACCCATTCATCAAAGCTATAGGTGTTCCCACCGAAAACCTTCAGCATTTAAAAGCTTTTGACTGAAATATAACATATTAATGGGAGCCGTGATTGCACAGCCCCTCTGCTGACCTTCCATAGGCTGAAATTGCTTATTTGGCCAAATTTATTTGCTACCCATTTATCAATCTAAATCTAAGGTGGCTTTAAAGGTCATAAACCAAACAGCCACTGAAATATGATTAAAGAATATGGAAATAAATTACAAACTCATAATGTTATCCCTTCCTGTGACTTAGTGGCAGAAGCTTGGATGAAATAGGGGAACTTTTTTAAACATCTTACGTATTTGGGGATTCATCTGCCTCCAGAGGGTTGCTGGAGCTCTGTTAATTCACAATGTGCTGCTTTGTGCCTGCTGAAAGGAGGATTAGAAGGGGCAAACTCCAGGTCAGAAGCAGACTAAGAAAAGGCTTTAACTTTCCTTAGAGGGAAAAGTCTCTCCTTGATGACCAGACACATTGTGCTGAGAACTCGCTTCCCATTGAATAAGCAGCACAGTCGTTGCCATGCACAGTTCCCAGATTGCCTCCAAAATAATTAATAGAGCATTAAACTGCCTTAACACTGCGGGGATTAGCGTGGAACCCACTGAAGGTTATGGAAAAAAAATGAGCAAATCTTTATATTTTCCGTCTGGAGGACAGCAGGAAAGGTGAACCTTTGCATGAAGCTTTGAGGAACGTAGAGCAAAGGTGGTTATGGTAAAATAACCAAAATAATTCAGTGCTGAGCATGGCTGAAGCTGGGGAGAAGCAGCATCCTCAAACTGCCCAGCATGAGCTGGAGGAGCACTGGAGGCAGCACTGGTGCTCAGACAGCTCTTAGATATTGGATAGCAATTAATATTAGCAATTAGCAAATACTAGCACAGCAGTGGTGGCACTCCCTTCTCCAGCTGCCATCCTGCTGTTCTCCATCAGCTGCTCCCCAGACCAGTGCCCTGCTCCTGCCCCAGCATGGGCAGAGCTTCTGGAGATGTTGGGAATATCCCATCCCTGTGAGTGTCCAAGGCCAGGTTGGACAGGGCTTGGAGCAACCTGGGCTGGTGGAAGGGGTCCCTGCCCATGGCAGGGGGTTGGAATTGGATGATTTTTAAGGTCCCTTCCAACCCAAACCATTCTATGATTCTTCAGAGCAAGTCAGACCAAGGTAGCCCTCAGGGCCACACACAGGCAGAGCCAAAACCTCCCTCTCCAACATGGGTTAAAGTAACTGGAAGAACTGTTTGAGGTCCTCCGGATTTTTCCAGAGTATGGCATGGGGGGGAAACCCGGACTGGATTTTTCCAGAGTACAGAATGGAGAGAAAACCCAGACTAGATTTAAAAAAAAAATAAATTAAAAAAACCATGAAAGGTTGGATTTGATGATCTCAGAGGTCCTTTCCAACCCAGCTGATTCTATGATATTGGCTTAAAAAACAAGCTGCCTGCTCAGAATTAGGCATTAATTCCTACATGTCACCAAAACAATTTTGACTTTATTACCAGAAGCTTCAGTGAAATGACTGTGCAGTCACAGGTGAATTTTAATTCTTGATGAACATGTAATTGCTTTGCTCAGCAGACTGGGCTAAGCACACACCAACCTCTGCATCCCTGCAAAAATCAAACACCAGCTCCAGAAACACGGTTCCATTTTTACTCAACATCAATTGATTTCCCAGGGAGCATTTTTCCATGTAGCATGAAAGAACTTTTGGGGTTTTTTTAAGCAGTTCTACAAAGACAGAGCTCCAGTTCTCTCTGGCAGGAGTATTGCAGGTAGTACTAGTGAATGATGCAGCCTGAGGTGCAAAATATGCACAGCACCATTCCCAAGCTGTGATCACCTCTAGCTGTTGGTTTTGGTGCCTTTTTTTTTTGGTCTCTGGTTTAAATTGATTAATGAATTATTAATAACAGAGAGACATGCATAGCAGATAGACACTGCTTCATAAAAACCTCTTTAGAGAACAACGGGATGAAGAGAAAAACAAGCAAGGCAGTAAAAAGGCAAGATGAACAAGCAGCAGCCTTGGGAGTGTGTCATAAGTAACAATAAACCCAGAGGACCAGGAAGGCAAGTACTGCCTGGAACAGCCCCTGCAAAGGGGATTACTGAAAAAAATAGATATTTACCAACACACTCTGCTGCAGCCAGAAATGCAACCTTGCACATCAGACCAGCAATATTAAAGTGTACACACATGGAAGTTTCAGATTGCTTTATCTCTGGATTGACTCCAAGGCAAAGAATCCAAAGATAAAACAGAGGATGTGAAAGATGTCTTATAGCAATTAAGAACAGGGCTTGTGACTCGCTTAACAAATCCAGCTCTTCTCCTCCTGATCAGAACAGGCAGTTCTGCTGAGCTTTGGGGCAGCTTTCTGCTCACCTGCAGCACCCCTGCGAGAGGATCCCCCTCCTCTGCTGATTCCCAACTGCTCAGCAAGGACTTGAGGCAATGCCTCAGCCTTCCCATAGCCTAAAGCTCTGGAAAGGGCCTTCCCTGCTGCAACTTTGTTTTCTCTCCATTTGTAGGAACATCATCTCTTCAAAGCCTCTACTATCAGAAAACAGGGTTACAACGTGTTAATAGGTCCCAAAGTGGCAAGAAGGAAGGATGCAGCCCCACACAGGCATGTCCCCTGGCTGGCTGATACCACGAGTGTCATTTCTTCAGGAAACCAAGCTGAAAACCTCACATGGTGCACGCCGTGACCCCCATCACTTCTGTCCCTTTGAGCCAGTTTTTAATTCTGCTCTCTGCAAACCCAGACTATGCAGAGGCTATTCCAGGCTTAAGGAACTGGAAAGGGACCAGATGTCAGGCAATTGATTGCACTGACACAGATCCAGAGGAATGCTTCCGTGGATCAGCCCCAACTGCCATAAGATATTTCAGCAATTTCTCCAAGTCCAATTAGCAGCTGATGTGTAATGCATTGAGAAAGCCTGTGGTTACAGAGTGTTTTCCTATTAGCACTCTTATTACCTGCAGGGTTTGACATGTTGTCAGCTTAAAATGAATTGTAAAAAACTACATTTTAAATAAGGGTCAAGAGAAAGAATGAATAGGCATAAACGGAATTTTACAGCTATCCATAATAGAGCCACAGCAATAAAAAATAAGTGAGTTAGGAAGAATACACAGCCATTCTGAATTATATGATCACAGAATTACATCTTGATTGACTCTTTGCCTTAATGCTTGCATTGGCTGGCACAGTTGGATCACAGAATTTCCTTTGAATATATTAATATTTATTAAAAAAATGATCAATTTTGAAGTTATGAAATGCCTTTCTAATTTACTACATTGCCATTTCCCACTAAGGAGCCAACCATTTTTCCAGACAGACACCCTGGAAGATCATTCTGGAGCATTATTTTTGTCAATAAAATGAGTTGTTTGAGTTTTACAATAATGCTGCTGGAGATGGTGTAAGTTGGGCAGAAAGAGCAGAGTGGCTGTAAGAACTGCTTTGTTTCTTAATCCCAGCTCTATAACTCAAATAAAAAGGAATTATTCCACTGTGAAAGTTCACACCAGAGAGAAATTGTTGCCCAGAGAAGTTGTGGATACCCTGTCCCTGGAAGTGTTCAAGGCCAAGTTGGATGGAGCTTGGAGCAACCTGGGCTAGTGGAAGGTGTCCCTGCCCATGGCTGGAAATGGAACTGGGTGAGATTTAAGGTCCCTTCCAACCCAAAACTTCTGTGATTCTATGAAAGTGCAACAATTTTAAGTCATTTTGGACACCAGCAGCCAGTGACTAAGGGCTAATCCTGACCTCAGAGACATGTGTCAGGGAGACACCCAAAATAAGGAGGTTTTCTTTCTGCTCAGCACCTGTAACACTCATAAGCTGCACTGGACACACCTGGAACATGCAGTGCCTCCAAGACCTGTCCAACTTTTCCAAAATACAATAAAACCCCTATAACTCTCTACCCTACCAGCCACCTGAGCCTCATCCTGTCCCCAAGGGAATAAAGATCTGGACTCCCATCCAAGGCACCACTGGGTGAACTGTCAGTCTCTTAGCCCATAATGGCCCAGGAAAAATGGCTCCTATCCCCTGTGAGGCTGATGGACATGAATTAAGTATCATCACTATGAGCAGGTGGAGACCCAGCTCTGCCCTCCACCACAAGCACTTTGGGAACAGCTTCCCTCCAGCACCAGAAGAAACTCAGGTTTGATGAAGCTGGACCTAAAGCCAAAGGCACTGCCTAACCTGGCTCTTCTCTATGCAAAGCCTGCACACAGGCAGGTGGCTGATCTGCAGAGAAACAGCCCCCAAAATGTGTTTTTGGGGCTCAGCTAAATGGATGATGGCTGTAGGTCAAGATCCTACATGGTACAAGTTTCTTCTGCTTCGTGTAAGACTGCAGCCACAGGAATTCACAAGGCTCCTGACTAAAGGGTGTTATTTGCTAACACACCTTCTTTCAGGTGAAATAACAGCCACATCAATTAAACATACAACTTCAGAAAATACAAGGTTCCAAGACCAAAGATCTTCTCCCTCCCTGCTGAGGTTTTCCAGGCTGCCAGTGATTTGATTGTCCAGATCTCAGTAGGACTTGAAAAAAAATCAATTATTGATGTTGCAATCCAGCGCTTACAGCAACACTGCTCACCTTGCTGGAGATCTGGCAGCAGGAGAAAGCATTCCACAGCTCTGTGAAACATCTGGGCAGGGAGCTCTGCCCACAGCACCCCAATTCCAACAGCTGCTGACCCAGGAACGGGGCAGTTATAAGGGAGATGCTCCAAACCACGTGTTTTCAGCTTAATAACAGCAAACAACTTGCAACACATTTGGCTCCCAATCAGGTGTATCCCAGTTGTCTCGTTAAACATTTTGTGTAAGTTTGGAGACTCAGCTTTAGTGTGTGTTGCTCCTAATTGCCTCACTCTTCAGCTGTGCAACAACAAACCACCCTGAAACACAGTTTTCTATTAGCACCAGACAGGGATTAACTAATTAGCAAAGACGAAGATTTTCTTGAGATAGCATTATGTAGATAATTAAAACTCAAAAGCTACGTCCAGGAAGCTTTTCCTTAGCTGAGCTCCAGCTCTTGGCTTGGGTATTCCCCAGTCACGTCTTGTCTTTTCCTCTGCCATGCCTGAGGCATAATAAATCATTAAAACTGGACATGTGTCCAATTAAGTAATGAGAGATTATTTAGTCTCATCTTCAGGGGTCAAAAAGAAAACTTACCTACTTCATTTACCTGCTAACAAATGACTGACCTGAACCAGCTCTTGAGCTGCTCTGTGCTCACACAGAGGACACGAGGCCATTTCTGTACCTGCTGGTTCAACCCACAACCTGGGTTTTAAAGCAAAGGGGGAGGGGACAGAAGCCTTTTCCTGGGAAGGACATGTAGTTTGCCCAACAACAATTCCACAGTTCAATAACTCAGAGACAGAAGTGAGAAGTGGGAAGGGAGAGGAGGAAGGGAAAGGCAAAAGTGCAGAAAGTTAGAAAGAAAGTAAAGGAAGAGAAGAACAGTAGGAGAAATGTTTGAACTGTCTCTGAAACTCTCATGCTGCCAACTTAGGAACTTCCTGCAGGTGTAAGAGCATCATCTTGCACAGCTGGAGTTTCCACAGCAACCCTGGATAGGGCAGTGTGGCAGAGAGAGGTGCAAAAGCATCTGACGAAAACATTGTTGGTGCCAGCAAGGCAGGGATTTCTGTCAGATCCTGGTGTCTAACGAAGGCTCTCCTGGAGCAGAGCTACAGATGGAGGCATTACAAACACCAGCAACCCTCACCACTGCCACAGCCACACGACTTCCCCTTTGAACACACCTGGAAGTTTTGCACACAATCCCTCTTGTCATTCTGGCAAACAATGAGCTTGGGTTCCACCAGGCACAGAATATGCTTACTTGTTTTTACAAGGCATTAAGCAATGGAAACATCTCTACAATTGCAAGAATGAAGAGAGGAGAAGATGAGACTGGCTGTGGGTGGGGTCTGTACAGGCACGTGCCACGAAGAGGCAGCAGGATGGTTTGGGAAGGCAGGAAGGATTCCCTCCAAAGCTGGGACTAAAAGGAGCAACTAAAAGCTGAGGAGTTATGCTCTGAGCTAATGGGGTATACTCCAAAGTGAATGAGAAGATGATTGAGCTGGGCCACTAATAAGCATCAGTGGGTCTGTAACGGGCTGACTGCAGAGCCTGAAATCCCTGAGCGACTGTTCCCTGACTCTGAGAGCATTTGGGATTAGGCACGGCCTCTCCATGCAGCCACTCACATTGTCGAGCTGTGAATCCAATTTCACAGACCACACTGACTCTTTGAAAGGAACTTGTCCATATTTTCTTTACACCAGCCTCTGCACTGATCCATTTGCCACAGCTCACATTTTGTTTCCCAGATTCACCAGGTTCAGAAATTGGAGCCGAGGAAACAGAGTAATTCAAATCAAACGGACCTAAAATGTCTTCCCAAAGAGCAAATTAGTATCTTATTCCATCGTGGAAATCACTAGCACACATCTATAAGATATCAGCACCTGTCCACAGACAGGTCTGAGCACCAGGCTTCCTTCAGACAGCCAAAAAGTTCTCCTGGCTCACAGCAAACCCCCCTCTTTGCTGTATTTGATAATATTTGTTCTGTATGCACAGACAGGAGAAGGGGAAAAAATGGTATTATCTCATTACTCACACTGATCACAGTTCAGGCACTAAATCCTGCCTAATATGCCTCAAAATATTCATAACTTGTTTGCATGAAATGAAACTATGATCAGTCTGCAGCACTGAGAGCCTCTGTCCTGTGACATTCTGGAGAAGACCAGAGCATCCCCTTCTAGTTTCATGACTGAGACAAAAACTTTCCAGCATTTCATTATGATCTTATTAACACTGTGAGATCACGGGAAGCATATGGCAACAGGCAGAATTACTATGATTATTATTATCATTATTATTTTTTCAGCAATGTACCCATTAAAAATCAGCTCTGTTACATCCCAGGGCTTTCCTAATCTCATTGCCACTACATAACCTTCAGCTGGTTTTAAATCTGACTGCCACGTGCCACTTTCCTATTTAAACTTCCTTTTTTCTCAGCTTCATTTTTTAAGTACATAATTTACATTTGATTCCCAGTGGCTGTAATAAAATATCCAAGTGAGGTTAATTAGGTGCACACCCTTGAGTCCTGCTCTTCAGCAAAGAGCACCAAACCAGTAAAACACACTGAGCTGTGAACTGGAACCAGCAGCCAACACAGCAGCCTCTGTGGGACACCTGTTCCTGAGATTCCTAATGCTTGGAAATCTGAAAGCTTGTTTTTTGCTGTTTTTTTTTCCCCCTAGGATTTAATTCCTTATCTCTCTGTGCAGCAATTTACATACGTGTCAAACACATGCAAGACAGACATGAAGACTCGCTGCTGCAGCTGCAAAGCCCCCATGATGGATCCAACCATTTAAAAGTTCCTTGAGTGCTCACTGATACTCCAGTATCTGTCTAACACCTGGGTTTTGTTAAGTTTTCTTGGTAGTGTGGCTTTTGAAACCCTATTATTACTTGCTGGGGTATGATTAAAGTGTTTGGCTTTCCATGGTAACATTACCCATCTATAATCTTGTTTCTTAGTGAATCTGAGCCAAGCCTACCAGTAATTTCCTTTAATAATAAGTCTTCAGGAATAAGTCTGCCCTTTAAACCCAAAATCTGAGGCAACACGTGATTGACAGATACCGTGGCTTTCAGCTAATTAAATATTCTGAATACTCAGCCGTGGGAGATTTTTTTTTCCCAAGGAAATAATTCCAGGTGCCAGGCTCCCTGTGGCAGCTCTGCCATCTCCAAAAGCTCTGGCACACCCCCCGGGGGTGATGCTGTGGAGCTGCTCTCCCTCTCTTTCCAAGGGGGGGGGCTCACCAGGCTCTCTCCACCTAACTGGAGGTAAATGGAACTCCACCCTCAATTGCACAAAGCACTTAAGCATGCTGTGTTAATTAGTTACAGCAAGGATGATTTTCTAGACAAGCAACGTGCTGTTCCTTGTAAATGATGCTGCCACTGAAGTGTTAATTCCCTTTGAAGATTAAGCTGCCTGGGTATAAATCAGATGCTGCAACCACCCCAAAATACCAATTGCTCTGCAAGAGCATAGTCAGAAGCCGGAGAGTGAAGTGCTGAATATTTTGCACAGCCTGAATAGCTTTGGAATGCTCATGAGATGCATCACATGGATGTGCTGTGTTGTGTCAGCTTAACTTTACTTTTTTTGTGGTGTGACAGCACGTTCAGCACATCACAGCTCAGAGCGGGGTCTGGGCCTTCAGACAGCACTGTGATAAAATTATTTGCAGGAAATTACAGAACTGCCCAGGCAGGGCACAAATGGCCACTTTGCAGGGGCCAGAGAGGACGAGCTCTGCTGCAGTTTGTCACAGGTTCAGCCCCACTGCTGTGACACTGCTCTGCCCCAGCAAACACCTTTGTCAGGCCTCTCACATACCTGTGTGCTTGAAAGCCCACCTCCAGCAGAGATGGTTTGCTGTGATAAATCTCAACCAAATCAAGCCTTTCGCCAACAGCAGTTGGAAGGTGTCCATGCTTTTATTGCATGCACATATCCCACAGCTACTGTTCAGTAATAAATGTATTCATAGCTCATACCAGCTCCCTACCACAGATTCGGAGAGCGTTACAGCTGGAGAAGACACCTGGGTGGACTGGAAAACACATACCTAATGTAACAGCCTCTCTACCCCCCCCTCATGATACACAGTAAGTCAGGTGTTGTGCACAATTTCGTTGTAAAGCATCTCATCTGCTCTGGAGCCTCCAGGTCAGCCATAACCCAGGGCTCTCCCAGGGCTCTGCAGATCCTTGGGCTGAGCTTTGAACAACAGGCTGCCTGGAAAGAGAAGTGAGCAAAAGGGAAAAAAAAAAAAGAAGAAAAAAAAAGGGGGGCAAAAGCTACGTTCTCCAGGAAACAAAAAGCTTTAAAACATTTGCAAAACTAAAACTGTTCACTTGGCAGTCGAGCCTTGGGAAAGTTTTCGCCGCTCTGCACAGAAGGAAGTATTTACATCTTTTAGTCACAGGATGCAGGTGGTGATATTCTGGAGATTACAAACAGATTGTAGGCATCTTGCAGTTTTATTGCTGTGTTATTGTAAGGAGATGGAGGTACCTGACAGCACAGCTGGGGCCCGGCAATCACAGAGAACCCCCGAAGGCAGCGGTGCCAGGCTGGAGCTGTGGTCCAGCCCCTGACCCAGCCAGCATCTCACCGGGCTGTGGCACCTGCAGGGTTGGGATCCTGCTGCTTAATGAGGAGCTGGATCAGCTGCACAGGCAAAGGGAAGGCCCCTGGTGCAGTTTGGCATCGAATAACACACGTTGCTGGTAATGAACACACATCCCTGGCAGGGCTGCTGCATAATTCATCGCCACAAAACCCGTCTTTCTGCGGGGTTTTCATAATTCTCATATCTTTATTTATAAAGTGCTAATCTGCCTCACAAAAAAAAAAAAAGAAAAAAAAAAGAAAGGTGAAATTTCAAATGTAAGCCCTAAAATGCAGTGAAATAATGGAAACTCTACGTGGAGAGGAAGGGATTCAACTCCATAATTTTGCAAGTTTCAGATGCCACACGTTCCTGAAATTCTGAGTTTTGAGGCACTTACACTCAGCACGTGGGGTTGATCAATGCCCTGAGCTGCAGCACTGCAGAAGAGGAGAAGGCTCTGCTAGAAGCAACAGGCTTTTGTGTGTTTTCAACAGAGGAAAATATTTGAGGGCTTGGCTTTTTTTCTTTTTTTTTTTATTTAAGAGGTTTGATGCTAATAGGACATACATTATGTAGATCATTTCTGTCATGAAGAGATCTATCCAGACAGCATTTCCACTACAAATGGTAAATGCTTGTGTAGAAATCTGTAAATGCCCCATGCAGTAAACAGAAGAAATTGTGATATTCAGATAGTTTCACCCAAAAGCAAAAAGACAGTCTTTAGCAGAGCAGAAGTGAAACAAGCAGATTATGTCCCCAGAGATGGGAGAATATGTTTGGAAAAGCTTTTAAGTATCTCAAGAGCAAAGGGCTATTTGAGAACCAACACGTCAGTCAGACATTTTGACATGAACACGCTGGTTCCATCAGCACCTCTACAGTAAATATTTCAAGATAATCTTGTCCCAAAATAGAAAAACTGCTTAGTTTGGATGCTGTCATTGCTGTTGGGCTCCTCACAGCAAACTAAGGCTCAGCATGGCCAAGCTGAGCATTCCTGGGGCTGAGGAGGGGTTGGCAGTGTGGGGGTTTGCTGGTTCTCCCCAGGAACCCTCAGACCCAGAGGCTGGGTGAGTGTTTATGGAAGAGCCACCTACCCTGAACACTCCTGTGGCTCCTTCCCAAGAAGGAGAACACAGCCAAGCCCTTCCCTCAGTCAGTGGGGCATTTTGAGCCATGTTCTGCAGGAAGTGCCATGAATAGAAGAGAAAGATTGTTTACTTTTAGAGAAGAGACATCTTTTCCTCCTTTCATAGCCAACAGCTCCCACTCTCACCCCCAGTAGGGTCCTCGAGCCAAGGTGTCAGCAGAGAGAGGGGAGGAGACCACATTCCCCCTGCTCTCAGCCCAGGGCCAACAGCCAAACCTCCCCCTGGTTTTCTGCATTTGCTTTTCTTTTCTTTTCTCACTCAGACAGAATGTTTTCCCCCTGCTCCTGGCCCTCAGTGGAACCTCCTGCAGAAAGCGCTGACATTAATCCCAGAAGCAATTCAGACAGAGGGGGAAAGAACTCTGTGAACCCAAACAAGAATGAGACCATCTGGCAGAAAGAAGCAAAGCCTGTTAAGAGCCCACTTTGTCCTTCCTGCAACTTCAGCACAAGCTGTCAGTGGTGGTTCAATGGGAACAGGTTTCCTCTGCAGTGCTGCACACAGGGCTCAGTTTAGCTCAGGCTTTTCCCTCCTCTTCAATATTGTTTTGGTTTATTGCACCAAAGCTGGTGGGATTGCTTATGAAGTGTAATCCAGCCTGAGTAACAGCATCAGAGCCTGGACCATCATCTCTAAAGCCTCAGCCCTCAACTACCCAAGCATCTGTTTGCATTTCAGTGTCGGGAGGGAATTAAACAACATTCAGTGCAACAAGAAACTGGTCAGAAATACAAAGACTTGTTCAGTCTGTGTTCATGGCACTAAACCCTTCCTGCAACAGTCACTCACACTCCTGTTCTGACTTCTGAACACAGCCTGTCTGGGGTGAGGTGTGGGCACCAGGGAGCTCTGCAGGGCCCCTCGTTAACACTGTTAATATCAGGACCTGAGAAGCTTTACACGACCTTACAACCATAGAATATTTCAAGCTGGAAGTTACCTGTGAGGATCATCAAGTCCAACTCCCTGCTGCTTGCAGGACTGCAAAAAACATCCCCAGCCCTGCCATGAGCAAGAGGTACCACGTCCCTCCTTCATCCATCACTGGATGGGAACCAGTGAAGCCTAAAGGACCTGCAGCACTTTAATTAAATGAATAATATAAATGAATTACTTTCATTTTCTTCAGTCCAAAATTTCTGAGGATATTCAGCATATGCAGAGCAAATTCAGATATTGAAAACAAGTACTAGAATAATCATGAGTCACCATCCAATATTTCTCTGGTGCTGCTGAACCATCACTCCTTAAATGCCATATCATGTCCAAATTATCCCAAAGTCTCATTGCCTTATTTTTTGTAAGAAACCACCTCTGCTAATGGTATTTCCACCTCTGAATCCTGCTTTGTCTTCTAGGACTGGCATGTTACAGAGGAATAAAGCAGGAAGTCAACCAGAAGGCCTGGTGGGTGCCAGTGAGGGTAGTTTTCCTTTTCTTTTAGTAATTCTGATTAACATTTGCTAGGAAATCAATCACCTTAATCTAGGGGAAAGAAATTAGTACAGTTAATGACTGTACCAATCAAGTGACTCTTTTAACTTTTATATTCAATTTTTATTTTTTGCATGGAGACTAGAGAGGAATAAAAGGACTGCAAGGCTTTGGAGGGACATCAGAGCCCTCTGAACATCATCAGAGCTCTGCTCTGAGTACTCCCCGTTGGGAGCTACAATCGATTTTAAGAGAAGTTAATTGCTGCTTTAAACATGAAAATGAATCGCCAGGACAGGACTGACTCAAGTCTCTCCAGGACTGAGCACAGGGGTGGGAGACCCTCTCCTCTCTCTGTGCACAGAATAAATCACCTGTGCATCTTCTCCAGCCCTCAGAAGGGTTCTCTTGGCCTTTGGTGGCTCAACAGCCACTGGAGGACCCCCACTGTCAAGACTCAAAACAAGGAGGATGACAAATGGATCCTAAAGGTGATGGACAATTCCCAGAGTTGCTTGTTGGTCTGGAGTCTTTGTCAGCCCTGAGCACTGCTTTTCCTTCAGCCCTGGGGAAGGAAGGAGGCCCTAAGTGGGGGTCACCCCTCATAAAGCAGCTGTTTTAGAGGCAGGGAATTTTTATATCTCTCCCAAATGGAGAAATTTCTTCCCTGTCTGAGTCTCTAAGACATTTTAGCCCTACATTGCAGCTCCACAAGCATTAGCAATTCCCACATGACGACTGCACACGTGTGTAATTGGGAGGAGAAATGGCTAAGCAAGTAATTAGGCAGGGAAACTATTTACAGATATAAAATAACCCTTTTTCGGGCACCAAGTTCAACAAAGAAATGGGTATTAGCAGCGTGCATGTAATTAATCTATTAACTGCTGTTTTGGTGATGTATTTTTAAGTCTGTATTTACTCAAGCACATAGCAATCATTTGGTATTGCTCTGGAAAAGGTTAGACACTGTCAGGTAAAAGTCATCATGCAGCAATCCCATAAATAGCACCATTTTTTTCTTTGTATTAATTTCTCTTCCCATGCAGTAACATTTAGGGAGATTGGTGTCTTTGTTTTCCAATGTTTTCCCCTTGCACAATAATAGAAATACACGTTGGGTTGAGGAAACAGATTTATTTTCCTCAGGGTTGGAGAACTCTGGAAGTTATTTTGCTGAGCCCCTCAAGAGTAGAGACAATTTTTATTCTTATAAACTTGTTATTACAGCTCAGATGGATTAATACATAAGAGCCCATGAAGTTAGGGACAGACATTTTTCAGGAGAAATGTAAAAAATCAAGGCCTGGGGATGCAGTGTAAGAAGGAGATAGAATTATTTAGGTTGGAAAAGACCCTTAAGATCATCGAGGTCATTACTCCAAGGTAAAAAACTCCATTTCTTAAGAGTTTTTTAATAATTTTTTTTTTTTTAAAGTAGATAAAGACCCCTTAACAGCCCTCCACCTCTCGGCTGCTTTAGGGGCTCATTCTGTCTCACCGTGTCGGTTTTGTCCAAAGGGATCCCTCCTAACACTCGTTTCTGGACTTATTTTGCACTTTCCCAGCTCTTTGCTGGCTGGCAGGTGCCTTCCATGGCGCAGCCACACTCCCCCCTGCTGGCTGCTCCAAGAGCTGGCCAGCAGCAGGTAAAGCTGGGGAAAATGAATTATTTGAAAATCTAAACTATTATTTTTCTTCTGGGTATTATGCAAAGAACAGTTGTCCTCAGCAGCGACGGCTTCACAGCACCAGCAAGGGAAGTTTGCTTGCCACTTAAAATACCTTCCTTTGCCTCACCAGTGAATTTTTTCTGTAATACAACTTTCATTTAGGGCTTTATCTGCTCGCCCAGGCCCAGGCAGGAGCAGGCAGCACTCCAGGCAAGTGCCAGGGGTGACAGCAGGGTCCTTTTGTCCCCACAGCCACCACCCACTAGCAGCAGAAGGCATCTTGTTTGTGCCGTGATACCCATGATATTCCCACTGAAATGAGAAGGGGCGAGCACAGGGCTTTTCTGGGGTGGGGAGATAAAGAACCCAGCCAGTTCTTTGCCCTGGTTTTCTTTCAAAAACAAGCTCTCTCTGGAAATCAGTCCCAGCAGAGCGAGGACGGTACAGAGGGACCGGCCACGTTCCCCACGGGCACCCACAGGTCACTGAAGGGGAACTCAACTCCCAGCTTTGCCTCCACACACAGGGCTTGGACCCCTGGGACCCTCTGGATGGGCAGGAAACCTCCCAGTTCACCAAACTCCCCCAAAGCCATCCCACTGGCTCAGGAAGGGGAAAGAGGAAGGCAACCTCCAGAGTGATAAATTAGGCATGGAGGTGACAAAAGGAGCAAGTCTGGGCTCCTGTAATGTCACATCCAAGAGGACTGTACTTCCAGCTGTTTCGTGGTGCAGAAGAACCTGTCCCACAGGCTCCAGCCATGAACACCTGGGATGAGCAGTGTGTTAAGTACCCAGAGCTGCCCCAGGGCTTTCCAGCCCTTACTCAGAGCCACAGTGACATTTGGGCTCTCAAATATTTACATCTGCATGAGGACCATCCTCATTCTGTTCCAGGTAGGAGAGTTGATCCCAGCCAGACACCCAACACAGCTTGATGGTCCTTCCTGCTACTGAAGGCAGTCAAAGCTCACCCCCATCCCAACAGCTCCTCACAAACCACACTGCACAGCAAAGGGCTGCAGATGCCACCACCTCCCCCAGGGTCACTGCACTGCTCCCTGTGAGCAACCACAGCCACCCCTCTACAGGTTGCACACCTTATATTGAGCTAAAACTACAACAAATTGCACAAAAGCAAGCTGCCTCTCAAACTGCCCCCAAACTGCACAGATATTTTGTGGCACAGGGCCCTTCTGTCTGCTTGTGGCACAACCCAGCCAAACCCTCTGTACTAGACAGGATCAAGGATAGCTTTCCTTCTCTAGGGATCACCTATTTGAATGCAGATGATCTTTCCCAGGAATTATACTGAAAATGTGGCATTACTGCTTGGAAGATTGTGGTTTCCATTTCTGCACGATGCCATTATGCCCTTCCCTCCCACCTTCTTTCCCTCCCCACACGACGTGGAACATAATTCTCCTTTTCTGAACATCTGGCATTCCAGCTGTTGGGATCCACAGTCAGCAGGCATTAGAAATTAAAACCTATTCCAGATTAACTGGTAGAATTTGTCAGCTAACAGTAAAAGGGCTATTTTTAGATGTTGAAAACACTTTGCACCTTTATAAAGGATAATCAGCTGTTCCTTGCCTCAGTGACTGCAGCTCGAGAACAGTCACCCTGCAACAATTTAATTTGGAAATTTAACTATTAACAATAAGCATGAGTTAACCTTAAAAGATACATCCTAAACTGAGTCATTAGGGCTTGTTGTAGTGCAAAAACTGGGCCATGTGGGTATTTCTGAATGTTTTATTCGCTGTCCCCTGCTTGCAGAGCAGGAACAGTTACGTGGAGAGCATGAACATGTTCCTCAGGGACAAACTGAACTTCCATCACTCATCACAAACCCCACTGCAAAATGAAAGGCAGGAGGGGGCCAACAAAAATACACAACATAATCCACTGCCTCGCAAAACCAGCTGATAATGAGGGTCAGCTGTGATCAACAAACACAAGGGTCTCCCAGTTCATGTAATCTGAATTTAAATTACTTCAGTGGCCTGAGTACACCTGTGAACCTCAACATCAGTTCTTAACCCCACCAGCTTCCTTAAATAGCAACATTTCAGCATTGTTTACAGAACAGTAGAAAGGGATTAAATCCAGCTTCACTTAATCTTGATTAAAACCTCTATGGATGCACCTCAGTAAGGATAACATGACCTTTGTATTTTATTCTTAATAAAGATAGGAAATTGCCAAGATTAGTAATTTTCAGTGCTAATAACAAAGCAACAGACCTTGTAATTAAAAATAACTTTTAGGAGGCTGCTAAATGATTTTGATAATGATTTAAGGACCAATTAGAGAAGAGGTGTCATTCTTCCCCTTTTAATTAGATCTATTGGAAACAGTGAAGCTGAGAAGTTCTCATATTAACCATTTTTTATTACACTGAGGGTACTCATCTGCTCTGGATGAGAAAAGTTTAACAAAAACCAGTACAGGGACTCCTCTTTAAAGGACACTCAATGGTAAAGGGTGTAAGAATGATGGTGTTAGTTCTGCTGCTTTGTGGTGGCTGGGATATATGGCCTCGAAGATTACTGCTCTATCAGCCTTACAGGAGGATTTAGCACACCCATAAAGCTACTCAGCCTTGTGGGAGCACAAAATGCAGCTTTGGGTTTGGATTTGGGACAGGAGAGGGAAGCTGCACAGCCAAGCAGGTGCTGTGGTGGTGGGGACCATGCACACACCAGCACCACCCTCAGCCTCCCCATGAGTCCACCCAGGGATTCCCCTGCAAGAAAATTACCACAAAGCAACCCAAAGCAAAAGAGACCCCAAATCCTCACTCTGGTTTGACCTCTCAGCAACAAAAGTCATTATGCTGAGACTACAGCAACCACTGCTCACCTGAGCTCTAGAGTGTGAAAACCATCTTGTTTTGGGCTTTGCTTTATGAGACAACTTAGAACCAGCTTTAGAATCACAGAATCCCAGTATGGTTTGGTTTGGGTTGGGTTGGAAGGGGCCTTAAGGATGATCTCGTGCCAATCTCCCTGCCGTGGCAGGGCCACCTTCCACAACTCATGAGAAACCAAATTAAGAGTTTGCTGCTCCTGCACAGGGAGCAGCCCCATCTCTGCCCCCAACACTCCCACCTCTCACCTTGAGCCAGCCCTGGCACTGCTCTGGCTGCCCAGTGAAGCAGCTCAGCACCTAAAATGACAGGAATAAGATTAAAAAAGAAAGAGGAATTGTTCTACTGGGTTAGGAACCCACTTACCTTCCGGAGCAGCCTCCTCTGGGGTGTGGGGCTCTCAGTCACCCAGCCCCTGGTGCCACCACAACCTGCAGCCTCCCCAGGGCAGCTCAGGGGGAAGCTCTGCTGGGAGAACCTGCTCCTCCCCTTGCAAAGCAAGAACAGCTGCCCCATCACAAGTCCCTCCTGCCCCCCAGCCCCAGGAGGCATCACTGCCTCAAATTCAGGCAGATAATTGAGACCCAAACAAGTACCAGCTGCCAGCCAGGTTTCTCTCTGCTCACTGTGCCAGCTTTCCACCAACAATAAAAACAAATAAAATGTCCCCCACTGTGGCTCATCACAGGTTTCCTAAGCTGGCCATGACTTGGAAAATCCCTGACCAATGTTTTTGTTCATTGCAGTCTGGGTTAGAGCCACAGAACTCTCTCTTTTCCCTTCCTATTATTTTCGTAGCACTGAAATTTATTTAAGGTATCCCATTTTTCATCTCCACCTTGCAAATTAATTTCCCGTAACTCAAAGCTCCCTGCTCAGATAAACCCTTCTCTGTTCACCCTGTACACAACTGAGCAGCAGCCAAGGACAGTTGACTTAGAGCTGAATAATATGCACCGGTGCTAAATGAAAATTAAACCATAAATATTTTAAAATACCTGATTTCCTGGATAGTAAAAGTGAAATGTATCATTTGTTTAAACTATCCTATTCATTATTTCTTTCCTCATTTCATAAAACCCAACCACTAACGAGAACCTACATAAATAGAGTTTCAACTTTCATCTTGAGAAGTTTAATCAGAAAACTCTTCAGGAATATTTTATTCCTTTTATCAGAATATTGATGGAAGTCATAATTCACCTTAATGTGAGAAAGTTTCCTTTCTTCACTAAAGAAATCCATCAAGGCATTTCTTGTTGGTAAGATCTGACATAAATCTGCTTGCTTTTTCCTCTGTTTGATCTCAGCACTTTATGAATTTTTGATTGCCTGCTCTTAATTTTCCACAAGCAAATTCAATTAAAGAAATTAAAACCCAGTAGTTCAACCCTGATTACCTCATCAGCAAATGGCTCTTTTATTGCACAGTGGATGACATATGCTGCACTCTCCTGGAGCTGCTGGAGCCCTTGTAAAACCGGATCAGGAAAAACCTTTCCCTCTTTATTGGCACTATTAGGGAACAGCTCCTGACTGCCCAGGCCAATTCAGCAACACTCCCCCTGCTCAGGCAACAGTCCAAGGGCTATTGAGAATGGAAAAATATCCTTAGGAAATAAAAAAGTCCAAGTCATTGTGTGCATGTCAGATCTTTCACCTGCCCTGGGTGAGGTCCCTGTTCCGTGGCAGTGACACACAAGTCACTGGAGAAGCAGCTCGGCCCAGCCCTGAGCCAGGGTGGAGCTCAGAGCTCACTGTTGTACAGCTTTAACTCTGAGACCATCTTGAAGGGACACTTCTCTCTTGCCACACAGCAGGGACTGGGAGGAAATGGCTCTTTTAGGACACATGTAACCATTGCCTTGCAGGCTCTCTGTCACACTGGCACTGTCAGCTGCATGCTGGGGCTCATCAGCAGGGCACGGGTTTTGGGAATAGTGATACCCCACAAACATCATCTAAATTCGCTTGCTGTGATGCAGCCACAAACTTTGGTGTGACCAAACATCTGTCTCGATGGCCCAATTCACTGGATTGGTTGAAGAGAAACCAATACTTTAAATTAAACTGTTCACTGCACTTCTGCACAGCCAGGTCCTTCAGCACCTCCTTCCAGGTTCTGAGCAAGGCCTGTGGTACCATGGGAAAGGAGCACAAGCTTCTGTCAAGTGTGAATGTACTATTTTCTGCTGTCAGAATCACTACACTTTATGAATGTTATTCAAAGAGAAAGCTCCTGAACTTCTTGGGTGCAAAAAACATTAGCCAACTCCTCAAATTCCGATATTTAAACATCCTAAAGGAGCTTTGCAAAGTAACCTTTCCTTTTGGATCTTGACCACAGCAGCATTACTTCAAAGCAGGGATGTTCAGGTAAGAATTTCAAGTATCTTCCACAAGAATTATTAAATAAACAACTTAGGTTAAAAAATTGCACATTAAAAAACTTATTAACTCCTGTAGCTTCAAAGATTTCATTTAAACCTTGCTAAACACCATTTAACAGATGCATAAAACAAACCTGCACACACCCAGTATGGGTGACAGAAAAGATGGGTTTGAACTGGTTTCCAATTCCAAGCAAGTTCTTTATCACAAGGTACTGTATAAAAGGAGCGAAATAGTTAAGATAAAAAAACACAAGCTCATTATTGTCATTTATTTTAAAAACCTTATTCAAAATATTAAGTGATACAAGTCCAAATATGATAAAAATTACTGCGAGAAAAGAGTTTTGGGATATTTTGTTTGTGCTTTACTTCCTGTAGTTATGAAAAGAATGCATTTAACAGTAGGATTTAGAACTTTTAGCACTTCATTCCTAAGACAGTATCATGCCTTCAGACTCCTCATGCCATCAGCTGGGAAGGTGATTTTTTTCCCAAATGTTACATAACTACTTGAATACCAAGTCATTAATTACGGGGTTCTGATTCACCGTTATTTACATATTTCTCAGGTTGAAAACTAAATCACAAACAGAATGTACAGAAAACTAAAATTTTATATTTTACAACCCATAAAACCATAAATAATGGAAGTACAAAAGACAAAGTAAAAAAAAAAAAAAATCAAAAAAACTACTGTACCAGTAACTTGATTTACACTAATGCATAAATGTTTGTCAAAAATGAGAGTGCACTGGCAGCCCCCACACCTTTACTCTCACCTGTCTGTTACCAGGGTCAGAAGAACAACCAAATAAATTATTCTTACAGTTTCAGGCCTCTCCCAATTATAATATAAGCACATAACCATTTCCCAACTGTCTTAAAATTCAACAGAAAGCTTTGATGTACAGAAAGCCTGTCAACTATCTATATTTTAGTAAGATTATTCAAGAAGGCTTATTTTCCACTCATTAATTACAAAGACAATGAAACAGTCATAAATACCATTAGAGAAAAAAATGGACAGTCAGGAAGCTTCATACCTTCACAAACACCTTGAGCATTTTAAGGAAATATATGGTATAAAACTTCTGAATAAAATAGGTTATACATAATTATTTTTAAATTATTTACTGCAGGAACACATATGGAAATTATTAAATTGCCATTCTAGCTATTTTGCCTAAAATAGGATCAAATTATGCAACAAGGAAACAGAAAAAAAAAACCAAGATAAAAGATTTGCAGCATCAGGATTTAAGCATAGAAAAAAGTAATTATGTTTTAAGTTTTCAATACAGTGGGATTTATGAGCCATATAAGTGAAGAGCAAAGAGATCATTAATTTGATTTAGTGATGCCAAAGTCATTAATTTATTAGACCTAAAATATTTTATGCTTATTTTTTTGTAATACGACTATTAAGACTGCTCCAGACAGAAGGGATGTTGCTTAATGAATGGAAAGAGCACTAATTTATTAAACTCTGCATCTTTATAGTTGATATAAAACCCGACCAAAGTAGCAAACAGATGTGTCATGCCCTTGATCTTCCATGAGATTTAATCTCCAAAACATCCAGGTCACAGAGAGTACATCTCATTTCTGTACAAGCAGCTTATTTGGGATACCTGAATATCATTACATGACTGGGCAGGCAAAGAGTGATAAGTTCAGCAAAGCCCAAGCACAGTGCTCTCAGAACACGTAGTCGTTGGTTATTTTGAGGGAAGGCATGGCCTCGTTCACGTTCTGGTCCAGGCGATGATACTCCACCGTCCGCGAGCACAGCCCGTCCCTCCAGCGCCGGCTCTGCACCAGCAGGAAGAGCTGAAACACAAATCACACAGTTACATCTGCTCTCAGAACAGTGAGGGGATCGGTGGCATCAGGTTGAACGAGGCCAAGGGCCGGGTCCTGCACTTTGGCCACAACAACCCCCTGCAGGTCCAGGCTGGGCACAGAGGGGTTGGAGAGCAGCCAGGCAGGAAGGGAGCTGGGGGGACTGAGTGACAGCAGCTGAACAGGAGCCAGAGAGTGCCCAGGGGGGCAAGAAGGCCAGTGGATCCTGGCCTGGATCAGGAACAGTGTGGCAGCAGGAGCAGGGCAGTGATTCTGCCCCTGTACTCGGTGCTGGTGAGGCCACCCCTGGAGTGCTGTGTCCAGCTCTGGAGCTACACATGTAGCTTTACTAAAAGATTTCCCCTCAGTTCAGGAAGGACATGGAGGGGCTGGAGCAGGTCCAGAGAAGAGCTACAAGGCTGGGGAAGGGTCTGGAGCTGCTTCTAGGAGGAGCAGCTGAGGGAGCTGGGGTGCTCAGCCTGGAGAAAAGGAGGCTCAAGGGAGACCTTCTCACTCTCTGCACTCTCTGACAGGAGGTTGTAGCCAGGTGGGGGTTAGGCTCTTCTCCCAGGAACCAGCAGTAGGACAAGAGGGCACAGTCCCAAACTGTGCCTGAGGAGGTTTAGGTTGGACATTGGGAAGAAACTCTTTACAGAGAGAGTGACTGGGCATTGGAATGGGCTGCCCAGGGAGGTGGTGGAGTCACCGTCCCTGGAGGTGTTTAAGAAGAGATTGGATGTGGCGTCAGTGCCATGGTCCAGTAGGCCAGGTGGTGTTGGGTCAAAGGTTGGACTCGATGATCTCAGAGGTCTTTTCCAACCTCATTGATTCTGTTTCTGGGTCTGATAGACAGCTCCACAGTCCTACTGATATTCCAGTTCCCCCCCCGGTGCTGGCAATGGCACTGCTGTTGGTATAAACCACAGCACTGGCAGTCAGACACTTGCACACTGTCCTTGTCACCCTCAGCTGCAGTTTGCATTCCACCTGGAAATCTTTTAGTAAAGCTACATGTGTAGCTCCAGAAGCACTGCATCTACTGACTATTCAACTATCCCCAGGTGGTGACATTTGTTACTTTATCCATCTTATCTATCCTGGCATTTCACCCTTGTTAGAAATAATTGTATTGCTGGTGCAACAGAGGCAACAGAAGCAGCACTGGTGTGATGTGATAAACTGTTTCTGCATCACAGCTGAGCAGTTAAAGAAGACAAAGAGTAATCAGATGTTTAAATGTCTATTATCTTCACCCTATTTAGCCTTGTTTCTTACCATCTCATCCAAGAATTTACTTTACACAGAGCAACTACACTGGCAAAAGAGGAAACAGGACAGTGGAAGTGGGCAGAGAGAAAGAAGAACCAACTTGACTGTTGTTTCACACAAATACATGCCATTATCTACATACTTCAAGTACTAGTGAATTTTCTGTTCCCAAAACTATCTCTAAGTGTTAAAAAGTAATAATTACCCAAATTATACTATAAACATTATTTCACTTACGTAGCAAAGATGAGGCATTTTTAATCACTTATTTGAACTTCTCTCAAAGTTACATTTTCAAATGCAACACAGTCTTCAACATTTTTCCCTATAAAGTCTTGGCAATGCACATTCCAGATATGCCATTGCACAGGAAAGCAGAAGGTTTTGGGGTTTTAGCTCTGTTCAGAGTCCCCCACATCCTCACCCAAGCCAGTGTTCTCCACAAGGATAAACACTAAATTTTCCTCATATCTAAAAACTAACCTGTGGTTTAATTGCAAATTTGTGCATGTACCAGTACTGGGTCTGGTTGGGCTGGAGTTCATTTTTTATGCTAGCAATGTATTTTGAAATAACACCAATCAGGCTACTTTTGAGATACAGAGAATTAATTTGCACTGAAAAAACAGTTACCTGAAAACAGTATCTCTGATCTTCTCTATGTAAAACTGGAAGCAGTGTTAAACATTTCCTAGAAGTTTGTAGTTAAGCCCTCATAGTATTTATGATATAAAGACCACCTTAAAGTGAACAATTATTAGAAGGATTATCATGAACATTCCCACACCATTAAGGATTAAACCTTCCTTAATTTGCTGTTTATAATCCTGTGCAGAAACAAAATCAGTTAATTGTTCACCTTCACTTGACTTGGCTCAGGTCTCCTTTACAGAACTCACATTGTGCACTGCCAGTGTCCATTACTGAATTGATTGATTACTGATGTTATCAATTAACTCATTTTCTAATTGAAAATGTTTGAGTTCATTTTCATTGTGCATATAAAATGAGAATAACGATATGCATATTAGTATCACCACAAGGCTTAAGTGGACAAAGATTCCATTCTCCAAAAAGAAAAGTTCCTCTTATTAAAAAGGTGTACCAGGCAATGCAACCTCATTTTAAATACTCCAGCTGTTCCTCTCAACCTTTCAGAGCACACCTACCTTCCTCTTATTGTGATAGGTGACATAAACAACAGCTACTAAGAAGGCAACTACAACCAGATGAAAAAAGAAATGGCTGTCCTCTTCTTCTTCCAACCCTGAGACAGAAACCCCTTTTATCTTCTCATCCAGGGTCTTGATCTCCTCGTTGTAATTGCTGATGGTGTCGGAGTCGTCGTCATCCGGCATCTCTAGGTCTGGGCTGTACCTGGAAATCGGTGTCATCTCGTAAGGACCATAATCATCTCCATCTGACTCCAGAGTTTCTTTTATGATGGGTGGGGAACTATTTAGTGTATCTTTCAAATCTGTTAGAAGATCCTCGTCCTCAATTTTAGTATCTTCAGAAGCATCAACTGGAGGTACCAGACTAGCAGGGAGAACAGATGAGGAAGAGTCACCTTTTGCTGTAGGTGCCTTTCCTGCAGTCACTGAACTGATTTTGGCTGTTGTTGGGATTGCCTTTTTTGTTGAGGTTAGGCTCTGCAAGCTGTCTGTCAAATTCTGGGATCTGCTCAGTGTTTCATTCTCACTTTTAGAAGAAATATTTTTCAGAAGCGTCTCCGTGTTCACGGGATCTGAGAAAAGGATGAGAAACAGTCAATATTAAGCACCAGGCAGTAACTTCTGTGGTACCCACCATTGCCACAGATTCCCTTTACAGACAAGAAATCATATGTCACATTGCAAACTTCTTACCAGTCATATGCAGAAATACATTTCCTGTACTTTGGCAATTTCCTAAGTCTTGAGCAGGAGAGGAGTTAAAGCTTGGAAGCACATCCTTTCTAGATTAGTATGCCAAAGTGTCCCTAAAAAATTCAGCATGCATGTTTTCCAGGCACAAGAACTTCAAAGACATGTCATCCCTCCCTCTGTGGATTTATGATGTCTTGCAGATTCACACACAATTAGTATTTTCTCCATCATCAAATTCCTTCTCCCACAGAAGAAGCTGAGCTCTACAGAGGAAGATTTTCTCAGCAAAGCTTTTCCTGCAGTTAAAAGTTTTTAATCTTTCACCAGCACATATTTTACCAACAAAAATGAGAACATGCTGTGAAGTCCCCTTCAGTCAGGACACAAGGTAATAGCATCTCTTCCCAGGCACTAATTTTTATTGAATTTACAGCTACTGAAAAAGATTTCCAACCTTTTGTTAACTGAAATGGAACCACTGAACCACAGGTTAAAAACAAAGCCAAAGAAAGGACAATCTGACTGCCCATGTTCCTGGAGGAAAGGCTACTGCTGACAGCAAATTATTCTAATAAAATAAGTCGGCAAGAGTAACAGTCACCCTCAGGCAAATTCAGCATCTCTCCAATGCTGGGACAGCTTTGCAGAACTCCCTAAGAAACAAGGTGAGCATTAAAACCACATGCACAGCCCATCCTCCCTATTCTCTATCCAAAGGAAGGTAAAAACAGATGCAGAGGGAGTTTATAAAGAGCCAGTGTTTTTTTTAAACCTAAAAAGTAGCAAACTATTCATGTGTACAGCACGTCACTTCCAGAGGCACCTGGAAAACTGCAGACCACATTTTAGACTTTCAGCACACATCAGCACTGGAACAGGGGAACCACACCTGCCCTGTATCTTGGCATGCCAAACTATTTCTTCGTTTTAAAAAAAGTAACAATACTTTCATTAAGCACTCCCAAGGTCCACTGGGAAGTTAGGGACTCTAAAAATGAAGCATTCAACCAACTGCCTGTGCCAGGTTACTCCCAAGTAAAATATTACAGAGGGGACACTGAATCATGTTATTCATGAAATGTATATTTACTGAGGATCAGTTACAACAGAGCTCTTGTTTACGAGGCACACCTTTGCAGTGGAAATTACTCTTTAACCAACTCAAACACAGCAGACTCCACTCATCTCACGTGAACTGGACATCACGGTGCCTCTGCTGAGGTTCAAGGGCAACTGTTTTACAGTCGACACACTTGTTGTTGAGAAAACTACTGCTCTGAATTATATTAACCTTAACTTGTTCAGATCTTGTACAGGACAAGTTTAGGGAACTCTGATTTCCCCTCAGGAGTCAAGTCAGCTAATTGCATACATGGAGATAAATATGAGGAAATGCAGCTGCAAGAGTTATATTAATTTTTACTTATAGCTAGTTGGCATGTTGGGAAGGAGGCAGGTCAACCTTACTGCTCCCCTCAGACAGACAAAAAGTGTTAGAGAGCCAAATAATAATAGCTAAACTGTTTGAAATACAAACAAGCATATTTTCCCTATAAAATTATGCTGCTTACACTTCAAATCGTTCTTAAACTCATTCTGACATTCAAGTTTTAGAAGGATATATGCTTAAATGCAAGGGACTCCCACCAGCTAATGCTGTGGCTTCAGACTGGGAAATACTTTCCTATTGTTCCTAAAACACGAGGGGTTTTATTTTAATTGCAGTAGGAAGTTTAGCAACTCAACCACAGCTGATTTATGACATCTACCCAAAACTATTTGGCATTATAAACGGTGGCTGCACTGTTTACAGTTACACAACACAGTCAGGTGGTGTTACAGCAGTGCCTGGACTCCAGAGATGCCTCAGCTTCAGAAACAGATATTTATGTTCAGTCCTGGTGACAGAATTAGCAACACAGCCCTCTTAGTAAACACCACACATAAAAAACATGTGATGGTTAAAATGCCCTTCCAGGAGAACTGCTTTTAGAAAGCAAGTTATTTCATGATTTCTGAAGTTGAAAATTCTCGTTTTCCTACAGGTTTCTGTCCCAAATGCTTCCTGCCATCCCGTCAGACCAGGTGAGGGGCAGCACAAAGAGCTGGGGTGGATATTCCCACTGCCAGGCACAGAGGGAACTGAGGGCTCAAACAGCTCCCTTCATTTCCTTCAGTAATTCCTTTCTCCTCACTGCCCAGGCAATACTCCACCTAAAACAAAGAGAAACCCGCTGCACGTGAAATGTGCATTTCTTACCAGCCTTGGGCTACAGCTGGTCTGAAAGGGAAGGACGGAAACAGACTGAACTTGGAGCCAACTTGTAAAGTAACATAAGCTTAATTTCGCGGGCAGAGGGAGGCTAAACCCAGGCACAGAACTAGAGTACTTAGAACAAAGTACCAAGTCCGATGAGTGAAGTCACCACCCGAACTGCTCCAACCACCCAAACCGCTCTCGCAGCACCACGAGCGGAGCGCACCCGGCTGGGCCTCCCGATCCCCGCCCGGGCAATGCCCGTCCCCAGCGCAGCCCTCAGCGCTCGCTGCCCCGACCGAGGCCGGTTCCGGGGCCGGTGTCCACAAGGCACGACCCGCGCAGGCCGAGGCCGCCGGCCCACCGAGAGCCGGTGAAGACGCGCAGCGGCCCCCCCGCAGCCCCCCAGCCATCCCTCCAGCCGCCCCCCCCGGCGCTCACCGCGGAGGTTCTGCCCGCGGGCCGCCAGGGCCCAGCCGAGCAGCAGCGCCAGGCCGAGGGGCACAGCCCGCCCGCTCCCGCCGCTCGCCGCCGCCCGCGCCATCTTGGGGCGCTCGCGCGGATCGGAGGACACCGGGGGGGCGCGCGTGTGCGCGGGGGGGGCGAGAGGCGGGGTGTGAGGGGGGGTACGGAACGGCGGGATCAGAGAGCCCGGGGTTATGGAATGGTGGGGGTATGGAATGGTCACAGAGCCGTGGGATCGAGGGGTCACCGAGGGTGGGAGACACTCCTGAGGTCGTCTAGTCCAACCGCCCACCCGGCACCGTCACTGTCACCCCTACACCACTGAACCACATCGCCCAGCGCCACATCTCAAACACCTCCAGGGGAAGGTGACCCCACCGCCTCCTGGGCTGCCCTTCAGTGTCTGACCACCCCAGCAGGGAAAATTTTCTAATATTTAATCTGAACCTCCCTGTCTCAGCTTGAGGCCGTTTCCTCTGGTGCTCTCACGGCAGCACAGCCCCGTCCCACCTCCCTGCACCCTCCTGGCCGGTGGTTGCCCAAATGGCCCAGCAGGACAGGCGGTGTTGGAGCTGCCAGGGCCCTCCAAGATGTGAGCGAGACAAATCCATGACAGAAAATAGGGAATTTCCTTTGCCTGCCTTCTGATGGAGGTTGATAAGAGGGATTGGACACCCACACACACCCCCAGGGAAGTGCCCACTGGCCTCCTGTCCAGGCTTTGTGCTGTGGCGCTCATGGAACGCTTTTTGCAACATTGGATAGATCTATGCAAAATCAAGCTTTCCTGTTCTCACCCCTGGTCGGGTATTCCATGCCCTGAGAGAAGGCTTGAAGCTGGTCACAGGTGAAAAAAATACCAAAGCAGATGCCTCAAGGATGAGAAAATCAAGAGGAAGGAGCCCAAAGGCTTACAGGGACACCAAGAGAACAGGGGACATGCACAGCACACAGGATGTAAATGAATACTGAGCATTTGCCATGTCACTGAGCTCTTTGCACGTGGTTCATTTTGATGGGTGAAGTCTGGAAGAGGACCACTTCTCCCAGGAGTGCTGGGAAAAGCATGTGAGATAGGAAACACTCAGGAACGGCTCGTGGTAAGAGGGAAACAGCCAGTGTTGCCCAGTTTGTGGCTCTGCAGCCTCACATTGTTGCAATGCCATTGCCTCACCAGGCACATCCTCCTGTACTGCAGCTCTTGCCATCTGCAGCCACTCACAGCAATGGCTTACCCTCGAAAAAATACAAAATATTACTGAAAAGCCACTGAAGTTGATCCCAGCTCATAACTGTCCATTGTTCACACTTACTTGTTTACAGAAAGGTAATTCAACTTACTGGATTCTGCAATGGAAGACAAGTGATGTTACCTTGTTTTATCCATTAGCTAAACACATGCATATGTGCAGTTGCCAGAGCTCAGCGAGCAGTAAGAACAGTGCCATGTCTGGAACTTAAATCTAGTAAGTATTTTTGTTTCATGTGGTACAAAATATGCACCAAGACATTGTCAGTCTGCCTCTGGACCACAGATTTAGATGAAACTGTTTTCACAATTAATATAAAGACAAAGTAAAAGGTGACATTTTAATATTTTATTCAAGTCGAGTTTGGGTTTTTTATCCATTTTTAGTAGTGTCAAGTACAGCATTTTGGGGTCTAGTTCCACACAAAATGGAAGACTCTCTAAAAATGTACCCATTTAGTTGCTAAAAAAAAGTGGTAATAAAACAGAACTTCCCATTTTAGATTTAAGTGATGCAACTGTGTGATTGCAGTCGCAAAGACTCTCCCTGATTCTGTCTGTTTTTTACAAGCTTTCCGGTCAGTGCAAGGGGAAGGAACCACAACACAGGACAGGCAGCGTTGGCTGAGTCACATCAAACCTCCTCCGTGACGGGACTTGGACAAGGCGGACAACCTAAAGCATTCTGGAGACAGCTGGAGAGGGGGGGGAGGTAACCAAATAAGACAAACCATTGGTGGAATACAGAGCTAAAAAAAAAAAAATAAAATCTTAAAATCCCTTTTTCAGACAAGTTTGCACATTCCCCCGTCAGTTGAAACCTCGAGTGTCGGAAGGTTTTGCTCACGGAATTAACAGTACAACGGAGTGGTCTGCATGGCAATCCTCAGGGTTTACACCACATTAACACATTCCTTGTGCCATCAGTATGTTAGTAGAGGTAATCAACGCCTTCCTCCTTCCTATCACGTGGCAGCTGACACATGTGATGAGCAATTACATAAAGAAAAAAAGCCTGGAATTAGGATTTTTTTTTTACGCTTTTGTCTCCACTTCTTTAACAACATCATTTTTAAAGCTTAGCTGTCTTTAACCAGGACTAGCAGGACTGATACGTAGCAATACTCGCACCCCAGACAAAACATTGAAAGGTACACTATATTCTGAAGGTAGCTATGCTGTATTTTCAGATTAGCAACTGTGAAATCACTCCTTATGCTTCGAATTCCAGTCCTAGACCAAGTTTGTGACCACCTGCGTTGACGTTCTTGCCATCCAACAAAGCTGACAATGTCAGTTTGATACCTGCAAAACAGAGAAAAGTGAGAGAGAAGTCAATTTAAAACTTGGACTGAGCTTTAGGTTCAGTGTCTGTGCTACTGCTTTAATTTATTGGGTAGCCAGGTTAATGGCATTTGGCAGCTGGCCTTGTAAGGGCTGGGCATTTTACAGCAACTTGCAGATAAGAAATCCTTCTGAGTTATGAAATTTATAATAAACCATGATGATGGATTCTGCTTTTTATCACTCCGGGTAATTAAAGCTCTGAGTCAATTCGCTGCTGCAGGTCTACTGATTAATCTAATTTGAGAGTCTAGTATTATGAAAAATTGGGACCTTGATACATATCCACCTTTCTAAACCACTTTAAAATCTAGGTAGGAAAAAGCCCAAGCCCTGTCTGCTGTAATATCTCATGTCAATCTGCTCAGTATTCTGGCAGCAGATTTATTAGACTACATTAAAACCAATTTCACAGCAGTAAGATTGTCCTCTTCCTGGGCCAGGGGACCTTGAGAAAGTCACATTTTCAAGCAAAATAAACTCAGTAATAAGAAGCCTCTGAAAGTATTAAAAATGTGTTTACTTATCTGTGACACAACTAATTATATTTTGTATCAACATAAAAGAGTATCTGACTGGGCAGTGGACCACGGTCTCTAATAATTCTGCTTCCAACAGGCATCCAAAATTAACAGAGCAGTCCCTAGAAAGGTTCATCCCTGGCTTGCCAAGCACAACAGCAATCTTACAAAACCCATCACATTTTGTCATCAAAAAACCTTCTGGTATTTCAAGACTAAAATATCACTTTATTGATTCTGATTTTTTTTCTGCCTAGACCTACCTGGCTTTAAAGTCTGAGTGTATCCTAACCCGATCAGACTGGAGTTGTTCACTTTAGCCTTCAGGGAAAAAAAAATACAGCATTATTTAGTAATAAGTAATAAATTCAGTAAATAATTTAGTAGCTTTCTTCAAAGTCCTTCACACTTGAAAATTAAGCAACAGCTATTAAGCAGGTAAAGGATTTCAAGTTTTAAATCCCTAAAAATCTAGAGATAATTTTGCCATAACTTAAGCCCCCAATCTCAAAGTATCTACAGTCACTGTAGAAAACACTGGTTTTTATTGACATAGCTTTTAATTTTTTCCAGACTGACACGAAAACATTCTCAAAATAGTGCCCAATAACAGGATCAAACATTCCGTGTGCCTTTAAGGAAAATCCAATCGCTGTGCCCTCCGGCTGCCAAAGCCAAGGCAAACAGATCCACGTGCCAACTCCACAGCACAGGACTGCATCCAGAGCGTGCTCTGCTGAGGGAAAAGTTGCTTCACTTACTTCCAAATGCTTCTAAATGTGCATGCACAGGACTCACAGAAAAAGAGGCATCTGGGTCAATCTGATACTTGGCGGCTATTCCGAAGCGAGTGTTGCTATTCCCGGCTGTCCAGGCCAGATTCACGGCTGTTTCCAGTTTATCATTCACCTTCTGGTAAATGGAGCCGCCAAATTCCGTCCCATCGTTCCTGGAAGGAAAATGCATCGGTGTGGTTTTCAACAGCAACGCAAAACAATCAGCTTTTATTTCTCCAGCAAGATCTCTATTTGCACAACATCCCCTCACACCTCATTAAGTATGACCCATAACAGCTAAGATAGAGACATTGGGCCAGATTGGTTATGAAGTTATTTTTAGATGCTTCAATTCAGTGAAGATTACTACATTTCAGCAACTTCTGAAACTGAAAAAAAAAAACAGGACAAACTATCAAAAATCAGACCAGTGATGACAGCTTCCAATTTTCCCTTCCCTGCAATGGGAGTCTTTGTAGTAAAGAGATTTATTTTTCCCTGCATGTGTCTGAAACAATTACTTTCCCTATGAATGTCTCCCTCGTGTCCTGAGAGGGAGTCACAGAGCCTGAGTCATCCCCAAACTGCCGTGTCAGCACTTTTACCAGACACAGAGGAACTGTATCAGAAGGGAAGATGCCAATTTAATGTCCGACTCTATTGGCTTTTGCAAATGAATTCCATTTGCAACATTCCTGATGGTACATCTGTGCTATAGTCTCTGGGCTAGAAATGGAAATGGAACTAATTTTGCTTTGCAGAGAGCACTGGCCCAGAGCTGACTGATGAGCAGCATAACTTCCAATTGCTACTGCCACCACTGTCATACAGGGAATAAAGTGTGGTAAATAAAAGGCAAAACATCAGAGCATGCAGAGCATAAAAACAAGAGCCAAAGACTCCTAAAGGCCTCGCACTCCTTGTAAACCAGTGAGCATCTGAATTTCCATTTTCACTCATTTTCTTAAGAGAGGATAGAAACATATTGCAGAGAACGGGCTTTAAACCCCAGGAAGACCTCTGCAAAGAAAGAGGTTTAATGATTAACTGTGAAATAATCTGGTTCCAACTATTACAGTATACCAGACCTTTAGGGATTAAAAACAGAGTAGATTTAGAATCTTTTCTCTTTTTCCCCTTTGGCCTGATGTTCTGTAGCTCATACCAGTTGCCCAAACAGTAGTGATACACCTATTTAAAAGTTCAAGCAATAGCAGCAGCCTTTTAAGTTGTTAGAGCAATTCTTCCAGAAAAACACTACAATACTTACTTCAGATAAGACTGAAGCTCACATTAACTGCATGTGCTTGGCTCTCAAGAAAAGGAAGGATTAAAAAGGACTGAGGAGAGCTGGTTATACAGGCAGATTTTGTGCAAGGTTCCCACACAGCTCTGTCTTGACCTGCAACATTAGGGGGGGGCGGTCTGAGCTATGCTTAAAAGATGAGGAAAGTCATTTTAAAACTAGAAATTATCCAGCCCTACCTCCTTTAAGTTATTATTATTAATAATAATAAAGTCAAACCTCCTTTTAACACTGATAGTAATAACAGCACATTTCATATGTAGATTAAAAAAACATTAGCCCCCTATGAAAATTAATACATGAAGGCACCCTTAAGGAAAGTAACTTGCTAAAGTCCCCAGCTGGTCTGTGTAATGCCAGGAACAAAAAACAATGCTTTGAGCCCCACCTCGTTAAATTATCAGCTCTGCCACAGCATCTCTGTGAAACACTGACCTGTGCAGATATAACAACTGAGCAGGGGAGTGAGGGGAGTCCCACACACAACTCCTTCTGCCATTATATAAAAGCTCCGACACATTTCAAAGTAGGAACACATCAAACACCTAACTAACCTGTTATTAACAATAAGTGGGATTTCTGCTCATATCACACATTTGTGGTTTGGTACAGTAACAGCAACCTGAGAAACAGACCCTCAGGAATTCAAGAAACAGTCAGATCCGAGCCCCTGCTGGTGTTATAAAGTCATTTTCTGCTGTTGCTCTAATTAATAGTAATAATAATCACAGCATTTTATAGCAAAAGCCAATAATACAATGTTTTGAACTGCTACAGCATAACAGAGAGTCATTGTGCTTGAAGGAATAACTCCTAAGTCCTGAGTGAAGGGGACCCCACGGACTGTTTTGATGAAAGTTCTCTGCCCACATTTTTGTGCTTTGGCAACTCTTCAAACACCGCATCTGGGCTGTGGGGGTTCGACTGTTCTGAAAGGCAGCGGGGGCTTCCTAAACCACATCTCTGCAAACCAGCAGGAGACAGAACAGAAGGCCTTTGAAGCAGCAGCTCCAGGAAGGCAGAACAGTTGTTCAGCCCCCAGATGGAAACAGCCTGGAATAGCTCTGCTACATGCAAAATATCCAATTACCCAAGGGCACGGAAAGGGGGGGCTGGGAGAATGGATTAGGGATTGCCTAATCTTAAAAACCTGTCTTCCCCAAAGTCATAAATTGCTTTTTTAAGAGGAACAGGAGACAGAGAAATTAAGGTTTTCATGGAATTTGGTTCCGGTTTCCCACTGTTGATACACTCAGAAAGCACAAATGCCTGAGTAAATAGATTATTACCAAGTAATACCAAAAAACCTTTTACACCATATCACTTCCAGTACTAAAACAAACCCAGTCCCTGCCTCTTGCAGTAACTCCCTTTTGCCTGCTCTTGTTCATCCTGTGATTAACTCTTCCAGCTACAGATCAAGCCACCGTTTTGTTTGATGTTGACAGGTGCAAGAGGAAAGCACTGCTTTTATTTCAGCTTTCACAAAGAGTATCTTTATTATATTGTTTTTATTACTATATATCTTATTATATTGTTTTATTATTCTGCTAACAGATTCTAATAATCCTTATCTGTTAGACAGACACACACTGGACTCTAGGGTGCTCAGTGAGTTCCAATTCCTTCCATCATGCACTCCCTCACCCACATAACTCAAAAGAAAAGTTAATACAGCTAAAAAAATGCAGCTCGACATCCTTAATGAAGACCCAGTTTCAAATCCACCATCCCCTGGTTCTCCATTGCTGACCCTCTGTCCCTGTCACTGTCCTGGTAAGCAGCAGAATCCCTCCAAATTCCTTTTTAATGCCTGTCTGCCAGTACTTACACGTTAGTATGAAGCTGGAACTCATCAGTCTTATAGCCAACAGCAAAGTTGCTCTGGGTTACTCTCGACTTGGCTGTCTCAAAAGTCATTTGGTAGCCTGCCAGCCACCCCTCGTAGCCCAGCACGAGGGCTCCGCGTATCGAAGGACCCGCGATATCGAAATCCATGTCGCAGCCCAGGTTGATGTGCTCCCTTTTGTATCCTGACTTAATTTTAGCACTCTTTTTCCTAAAGAGGAGACAAAGAATCTCTTATTTTTGGAAAGGCACGCTTGTAGGCAGCAATCCCATCAAATCACTTCCTTTAACTCAGTGTAATAGTTTCTGAAGACAACGTGTACACCCCTGGAGAGCCACACGGCACGTCACCTCCCTACCTTCCACCTTTACAAAACCCTAATTCAGTTACAGGGAATTATTTGCAATTGAGCAATAAAATGCAGCATGGTGCCCCAGAAAGCACTCCTGGGCTCTGTTCTGAAAAGCAGCAGCACACAGGTGGGAGGTGACAAAAACAAATCCTCACCTCAAACTGATCTGATGGGTTTGGAAGTCTGGCAGATGCAGGGCTGGAAGGGAAACTGCAGCAGTTTACAGGTTTGCCACCAAAAGTTCATAGTAGTTGGCCTGTCCCAAACAAACAATTTTTAGGCAATCCTGGTGAATTGGTAATTTTATTTACTGTGATAGACATTAAGGAATCACTGCTTTGGCTGCAGTTTCCTCCTGTTTCAGTGGCTCTGACACCCCAATTACTCCTTAGGGTGCTTCATGAAGTTTAATGGTTACAGCCACCAGAAAGCTGCCAGGTTAATGCAGAAATACACTTTCCTGAGTGACCTGGTTTCTTTTATACTACTGGCCAGAACAGTGTTTTTTCATGGGTCTTTAGGGTGATTTACATCAAAGGTGCAGACCTTCACAAGGCAAGAGAGTTACATCTGATATATTCAGCGACTCTTATTTAAGATTTTTTGCTTCTCTTTTTACAGGTGTCTTCTGCCTTTGACCAAATTTTTACTGAAATCTTTCTGGAAAAATCAGCCTAATTTGAAATTTCCAATCAACCTTTCACACCAGCTAGCAAAAGCAATCTCCAGACACTGTATCAGTGCTTTATCAGACACACACAGAGACTGCTCTCTTTTTTATTATTATTTCAGGCTCAGAATTTCTTGTGTTTTGCAGAATCAGAACTAGAGTGCAGGAGTGCCAAAAGCCCTCATCTGCAACTTCTGTAAAAGTCAGTGGTACCTCTCCCACCAATGTCAGCAAGGACAGAGGCAAGAACACGGAGCACTCCTAAAAATGACCTTCCCTGTTGAAAGACTCATCACAGTCAGTAATGTGGGAAGGGGAGAAGAGGTCTCATATTCAGACATGATGCATCCCTATCAACCTAAACCAGGTCACACCAGGACTCAATCTCACTCCATTTACTCAAATTTTAGTCCTCTAAGGCAACCTGTCAAGTGCCCAAGAAAGTTATAGAGCTGTAACATCATTCCCATAAACATTTTTTTTTCCTATTTCTTTAAGAATCCTACAGTTAAATAACTCTAAACAAACAAGATTATTCTGGTTAACAAAAATACCTCGTTAATCTAGAATTAGGAGTGGACTGGAAGCAGGTGACAATGCAGGACACTAAATCTAAAGGACAGGGTGAACCCCCCTGGGAGGGCAGCTCTGGGAGGCTGATGTACAGAGTATTTTGACTCACTGGCAGCACTGCTTGCACCAAGATAATCAGGGGAAAAAAATAAACCAACATGTAGCCCTACAGCTGCTGCTTAATCCCTGTGGCCCACATAAAACATGGCATCCAATCGCCGTGCCAGGAACACCCACCCACCGCCACGGCACGCGGGGCCCGGCAAGAATTCCCAGGATAAATTCAGCCCGGGAGAAGAGCCCAGTTCTGTGCCACCCTATTAGAGCCCTGGCCAACTGGCTCCCAGAGCTTGTTAAGCTTTGCATCACAGCTGACTTGGTGGGTGCTTTAATTCAGGCAGCAGCTCATCCTCTGACACGGCCACAAACACACAACGGGAGCACAAACACAACCTTTTCCTCACTCCCCAATTCTGAGGATAATTTTCAAGTTACTGCATGTAAAAGTTTGCTTGCTATAGCTGAGGATTAAAAGGGGATAGTTAATGCTAAAAGATGTGCACCATTTCATTATACACAGGCTGATTATCAGCTGTCTCAGCATCTCAGGACAGAGAAATTAAAAATGCCTTTTTGTCACTTCAGCTCACTCACTGCTTACCCAGTGTTAGGAGAGAAGGTGGAGTCAAAGGTCAGCTTCAGGCCCCGTGCAAGCTGAACAGAAAAGAAATTCACTGGTTGGATTTCTAATTAGAGACTGGCATAAGTGAATTTGCAAACTGCATTTTTGGAGCCAAAGCTTACCTGATCTTCCAGAGTGATCTCAGTGCCTAGTGTGTTGTCGGTGTTCCACTTCTCTGTGAACATCAATCCATATTCCACCCATTTGTATTTTGTTTCCAAACTACCACTAACTTTGCTTGTTTCTGAGTTTGCTGAACCTGAGCTTGTAAATTCCTAGAAGAAAAAAAAAAAAAGACCACATATGTAAAATATGTATTTGCCACTAAGACACTCAGGTAAATACTTATACATCTAGAACATATTAGTCATTATAATTTGTTAAATATTAGTTCAGATAAATACAAAGGAACTTGCAAAGTTATATGTGAAACATGGTAAAGGGAGAGGGTAAGGGATGCATATTTATTTTTAAAAGAAATATACAGTAAGCACAACACTGTTGCAGTGTTTAGGATTTCAATGTGTTTCCAAACTCACCAGTCCATTTTCAGATCTCGTTTTCAAGTCAAGCTTTATTAACCCAAAACCTAGAAGGTGAGTAAAAAAATGTGAATCATATATATTCTGATTTGAAAAGCATTTCTGATTTATTTCTTTAAAATCCCTTCTAAATCACCTGTGGACTACTGAAGAGTTAAACCAAGGGTACAGTTATCAAACCACGTGTTTTTATGAAGCAGCTTGTACTCACTTCAGATACCACTTGACTCATAATCCTACTGACCTCAGCAATGTAAGTGGGACCAAATTAGGTAATAATGAATTTATTCATAGTGAGCAGCATTCTGTTCATAATCAAACTTCTGACAGCAATGATCCTACTCATCGATACAAAGGAACAGCCAAAACACAACACACAATTTTCTCTCAAGACAGACAACAGTCCTATGGGTGACAGGAAGAATTTTGTCAAAAGAAAAGTAAGTTACACAGTAAAGGCAGTGTGAAGCTGTGATGGAAAACTCCGTGGATTCTAATGGAAATTATTGGAATACTTCAATCAGGCAGACAGCAAGAGACCAAACTCATTTTGGCTTTATTTACCATATCCCTTGGTGAAAACATCTCTGGCAGCTTTGCCCAGATCGGCATAAACAGGTGGAACAGCCATTTTCTGGAAGGGAAAAATGAAGAAATCAAAAAAAGGAAATTACAGCGTGCAGAAACTTACTCAATCCGTTTAAGAAACGAGAAACTTTAGCCCCTTTCAGCCACATTTATTTTGTATCCCCCACTTAGCACTTCAACACAGCCTGAGGAAAGCAGCTCCAGCAAACAGTGTGATTCCAGTTTGCCAGCAGCAGCAATGATTTGCCACTGAGGGTGGGAAACAGGCTGCAGAACAAATATATATTGGAAGAAAAGGAACTGTCTATGCCTTCCCAAAGAGGTAACTGTTGTTCTCTTATCAGTGTAACTGCCTGAATGAACAACTTCTGGGGTTTTTTTTAAACCCTTTTCTTGGAAACGTTTCTCCTGTTTCTCGTAATGGACCTGTGCATTCTGATGGAAAGCAGTAGGGCCCCAGCTCATCCACTCAGAGAATGTAACAACCAGGAGCATCTCCCATCAGGAGCATCTCTCACCCCCTAATGCAGAGCAGCAAATGGGGAACATTTATGGCAGCAAAATCAATAAATGGTCATTCTTCTCCTTCAGTTTTCTTTGACTTTGCTGTCGCTCTTAATGGGTTAAGATGCCTCCTTAGACATTGACCTTTAAGTGTTTTTCTGTGCATCATCTGAGAAAAAATGAGAAAAACTGAGCCTGCAGGGAGGCCACACTGTGAAGTCGGGCTGGGAGGGCAACCACAACCCCATTTCAGCAGCCAAATGCAGAGTGGAGCTCCCTGCCAAGGCCCAGCCCAGAGGTGGGGACATGGCAGGGGCAGCTTTCTGCACTGTGTTTGGTTTGCTAGGGATGCCCACAGTGCCATGGGGATCCACTTTCCCATCTTCAGCAGGCCCTGACATTCCTAGTTCACTGCTCTCCTGAAGGCATCCCATCTTCTCAGCCAATGGGAAAACTGTTCCACCACATACAGAGGAGCAAACAGGATCCTCAGAGAAACCAACTGACCAAATCTCCTTTTTCACCCAAGCACAGTAATTTCTACTCCCTCATTCGAGCACAGTCATTTCTTCGAGGGAAACAAAAGTCAAGCAATCCGAAATTGCGTACACCTTCTGTCTTCACAGACAGGATTTCCTAATTTTAAAAAGCAAAGGAGATAAATCATACTTAGGCAGCTAATCCTCTCCACACCAGATGCTGCACTAAAATTCCATTTTCCCAAACTTTTTGGCTATGCAGAAGTAATAAGCAGTTTACTACATATGTGTGCTAATACTTAAAAAACTGCCTGCTGGTTCTCACTCCAGATTATTCAATGTTAGCAGAAGACTAGTCCTTTAAACCCCAAACAAAGCCACTAGAACACAGAGGTGCTTTAACAGTCTCCCTGGCTGCAGTCTGGGATGCAGTTCTTGGGAACATCACCCCAGGAAGATCAGAGAGGGACCTGGAGCAGCCACTCAGCGCCTCAAGCACTCCAGGCAACAAGCTGTTGCCTGTTAAAGCAGGATATTGCTATTGCATAAGGAGGAATCCCTATCCTGGAGGGAACAAAACAGATCTGGCGGCTAAATAAAAGCAGTCTTCTCAGAAAATAAATAACATTGGATACAAGGGCAAATACTATGATGTAGCTTCAGTTGCACAGACTACTTGGGTGCATGGCACCTCCTTCCAGTTATAGTTCAGTAGTAACGTGCAGCCCCAAAGACATAAGCAGCTAAAGAGTTAAAATACATTTTTTTAAAGGTAATTTAAGAAAAAAAATCATTCCAAAGCAGTTTTAGCTGCTTATATTGGACCTAAACTTTGGGGTTTTTGTGAAAACATGAAATTGAATTTCTATACACAAAACTAGCCTTCAAAAAGAGGGGGGAGGGAAGGGGAGGGGGAAAAACCCCATAAGCACCAAAAAACCCGAAGTAAGTACTACCAGATTTTGTTGAGCAATTCCTCTGCTCCTCATACAAGTCACTAGAAGCAGATACAATGCCCTGCTTGGAGATCACAGCCCAAAGTCAGGCAGCACTCAGGAGAGGGTTGGCAGGAGTCACTAAGGGCTGTACGTCTGCAGGAAATGCTCCTGCCCTGCCAGAGCAGCCCAGCCCCGTGAGAACCCCCTGATGGTAGTGCCATTTAGCATCATGAAAAATTAAAAATGTTACAAATCCCTCCACTTGAAAAGTCAAATAAGCATTGCTTCGAAAGATAATGGACTGCTCTGCCAACTGCACCTTGGAACCTCCCAGATCCAATTTCATCAACAGTCCCTTGGAGTCGCTTAGTAAAATCAAAATATTTTCCTGCTAAATGAAGGCTGTGTGGTTGGATCTTCTCAGGTATGTTTTTCCCATACCCAAGCCCATGAAGCCAAGCTTTGTTCCCTGATGCCTGCGTGTCCCTCCTGGACGTGGCCAGGCTGGCTGGGGGGATGAGCTGTGCCAGGCTGCTCCACTGCTGCAGTCTGGGCCCAGAACAGTGGGAGACATGGAGAGCTCCACTTAGACAATTACTATAATTAGGGGACAATGCTGAAAGCCAAATCCCTGCCGCTTGTAAGGCAAAGCATGGAACACACACAGAGCAAGGTGTTTAAAGCTGCTGAGTGCGGGGCACACTCCAGCTCTGTACCTGGTGCTTAACCTTGCTGTTGTCAGCGAGAACAAAACAAAAATAATGACTTCCCTTTGCAGTGGCTAATCAGAAGCCTCTTGTTTAACAGATGGAAAACAAAACTGATTACATCCTGTGCGAGTGCAGGTTGTAAGACAAGCATGCTTAGCAGGGATTCAGACTCTTAAAGGATCAAGGAATGGCCGTGGCCGAGTGCCCTTGCTTTTCACCAGTGCGATCCCCGCACATTAACTCAGATTAGGTTTGGACTGAAATGAATTCATTGCTTTTATCCTTGTCCAACTGTGCAAATAGCTCAGCGTGACGAGGTACCTCGACTCCCCCGCAGAGCAGACCAAGTACACGACCTATAACATGCTCTAAGTAGGAAAATATTTTGATTTTCTTGAGTAAGAAACACCACAGCACAAGTGATGAGTGAAGAAAACCTGAAGTGAGGAGTCAGCTCCAAGTGCTGCTGTAAGCACACCTCCAGATTTATAACAGCCATAGGGAGAAAACTGGGAGCTCCCCTTGGAGCTGCAGGACCCAAGAGCCAGGCCCAGGGAAGATTTCATTACAGCAGGCCAAATTTGAATATTTTCCAGTGTCACAGATGGCAAAGTTTTCAGTCTGTGATGCAGTTCTGGGCAATTAAATCAAATTCAGTCCAACAAGCAGCAAACCCCCAGGGTGCCCTTGGCAAACGTAAGGACTGGCTGCAACCAAAGGAAAACTCAGCTCTGCTTGGTAACTCTTGCACATGCCCAAGTTAAAGTTTCCCTGCACAGACTTATCAGCTTTGTGATATTTACATGGGGAAAGGAGCAATCTAAAAATTCAGGATAAGAATAAAATTCATTATAAGAATAAAATTCCCACAGGGACAATGGAAGTCTGTCAGATTCAAGGCTAAGAAAATAAAAAGGTTGCATTTAACCCTACTGCAGCCACATTTTTTCCCAATAAGTTTGAACTCATGTTCCATTTCTCGATGGTAACAGTAGTTCTGAACATTCCATCTCCCTGTCTCCATGAGCATTATCCCTGGAAAGATGTGAACTGCAGAAAAGACACATAACGGCTGCTGGGGACAGCTGGGAGGGACTGACAGCATTGGGTTAGAGACCAGGTACAGTCTGTCTGCAGGGGGAAAAATGCTCATGAAGGTCTCTTACCTCAAGATTAAAAATAAAGAATATTAGTCAGTTATGTCCTTCATTAAAGGAAAAATTTGTCCTTGGAATGAAGCAACTTTTAAGAGTCTTCCTGGCCCTGCAGCCTGTGCAGTGTCATTTCCCAACCTGTTGTATCAACAGACCATGAAGGACGGTGCCTTTTGCTCTCAGACAGAACAGGGCCCAGCTCTCCCCATATCCCACAGCAGGCTGGAGTCACCAGCTCCACGTGGCACTGGTGTCCCTGTCCCACCATCCGACATCCCAGTCTGCCAGGAGAGCTCAGCGTGGGCTCCGCAGTTTGGGTTTTATCATCCAGATCCCAAAATCCCTTCAAGTCATGCCCACAGTCTGCTCCAGATCAGGCTCAGCAGCCTCACAGGGCAGAGATTTAAGCACACACTCACCCATAAATGCATGCACAGTCATGCTGAGGTCAAACATCAAGCTGGGCACATTCACGAGGCTTTTGAGTAGCACGTGGTTTGTAAATACTCTGCATGATGAGACTCAATACTGAACAACACTTTTTGCCCCAACTTGCTACTGTGCCAACATAATACAATCCATGCACCATTATGACTCAAAATTTAAGGCTTGGGAGTCCACAATTTCTTTTGTGCCGACATTATAAAGCCATGCAGCCTCCCTGTGACACTCACAGGATCCCAGCCTTCCTGCTGCAGCTTTGCTTTGGAACTTCATGCATGAAGGAGCAGATTTAAAGCTTGGTTTATGCTCCATGTCTGTAGCCCAATAAACACAGGAGCATAAAGGAGATAAAACCCTTAAAAGCAAATGTAAATATTATTATTTAGGCTATACTAATTATGGAATTACAGAAAGAGACAGCCTGCTCTTAATTGTCTGGGTGTAAATTAAGAATTGCAATGTTATATGGCAACCCCTTATTAAACTGTCACATATAAGTATCAATTAAATGAAGCTGGGGGATGTTGCAGCCTGTTGTAGCTACTGTAGCTACTGAACTGCAAGGGAAGAACACAGGACCACATATCCTACATATTAAATTAATTCATGTTAACTGTTTCTGTGAAATGCCTGCAGAGGAGGAGAGGAGCAGTGCTGCTGTCCCAGCTCTGTCCCACCCCGTGCGTTCAGGAAGGGACATGTCCCTCACTCACAGCCCTGCTGCAGGAACACCCAGTGCCAGATCAATCGGGGTGACTAATTAAAATGGAATTTTTGTCTTCCAGCACAATGTGACAGCTCACACAGAAGAGGAGCACCCGCCACACGGGTGGTTGGGTTTTTTCCCTACCTGCAGCAGATGCCAAGCTCAGGAGGACCTGAGCTGTGTGTCCTGCCTGCATCCCAACACTGCCAGGGCTGGGGACCTCCTCCTGCTGCAACAGCAACCACCAGTGATGTCCCCACACCTTCACACCCCCAAATTCACCCCAAAATGTGGGCAGGAAGAAGAGGTGCAGGGTGTGGATCAACACAAACCTTTGATGGAGAGTGCTGGGGGAAGGATTATTCCAGAATGTCATTTTAATAGTGCAAAAGCCCATTTTGGAAGGAATTTCAACAAAATTTCATAGGTGAAATGCTGTGAGACAGGTGATTATTCAACCATCCGCTGCATCCAACAAAACAAACTGCAACACACCTCCGATCCTCACTAAACCATCTGACAAACAAGCTGGGATCTGTTTCTGCTGGAATCGCTATAAATATTCCCCAGAGACACAACCCTGCCTTCTCGGTCACCAAGATGAGTCAGCCCCGCTTCGTTTTCAGAAAATTTTGTTACTTTTTTTTTTTTTTTTTCCCAAATACCCCAAGCCTGGACGAGCCTTTTCCCCCCCCTCCAGCAAGAGTTGTTCCCAGCCGAGGGCTGTGACGAGGCAGAATGGAAGGCAGCCGCTGCCGCGGCCCCTCCGTGCGGGAGGGGACACCCGAACCCTCGGGATCCTTAAACTGGCATTATGCCGCAGAGCTACAG